>NW_024582058.1:5338505-5721746 GCF_017639235.1 Corvus kubaryi | reverse complement strand
CAACCTTAACGATTCTCTGATTGCTTGAGTTGCGGCCCCGCCGCCATGTTGGGGCCGTGAGGGCAGCGCGGCCCCGGCGCGGGGAGCGGGGAGGGCGCGGCGGCCGCGGCCCCGGGAGCCGCTGCCTCACGGCCGCTCGGTGCCCCGGCCAGGCGGCGGCTGTGTCCTAGCTGGGATCTTCGTGGAAGTGCAGCACGGCCATCGTTTTGGGGTCTGTCGTGAGTCATGCAATCAGAGAATCGTTAAGGTTGGGAAAAAAGGCCTTTAAGATCATCAGGTCCATCACGACCATATTCACAGTTACAGCCGTAACCTGATGTGGAAATGAGACTGGAAAACTGGTTTTCCAGGAAGGAAAATAAGGTTTTTCGTCAGTCCAAGCTGGTGTAATTGCCTGTCCTTCCATGACATGCATTATGCAAGCCGAACACTGAACACAAGCAGATTTAAAAGAAAATAAACTTACAAAAAGGCCTCTAGATCTCTCACGCTTTGCTTGGTTGCAAACAGAACCTATTTCCAATATTCTTGCCCTCAAGTCCCACATCCACGCATTTTTGAACACTTCCGTGGGTGGTGACTCCACCACTGCCTTGAGCAGCCCCTTTCAGTGCTTTGTAACCCTTTCCTTGATTTTTTTTTTTTCTGTAATATCTAATCTAAACCTCCCCTAGAAATTTAAAATAGCTGGACTGATGCGTTTTTGTGCCCCTTATAAATGCAGTAGATGAAAGCCATGAGGAACCCTCCACAGGGCAATGCCTGTTCCTCAGACACCACCTAAGTTCAGCAATCACTTCTAAAAACCTTTTCAGTCTATGAAATGCTGTTATTTCCCCACCCAGGGGGAAAGTTGTTGGACAGAAGGAAGGATGAGGAGGCATTGGAGGGATTTAGAAGCTTTGGTGGGTTTTGGTAAGGAGAAGGTGTCCAGGAACTTGTTCTACGGAGGGATAAGATGGATCTTTATTTAATTCCCTAGTTTTGCTTCTGGGGGGCCTGTGACACAGTAGAGCAGCTCTATTCTGTTCCTGTAGTTCAACATGAGGTCTTTAGTTTTAAAATAAACTTTTGCCTCTTTAATTTAGACCTTGAAGGGACTGGAGAACTGGAAATCTCCTGAAAAAATGTCTCATTAGGCTGCAGACCTCTGACACTGTTGGCCTAGAGAATGGCTTTCCTATATAATCCCTTAAATTCTTAACAGTAAATTATAGTTGATCTTACATAAAGCATGAGTTCTTTTTTGGATGGCTGTACAGTGCTCATTAATTTTGTCTCTGAATCAAATAACTTCTTTTCTTATCTGTTCTAGAATCAGCAAAGCTGGTAGTTTCAGAATACTTGTAGCTGCAACCATATGTTGCCTATCTTTTATTTTTTAGGTAGTTGTGAGAGAAGACAGGATTTTCCCTCTCTCGTTGCAGTTTCTGTGCTTACAGGTAAGTGGGACTCCTGAAAATGTACTTACAGTCCACACACCTCACTGGTAAATGAAGAACAGAAGCAACAACATGGTGTAATAAAGAAAATTGAAGTTGACTACTTTATAGGACACTTTGCATGTACTTTCTTATGCATATTTATTTCATATTTAACATGCTATCTTTTGACATGTGTCCTCCTGCTCCAAAATGATTCCTTTAAAGCCTATATTTCATTATTTAGGAATACAGCTTCACAGTGTTAGATTGGCTCTGAGTTATTCACTTCTGTTGGTGTAAATTGGATTCCTATTTGTGACATGGTCCCTCATATATTTTCAACTTTACTGTTTCTTGCTTATAGAAAGAAGTACAAGCATTTCTAATAATCTCATGAATGCAAACTAGTAACATAATTGCTTTTATCTACTTGGCAACACCACTTGGTGAGTTTTGAATTGTCATTTGTATTGTCATTCATGCCATGCAAAGAGAACAGAATTTAAGTTGTTGGGTTCTGGATTAAGTAAAAATTTTAAGAAGTGTTGTCTTAATCTACTACATAGGGAAACACTGCCTGTATTACAGGACTTCAATTGGGTTTTTTCCCTCTGGAAAGATGTTCTGCAAAGCAGAAAACAGCAGGAACATCCTTTTGGAGGATGTCTGAATGCTGACTGAGCAGGGACCCCCTTCCCTTGGCTTCAGCCAGTGTTACACGTTTGCTGAAATGCCCCGTTCTGCCAAGGATGGTTGTCAGTCCTTTAAATGGAGGTGGGAGATCAGTCCATGATTTGGTAGTTCAGATATTCCCTGCTGAGACAGCTGGAAACTTGCCTGGTGTGGGAGAGCAGAACTTAAATGCTTGGAAATGCTGATGGGAGTGTGAGGTATGTGAACGAGCTGAAGGGCAACTTATTTACATATCTGAGATGTCTGAAGATGTCCAGGTGGTCAAACAACCCCTCCTTCCATGCTGACCATGAGCCCCTTGGCACTGCTGAGGCCAACACCTACCAAAGTTGAAGAAGCCCAGTGAGGCTGATCCCTAATTTTGCTTTTTTTCCTTGCTTTTGGCTCCTTCTGAAAATTTTGCACTCTATTCCCTACTGCTTCAGTGAACTCTTTGTCACATCTCAGTTTTTACTTTCTTTAAACCCCACAGTTTTCATAAATTCTTTAGCTCGAATGTGTTTACGACTTCAGTGTTCACATTTTTTCTTCCTGGCAGGATGTGTTGCCACCCCCCATTGTCCTCAAAAACCCAAGGATAGGTAGGCTGAAGGGAGACTGTGTGTGGTTAAAATGTCACTGCACTCCCAACTCATTCTGGCTGCTAGAATTGTCCCTGGGGGCAACAGACAGCTGGACATAATTTAGAGCAGGCTGAGATTGATATTAGAGGCTAGCCCAAAAAGGAGGAAAACAAAACTGCAGTTTAATCTCTTCTACTCCCAGATCTGACCCCCTTTTCCTGTTTCAAACATAGCTCTCTAGGACAGAAAATGAAGCACATGGAGAATTTAAGCAACTCGTGTTTGTCAGCTCAGGGGACCATTGGTGTCAATTTAAGATGATTTCTGTTCCTGAGCATGTCATATCGAGTAACACTGGAGTTGTCTAAACTCAGAGCTGGAGTGGTGGGGATGTTATTTTCATGTTGGACTCACAGGAATTTCAGAACATAAATTATTTTGATAACATGGCAGGCTGCCTTTCTGCCACGCTGCCTGCAAATGTCAAAATTTTTTCCATGTTTCAACTTGGAAGTGACATAGTGTTGGTGAGGGATAAATTGTGAAGCATTAGATGTCTGACTTTATTGCTGATTAAACATGACAAATGTTAAACTTTTATTTGAGGTAAGATTTTACAAGTTTATTTATCTTCAAGGGAGGTATCCTGAGCATGTTGTATGTGCCATGAGGTGTTACTTTACTGTAAACTTAATTTGAAATAAGATCTGTGTTAGGAAATTACTCTCACTTTTCATAGAAAGCTGACAGAGAGAGGTAAAAATTCACCATATTAGTTTCTTATCATAGGTGTTGAAATGACAGAGGTAATAAGGACCAAAATGTCAGTAGCAAGGGACAGAGAACAAATTCTCTCCTTCTGCTTAATCCTCCCATTAAATCTAAACATATATTTATTGTTATTCCTTGTTTATTGCTTTACAGTAGAGCAGATGATGCTTTACAGATGATGCAAACACAGAATTAGAGAAAACTGACAAGGAAAAGACGTGAGAGTTGGATTAGAAAAATCTAGTAGTAGAATTTCAGCCTTTATTTTCTGAAACTTATCTCTTGTATGAGAAAAATTGCGTGAGTTTTGTTGTGCTGAGGCCTCTGGCTAACTTGGGCTAACCCATGCTTTCATTTTTAAATGTCTAACAATGCTCTGAGGATATTAAAGTATAACGTTCTTGCCATTTTTTATTTTGATTTTTGCTAAAGATCAAGCTTGTGGTCTGCATACAATTTGTCAAGCATGCAATTTGCTTGTCTGCTGCAATTTATGGGGATGTGATCCTGTGTTTTGTGTGTTTCTGTGGACTCCAGCAGAAATCTAGATGCCCAGATAAGGTGGTGACTATTCCCACTGGAGTCCTTTGTCAGTAAACAAAACATGAGGGAGAGAGTGAGTGAGTGGGAAAGGCATCTCCCAGAGGTTGTCCATCTTTTTTGTTGGTGCAGTTGTGCAGCCCTAATAAATTGGGACTTGAAGGGCTTTGGAAGGGTGAGTGGTTTTCTGATACAGCTGAAAACAACACAAGAAATGAGGGTGTGCTGGTGTGGGGGAAGGATGAGCCCATTTCACTCTTCATGTGTGGTCCATCACCTCTTGCAGCTTAGGGAATAAGGATTTTCCAGGACTGCAAACCCCTCCTGTTGATACTCATGTGTGATGTTGATTTTAGGCTCCCCATTGGAAAATGAGAGAATATGGTTAATGGGTGTTTTCTCAGTGTTTTCAAGGCTGTAACTGTGAGGCCCAATTTAGCATAAGTTTACTCGCAACCCCAGAATATCTTTTTTTATGGATTAACCATACAGGTGAAGACCCTTTGATGTGGTAAGAATTTCAGATATGCCTAACCTGGGCTGTAGCTTAAATTGAATTGTGAAGATTTGCTTTTGCTTAGAAATTGTGTCTGCAGTTTGAACATTCTCCCTCTCTTTAGCTAGTATTTCTGACTTCTTCCATCTTTTTATACTGTGAAGCTACTCTTTTCTATTCTCTATCAGAATTTTTTTTTTGATTTTCCTTCTCTTTTTTTCTCTTTCTCATGCCAGATAAGAGAAACAGCAGCCCAGAAAACATTCATCAGTGTAGATGTATGGTTTTTTAACACTGGAGTTGTCATTTCTTCTCCTTTTTCTTTTGGAAAACCAGCATTGCTGCATATAGGAGTTGAAGTCTGATGCTGTACTAGGTTTCAACCAATGTGGTTAAAATGAGAACTTTTTCCCAGAAATGTAAGCCATCTGAGGAGTAGACAGCCTTTCTGATATTCAGAATCCGAGCTGGAATATATACTGTTGTTCTGATTAAACTGTGTCAGTGTGGTTTCTTGCTCTGGCTAAGAGGCAACATAGAAATGCCAGAATTCAAATCCAGTATCACCCAGAATATGTTGAAGACAGTTTTCAGCTCTAGTTTTTGGCTTCCCATGAAGCTTTGTACAAATCATTTAATCTGTTTCTTGGTATCCACTCTCTGTGAAATGAGGAAAAGATGTGGCACTTGCCCAGGGAAGTGGGGTGGGTGCATTCACTTACCTGTCTAGGATTTCCAAAGACAGTTAATTGTCTTGGATACTCGGATCCCTTTCAAGGTCCAGGAGTTTGGATCCTTGTCTGTGAGGCTGCCTTCAGGCCTGCAGTGGGCACCTCAGCATCCACTCAGCTGGAAGGAGAATCGGGCAGAACTTACCTACTGCAATATTCATGGGTGTGGATGAGTAAAAACTCTGTGCCCTCTCTTTATCCTCCCTCCATGCAGGAAATCCATTTCCCTTCCCCTGTCAGTTCTGAGAAAGGTAACTGTGGGTTGATATGAATGGAATACCTGTGTGTGACCAGCATGGATTTCTGACTGGCAGGCCAACTCCAGCAGGCTATTCAAGCCCTAGTTTTAATTTTTGCAGTTTTCTAGTATTGTATTTAGCTCCAGATTTTGGGAATTAATTTGAATAATTTAACCTTTCTCAAGAGGACTTCGAGTATTCCTGATTGTCAGAAAGCACTAAAGACCTTCAAGGCAGACGTTCTGTTTGAAACCCTTAACCCAAAGCTTTCTGCAGAGCCTCGTGGGCCTAAACCTGAGCGTGGCAGTGTTGTGATCTTTCAGCACAACCAAACGGAGACCTCTCAGAAATGCTGTGGTGAAAGAGGACCTTAGACAAACAGATCCGTGAGGCAGAGCTCTTGCTAAGGACTGTTCTGCTTTTTACAATCCAGGAACATCAGGATCAGTAGAAATACTAAACAGTAATTTGGTTCCATAAGTGTCTTCTGAGCTCTCTGAGTTTGCTGTTCCTTTCTTTCCTTTTTGAGAAAAAAGTTATTAATTGTGGAAAAGCAAAAGCATTTCTTATTTATATTGTATGGGGGTGAACTTGGCAAACAACCTGCCCAGTTAACCTATTTACTATTGTCCAGAGACACAACTTTTCTGCTCAATATCTGCATGTTAATTCTACAGAATGTATATCAGAGCATTTGAATTCCCTGGAATATTAAGCTTAGTGCTTGTCTGTAAGCTGTCATACAGAAAGCAGAATCAAAATACCAGTGGGGATTTTCCTCTCTGTGAGATTGATGGGGTTGTCCTCTCACCCCTCTTTGCAGTTACATGTGGTTGAAAGGGATCAGCATTCTGGAAAAGGCTGGAAGATGATACCTCTAAAAGCTGGCACAGAAAAGCCCATAACCCTGTGTGCTCCCAAAATATGCTCTGTAGGAGTTTAACCACATCAGGGAAAAACCTCGGTTCTGGGAGTGAGGCAGTGGGAACACCACATCTCCAAGTCACTGAGGTGGAGTGGCTCTAGAACAAGCCCCACATGTCATTTGTGTAATAGACGAACACATCACTATTATATATTCATTTTAAGTCACGTGTAACACGGGGATTCTTCTTTTAATTAATCAGTTCAAGTCCTCATTCCCTGGAAGCCCAAAGCCCTGGCAAATTAATTCCTGCTCGTTTGCCCATTACTGTGCTTGAACTGTTGTAATGTAGAAGTGATAAAGGCCCAAAATAACCTGATGGATACAAAAAACCCCCAATGCCCCTCTCCACCCCACTGCAGGGCAGCCCAGTGCAGTTCAGTTCACTCCCTTATGTCACTCCAGAAACCCCAGAGCTCTCTTTGGCCAACAATAGTCTCAGTGTGTCAGGGGCCGTGGGCCTCTTTGGCACCACAGCTGCAGGTTGTAAATGCAGTTCTGGAGATTAAGATATTAAATTGGGCCTCTTTGGGGGCTGCACAACAAGGCCTGAGGTACTGCCTCGTGTCCCCAGGGCAGCCTGGTGGCTCCCAGAGCTGTCAGGTGCTGCACGGAGCACACGCCAAGAGCTTTCCACATGAGGATTTGTCCTCAGCAGTGGCGTGGTTTGCCATTTCCTCTGCCAGCCAGGGAGTGTTTGCTGCTCCAGGCTGCCACTTCCTGCAGAAGGCTCCTGGAGGCTGGTGACAGAGGTTTGCTGAGCAGCAATTCAGTGGACATCAGACAAAGAAGATGTAGATGATTTAAGTAAATCACTGGATGCTTTGTGCAGACCAAGCTGCAGTTGGAGCACTGCTCTGTCCTCATGGCTTTCCATGCATTTATAAAACCCCAACTAAAAGAGCCAGAGGCATGTGGCAAGAGTCACTTGCATCAGTGCAAAGCAGGGGAGTGTATTAACCTACTCAGGGTCTTCCTAGCACTTAGTTCCAGGCTTCCTATTTATTACCTTTTATCCCATTTTATGTAGAAATGGGATTTTTGATTTCCAGCTCCCTTGCTCTTGGAAAAAAGTGCCTTTCTCACGGTAATGTTTGACAGCACTTTAAACAGTGAGCTGTGATTGTAGAAATTTTGACTTCCAGAAGCAATAATTAGAATGTGTCAGAGTTTTAGAGCTTGGTCATTTCTGCTCACGTTCATCCTTCATTTTTCAGATGTAGGTCTTTTAATAGAGCTTTTACCATAGAAATTTCACCTCTGGAAGAAAACACTGGAGCAGAAAAAGCAGAGTTGATTGAGCTTAAATCAAAGGGAGACCTTGGTTCAACATGTTGTCAGCAAATTGTGGCTGAGTTATTAATTATCTGTCTCAGTTATTAAGTACCTGGAATCTGTAAATCTTTCAGAAAGGCATTTAATATACAAATCTCTGAATATTACTGGAGCTCCTGACTGGTATCTCTGAGGAAGCTGTGGACACATGGAAACATGTCATCCTGAAGATGGATGATTTAAGTCTGTTGAAGCAGACTGTTTGATTGTGTGATTGTAAAAAAGCTTTTTTGGCACTTGTTGCTATAGGACTAAGGGTCAGATTCTTTCTCTGCCTTGCACTTGAGATGCATCAAAACTTGTGTGGTCTGACTGCAGTGTGTTGGGAGTCTGTTCCATTTTTGGGGGTGACTGTGCATGTGGCTCTTGGGGACGGGTCCTGTAGTTGCTGGTAAATTCCTTGCTGCTTTAAAGGGAAGAGGAAGTGGCTTTGGCCTCAGGACTGTGGCACTGCAGTTATTAAGAAGGGCCTTTCCATGTTTTTCCCATGCTCTCCTTCAGTGGATTCAAAAGGACATAAGCCAAAAGCAAAAAGAGAAATATAATTTTGTTTCTCTGAAGGTAGAGGATTGAGGGGGTTTACGACATTCCTTTGGAGCTAATAATGATTCAAAGTAAAGTCACATTATACACATAATGTGTATAAAAAACACTTCCATGTAGAAAATGGCAGTGGCATTTCTTTGGATAGAATTACTCCAGATTCTTCATTCAATTGACTTTTTTCTCCAACAGGGCTGTCATTATTTAGTAAAAGCCTTCTGTAGTGCAGGAAATGTATCTGTGAGGAAGGCCTAAAGTGTAGCAAGGCGTTCAAAGTGGGTTTAAAGTGCTAGAACACACTTCATTGTGTCAGTCAGATTTTGCATTGTTAGGTGAAGGGGAAGGACAGGATCTTCTCCACAGCAAAACAAATCTTTACTTGGTGTGGATTAACAGTTTCTCACTGTTAGAAATTTGGGGGTTTTAGTGTGAATCTTAGGAAGGGAAAAAAGTGCTATTACAATACTTCATTTGGAGTCAGGAGGCCTTCTTTCATTGCACTGCTGCCTTTTCAGAATGACTGTCCAGTGTCAGGCAAAGAATATCGTGGAGGCATGGAAGAAAGTGGAATGGATTTATTTGCAGTAATCTTTATTAGAGAAAAACCTCTTAATTTTCCAGGGGGAAATGAAATTCACACACATTTCCTTCACAAAAAGGTAGGGTTGTTTTTTGTCCACCTTGAGATCTGAATGAAATCTTTATTCCCAGTTGGCAATGTGTGACAAAGCATACCTTTGGTGACAGGCTGCAAAAGGGATTAATCATCTGGTGAATTAATTAACAGCAGTAATAAATTAGAGCTCTCAGGGATCCTCAGTGATTTTACTAGCTTGAATTTAAAAGTATGTGAATGGAGTAAGTGAATTACAAGATAATACTAATTAGAGATGTTTGCTCACAATTTAGCTTCTACTTCTCAAGCTATCAGTTGTTTACTGGTCTGGACCAATGACGTGCTAAAAGCTAAATACTGTAAAATGTTAAACTTTGATGAAAGATATGAAGACAGAAACTGTTTCTTTTGCCAACATTGTGGTCAACAGCAGTGCCCTGACCTGATTACTTAAGCTGATGTTTTTCCTAAATCTGTCATGAATCACTAATTATCAAGTTTTGCAATACTCAATGATTCTCTTGTGAATAGCAAAATTATTTGTTATTTTAGGTTGGTATTTTCTAAAAAGAAGTGTTCAACTCTTGCATCTGCAATGTCTATACAGTATGTTTGGCCCCTTTTTTTGCCTGGAGAACTGTGGAATGCCACAACAAATCTCCTGAAGAGTTTCACAAAATGTGAGGAGAATTCAATCTGGCCTAATCTGGAAGTGACCCCTCTGGTGTCTTATAAAATAAACTTTCATGTCAGTGTGTTTTTCCAGTCACGGTTGGAAGATTTCCAGTACAAGTATTTAGTTAGGGGGCTTGACTTGTAGGGCTTCTAATAGGAAAAGGAACTTGTACAACATATTGTTTTTATTAGTGGGGTGTTCTCATAGCAATTTAATATGGCAGTGCCAGAAAAAATTCCCTTTTGCCTTGCACCAAGTGCCATGCAGTTGTGTGAGGTGGGTGTGCAAGGGGTCAGAAGAGGGACCAGGTCCCTGAATGAGGCTGGAAATTCAATCCATGCTTCCCAAGATTGTGGTGGCACAATACTAACAGCTGGCTTTGGAGCCCTAGTAATCCTCGCAGCTCCTGGCTGAGTTTTCTGAGACATAAGAGACCAGAATTAGGGGAACTTATCCGATAAGGTAAATGAAAGATGTGGTAACACGATGCATTGTCTGTTCAGTCATTTCAACAGAAAAGGTGGGATGGCAAAACCTCTGTGTGGGGCTTATTTGATGGATGTTTTGGGCTCTGTCCATGCACATCTGTGGCTATCCCCCCATGGAAATTGGACTGCACTTCAAGCCATATGTGAAGCCACTGTGGAGCTGCCATCCCTGGATCCTTATCCAGGGAATGCTACTGAGGATGTGGCGAGTGGGACTGTGCTCCCCACTGGCAGCAACCAGGGGAGAATGTGCAAACAAGCAAATCTAAATGCAAATGTTCATGTCTAACCTTGGTGGAGATTTATCCAAATGATAGGGGAGTTGATAGCAGGAAAATGTAAAAGAAGAAAAAAACGAGGAAATTTGGACCATCCAGTTCTTTTCGGGTGAAAATTGCTTAACTTAGATTTGTGGTTTTAAGTAAACGTGCACATTAAAAGAATGCTGACCTTTAAAAACATGGGTTTAGATGATTTGCTATTGTTGCTGGTTAGAACATATGCACTTACAGGCAGCAGAAAATACCATAAGCCTGTGAGATTGGGAATGCACCATGGAAACAAACAGCACCCTGGCAAAATAAAGAGATGTTTCCTCAGTGGATCTCCATGAAAAAGCTCAGCAGAGATCCTTCTGAACTCTGCACGCAGGGATACTCCAAACTTCTCAAAGAAAAATGTACAGCAAAGTGGGAAATTAAACGGTATCACCGTGCTTTGCTGCAAAACAAAGAAGGCTTTTATGAGAGTCTTGAGCCCAAGTGATAAGTTGTGGATCCATTGTGTTGGAATGCGATGAAATTAATTCCTCTGGGAAACAAGGAAAAGGATCTAGAAATGTAGTGCTGCCCTCCAGTGGCGGCATGAGGGGGTTTGTCTCCAGTGCTCGCAAGATGTTGGTTGGAAGGCAAACAAAAACGTGCAAATATTTCCGAAAGGACTCAGTAGTTACAGTTCAAATGTCAGAGCAGCAGCGGAGAAGAGGGGATATGAGACATAGCCGAGCTTGCCCTAGGCTGGAACTGTTGAATTGGTGGCTTTGTCCAAGGTTATTCTCAGCTAGAGGAAAGAACACTTCCCTGCATGCTACATTAATCCTCTTCACTTCTAGTTTGCAAAGTCTTCTGCTCTAGTTCATAAAGAAAGGGGTGTTCATGGATGAAGTGAGC
Source organism: Corvus kubaryi (assembly GCF_017639235.1). Lineage (NCBI taxonomy): Eukaryota > Metazoa > Chordata > Aves > Passeriformes > Corvidae > Corvus > Corvus kubaryi. The sequence continues at coordinate 5,710,537 of NW_024582058.1, read as the reverse complement.
CAAAATGATGAATTCTCTGAACAGACTCACCTTAAAAAGGGAGATGATGTCTTTATGGAGAGTGCTACCATAGTCTAACATACCCAATTAAACTAATTTTCCTCTTGCTTAAACTGTGGTAATAACTCCCCTCCACACCCCTTAAGTCAGTTTGCGTCTTTAACATGGCATGAAAGAGAAAAGAGTAAGTCATGTGAGTGATGTAGCAAGCACCTACAAACATTGTGTCCTGTGTGAGGCTTCATCTGTTGCCTTGCCAAAGGAATTACCTGTCCCTCTCTGATATTAGGGAAAGCACAGTTAGCACGGTATTAGGGAATGCCTACAAAGGTGCCTTTCCATGTGATCTTAGCAGCAGCAGGGCTGCTTAGTGAGGGTTGAACTCTGCTGTCCTGGTATGGTGTTTTCTGAAGCTGCTGCTCTATCTTCATCTTCCGTGCAAAATGTGGTTTCTGTTTCCATTTGGTTAAAGTTGTGTAAGACAAATTCAGGTAAAGAATCTGAGCCTGGCAAGACTAGGAATCCTAAATACAACCATTTGTCTTAAGGTTCAGGTTCTGGGAATACCAGACTGTTTCAGATTCACAGAGTGCACCACAAGGGAATCTGGGAGGGGCTGTGTTACTCCAGTGTGTGTTTTGAGGTGACAATGGATGCGTGTGAGGGAGAAGAGCGAGATCCAGAGGGGAAGGGTATGAAAGGCTCTTGCTGAAAAGTTTCTTTGGGTATATTAATATCAGTGTGGATGAAAGGAGAAGTAAAGATAACATTGATGGCAAAGAGTTTTGATCAATATTTGCTGCCTGTGCAGTCTCCAAAAGACCCAAATGAGAGGGAGGACTTCTGCTGGGGAAGTCAGTGTGATAGGCAGAGTCTAAGGAGCACTGATGAATCAGGCTTCCCTTTATCCATGCTTATCAGGAACATCTCCTTCCTATTCATGTTTCCTACAGTCTCTTTTGTTCTGCTCTTAATGAAAGCAATGCTGCTGAGAAGGCAAAAATCCATTTCTGTGGGTGCAGAAGCCCTAGAAGTATGGACAGACCTATGAACACACAGGTACCTGCACACACACACACACAGAGCAACTGCAGCTGTGTGAGGGCCTTTCTGGTAGCACCTGCTCTGTCTGTTTCCATGGCTTCTGCAGAGGCTTCTCTGCAAGGTACACAAAGCAGGTGCTGCAGGTTCTCTCTGGGATTAGGAATTAGGAGGAGCCCCTTTGAACATGTAACCAGGAAGTCAGAGCATGGTGCTGGAGGCCCGAGTCAGACCTCACTCCACAAAATCCTGGCCTTCTCTGAAGTTCCTGTGAATGAGGCCAAATCTTTTCCTTGGTGGGCTGATGTTTGACTCATCTCCATGACTCTTCCCCTTAAAGGGATACTCTCTTCTATCAAGGTACGGTTAGACATTGTGGCTCAGTTCCATTGGTCAGAGTATTCTTTGGTCTGTCCTGAATCTGGTTGAATGAGGAGGCTGACTGTAGTATCTCATGCTGATTTTTGATGTAGGGAGATGCAGATGCTCTGCAGAAACTGCTGTGTGATTTTATAGACACTTGGGAGGCAAGTTGGATGGAGATGGAAACTTCCAGGGATAACTAAGTCCAGTTATGCAGTTATGGTCAGGGAGTAAAATATCATGTTAATTCATGTAGATGTTAATTCATACAGATGTTAACTCATAATCCACTACACTGATGTACACGTAATATTCTTATAATGACAGCCTGAGGCTTTAAACCTTATCAGACTTCTGGGCTTAGAAGATTAGACTGAAGCACATGACAGCTGAAGCTACTGCATATGAAACAACAGTGAAATACTAATTCGTTAATATTTTGTTACATCTGTCCCTTCATGTGGATATTTTGTCCCACATCACACAGTACAACATATCCAGGAATAGGTGTTGTTTTTCTGAATATTTTGTTACATCTGCCCCTTTATGTGGGATATTTTGACCCACATCACACAGTACAACATATCCAGGAGTAAGTGTTGTTTTCCTTGCTTTTCCCATCCTTCCCATCCCCCTACCCCCATTTGGCTCCTCAGGGTTCAGTGTTGCCCCTGTGTTACTTTGGTGCTCATTGATTTTAGTTCAGCAGGTAGTTTGGGATATCTCAAACAGAAGAAAAACACTCAGCAGAGAGCAAACAACTGCTCTGTGCTTAGGGACGTCTTCACCTTCCATCAAGCCTTGCAGAACTGCTCTGAGGCTGGAATGTGAAGTAGTTGCTGGCTTCTCTGGTGTCTGTTTTATTTTGTGTGAGATACAATCTGTATCAAAGATCTTCCCCAGACTACCTGCGGAGGTTAATTTGCATGAGAACCACACTTGCAGCATCCTTCAGGCATAGGGTAGAAGACAGAGCAGTTGGATCTCTCAGGAAGTTCCTGTTGCCCTGTAGCTACGGAGCCAAGAACATAACTTCGCTTCCCAGCACAGCCATTCCCCCTCCTGCTCCGGGGCAGCGTAACCCCTGCAGCGGAGCTCGCGCAAAGCTGCGAGCGGCAGGAGCTGGGAGCTGTTTTCCAACGGGCTTGGCAGACCCCCACAAACACCAGGTATCTGTCGAACTGAATTTGCCAGTTCCTCCAGCTGCCCTGGGGACCTTGTAAGTTCCTTGAGCCTCATTCCTGCCCGCACGGAAGTTACAAGATGTGACTGCTTTGCCAGCAGGGCTGGTAAATTCCAAGAAGCCCAGATACTGGATTTGCAGAAATTACAGCCCTGCTGACCACACTGGTCGAAGCAGAAATATTTTGGAGTTTCATGAGCCTTAGCTGTTTCTCCATGTCATTTACAAGTTCCAGTTGTGCATCTGCATAAAGGGCTTTGGCACAGGCAGCCGGAGCTTTCCGTGGCTGCAGTCACAGCCAGCACAGTGCACAAGCAGCTCTTGGAGCCCTTGCAGTGCTGATGGATTCTCAGCAGAGCTTCTAAACCTGGTGGTCTCTGGCCAGGGTGGTTTGGAGAGTGTCCCTCCTGTTGATTTAGCAGCTTCAGGGATGGGATATAATCTAGCACATCACTAATGACTTTGTACTTTTACTGGAGCCTAAAATTAATCATTTGGGGAGATAATAAACTCTGCCTCTCAACCAGCAAGTTTGAAAACCTCTCTGTAATATCTTGATGTGGAGGGAGATTGGAAGTGGAAAGGTCAAGTTACCAAATAATGAGAATGTGATTTTTCTACAGAAATATTTAGATGACAACAGTTTCTAACTTCTGTCAGTGTTTTCCTCTGGTGAGAGACCAGACATGCTGTATTTAGATGCCAAAGAGGGGGGTTTTTAGTTTTATAAAGTCATGGCAAATTGACTAAAACTGTGTCTTACCCTCATGTTTTGTCTCTCAGAATTTACAAGTACCCTATCAACTGTAGGTACTGCATTGAGAAAGAAAAAACACTCCAGTTTTCTTGAAATATCTGACATTTGGAGAATTTGTTAGCAAAAAAAAAAAAATCAAAGTGCTGCACTTTTTTTATGGACAGGCATTATATTACATCAACCATTTGGATCAAAGGATTCTAAATAACCTTGATGTCTTTTCTCCTCGTGTTCTGTAGACACCATTGAGGTAGAAACAACTGAGTGTGTAAAATGTACAAGTTGAATCTTGCCACCTCATGAAATTTGGAGCCTGGACTTTGCAACTTTAACATTCTTTCAGCATTGTTTTTCAGGGGTGTAGTTATAAATGTAAGTGTTCATCTAGAATATAAATTGATGAGAACCAATAGAGTATGTGATATATATTTAAAAATAACATGGCTGCCACAACAGATTGGAAAATGGCAGGAGGAAAAGAAGTTTGTATTTGGTATTTATATGGTGTATATACCAAATAAGCAGAGGAAGAAAAATTGATCCAGATGGGATGTTACTTACATCTGTGTACATTATCACCTAAAACTGTGTCTGTTTTATCAGGCAAACAACAGTAATGATGAAAAAGGAGATTTCTAGTTGGATCTGCATTTCCAGTGCCTTCCTTTGTGTTCCCTTTGCAAATACGAGAGGTTTTGTTCCGAGGGTATCTCAGTACGGTGGGGAGGTCGAAGAAGCTGATCAATCACAGAAAATATTCTGGAAATGCTTCCTTTGGTAGCTGACACATGGGTTGTTAATCATTCTCCTTTCCCTGAAAAGGGAAGCATGGCAATATATCTTTATGTCAGAGCAGTTTTCTGTGTCCAGGGTCTCTCACTCTGGCTCTGCACATCACAGGAGTCGTGCCAGTGTGGTGTCTTCCCTCCTGATGTAACTCTTCCTTCAGCATGTTGTGGGCAGTTCCTCTTCTGGGTGGCTGCTCTGCACATGTTTTTTCCATTATATTAGTAGCAAAGTGAGCTGGCAGTTGTGAATCTTCTTGCACCCTGCCCCCCCCCCTTGATTGGCAACACTGCCTCTTGTAATTAGGCATTGAATAGAACTGGCTGGAAGCAGCAAGAGGGCATATTCTGCTGATTTGAAAGTTGGCCTTGATGCATGTGACTCTAAAGTTAATTTTGTCAAAGCCACTGATGAATAAAACTTTCCTTGTGTTTTCCCTTTTTGATTAAAGTGAACTCCTACTTTACAACCTTATTACTCGCCTTGTGTGTATCTCAAGTATAATGGTTGCAGCTGCTAAGAGAGTAATTAAACTTCAAAGTTTTGCTATTAAAGACTCAGCAAGGACACCCCAAAGCAGAAGAATTTGCAGTTAAGACTATACAAATTCATCCTTAATAAATCCGTAGTGAGTAGGGATTATGTAGCACAGGAATAGCATTTTCTGTGTGGAGGATCCCTGCAAAATCTGGACATAATGAACTGCATGGAGTACAGTACACAGCTGAATGTTCCAGGATTATGATTCTGGGATTTTCTGTATTTCTTTTAATAGACATGGCTTTGCCTTGAAGGGCGTAGCTGAAAATCATTTCAGATAAGCAGGACTCTGCAGTCCAGGATTTTGCCTTGACAGTCATCTGTAAAAAATGTTAGTTGATGTTTCATTCCAAAATAATGAACAAAAGCCTTGATTCTGCTGTTAGATTTGGGTTTATGAATCATCAAAAAGTGCATTAACCTATGTGTGTGGGTGGCTAAACTGCAGTGTGTGCCCCGAGCTGTTGCTCCATCAGGACTGTGGAGTCATCCAGAAGGGTGGACAGCTTTGTGTTCTTCCCTGTTTGTGCTGAGGAATGGGCCAAGTGGGAGGTGGATTAACCAAAACTGGGAGCCCGTGGACCTCCGTGCTCGTTACTCAAAGCCTGCTGTCTGCAATGGGCATCTCTGGAGCACAGCTCTTGGGTGTAACTGATTGCATGAGCTTGATGGAATAATTATGGCATCTAAACATTTCCAAGCATGCAGTCAGGGGACAGCGGGGGCTGTCATTTAAAACATCCTTTACTTGCTGAGATACTTGGGCCGGAATTCAGAGGATGTGTAAAGTTGTCTGGAAGTCTTCTTTGGGTCCCTAAAGGAGGAATTACAGATTCTCTCTTTTGATACCATAACCTGGTTCACCACAGTCCTCTTATTTTCTTTCCTCACTGCCAAGGCTTCCCCCTGCCATCAATCTTTTTTTGTTTCTTTGTCATTTCTCCCATTTATGGCAGGAATTGTAGAATAGTGTGCTAAAATATACACGATTTTTTTTGGGGAAGAATTACTGTTTTTCATGTGCACACTCAGTTAATGTACTTTCAACTAAGGTAAAGCTTGAAGGAACCCCTACTGATCAGAGGTACAAAAAGAAGTGAATCTCCATTACTACATGTAGTGAAACTGTGGAACTCCTTGCCTCAGGCATTATGGATGCTGCAGCTTAGGTGGGTTTGGGGGGATATTGGACAGGTTTGTGAAAAACCAAATTGTTAGGGATGCTAAATGCATGGAAACAGATGTCCCAGGGAGTTCATGGGCCACAAATTGTTGGAGAGCATTTGGGAAAATACCACTGAGTTTATGTTGTACTTGCACCTTGTTTTAGTTACTGCCAGGTGAATTAGTCTGTTACCATTAAGATAAGTTTTGTTGTAGGGAATGCCTGCCTCAGATGATTTTTTGTTTGTATAGAGATTCCTGGGAAATACCAGTCTGGTTTCTGTTGCCTTCGAAAGCAGTGAGAGCAGAGGGGGAGATTAAACACATTAGTATTTAATTAATGCCTTATCAAATGCTTCCTCCTGGTTCTCTCTTCAGTTTTCTCCCAGGTCATCCTGTTGTAAGTGAATGTGGTGCTCTGTGGTTAAAGTGCAGCGTCTCATTTGCACACTGTTCTCTGGCAGAGGCTGAACCAGAGAGTGGGAGCAAGTAATGGAAAGGTAGCTTTCCCTCTGGGATGACAAAGGAGTCCCAGGGCAAGAACTAGTGAATACTCTCTTGGCAGTGAGAATAAGGGAAGTGAGGAGAAATACAGTTAATGCCATTTTCTTGTGGCTGTCACTGCAGGCTGATTGGACAGTAGCTAAACTGGGATAAAAGTGTGAAAGGGGAGGAAAAGAATATGGAGGAGTAAATGGCCCCTTTTTGCCTCTTTAACTTCTTTCTGGTGAGGCTTCAGTGAGGGAGCTCCGAAGCTGGCCATGAGCATTCAGCAGGGAGGAGGGAGGCAAAGAAGTTACGGAAAAACCAAGTGTGAGGACCCCATCACCTTCTGAAACGCTCTGCCCTGACATTTCACTGTGAAATGTCATTTTCACATGGTGTTTCCAACCACGCATCTTTCTGTTTATGTTTCTTCCCATCTTTCTGCAAATCCTCCCTGGAGAATGCATGGACATTATTGGGGTTCTGAGAAGCTCAGTGGTTTGTTTTCCCTGCGAAGCTGTTCCCCTCCCTCCCTGAATCAGCTGCATTCCCACGGGAGAAGGCTTCCTTCCTCCCCCCTTCGCTGGGTTGATCTCTCTGGGCTGTGGCTGCTCTCAGCCTGATGTCGTGTGCCGCAGCAGCAGCCGTGGCTCTTCTCTGCTGCAACAAGTGCTGCCTCCTGACACTGCCTCCCCTGGGGGATCATTAGCAGGGTGGAGGCTCTTCACTTTCCTAGAAACAGGAAGAGAAGAAGAGCCTGAGAGATGGGAGGCCTAAACAATCTAGAATTAGATTACAGTATGAACTCCATGACATCAGCTCCCTTCAGTCTTCCCACCCATTGGCTTTCTCACGGCATTTCTGCTTAGGCTGATCAGGATCTGAGGATACTCATAATAAAATGCTAATTCCTTTGTGGTCCAAAGGGCCAGAGCTGCCAGTCCCACTCCCCACGACTGAGAAGTCAGGAGTATGGAGAGCTGCACTTTGAACTGCACAGGTAACTGGATATATCTAACAGGCCAAAATTCAGAGCACTTCAGAACTGCTGTCAAGTCATGTAGCAATCTTTAAGTCTTGTAAATTAAAATAAAACCTAAAAGGAGAAATAGGGTTTTTTCATTCTTTCACTGCTAGCTCAATTCTCCAGCAGTTATTCCTCAGACTTTGTGTGTGCTTGGTCTGTGGAACTATGCCATTCACTCATAAATGATATGCTGGATGCATTTCTGGCACTAGAAAAGGTCAAAATAAGTAAAGCAATAAATAAAAATGTTTGGTGTATTTCCCCTTTAATACAACTGTTTAAAAGTAATAGGAAATAGCAGGGGGAAAAAATTAGCGAAAGACCATTGTTTCTAAGGTAGCCTTGAATTATTTTCCCAGGAAGGAGAAAAAAAGGGGCTAAGAAACCACTTTGGTTTCCTTCGGAACCTTAGTGCCAGCTGGAGACCATGTGGATCTCCATGTGCAGGAATCCAGGTTCTTTATGGATTTTGTAGGTCCCAGTTCCACGTGTGGATCCAGCGTGTGGATTCTCTGGAAGGGCTGGAATGAGTTCAGTGTCACTGCATGAGCTGCAGTGCTGTGAAACTGGCACTTACCTTTCTGACTTTGCAGACAACATCTGCTTACTCAGGCTTCTTGTCTCCCTCTCGGAATTCCTCTTGCCATGAGCTGTGTTTCCTGCCTCTGGAAGGTGCTCCATGTCTCTGCACGTTCAGCGGCACCTCCAGACGGCTTTGGGATATGCAAATTCCTCTCTCTGGTTCACTCTGAGGATTTAACCTGTGGACCTGTGCCAGCAGTTCTCATCTCCAAATACATGGATTGAGGATCTGAATAGGGATTTAACTTCCTACCAGTGGAACATAATGAAACATGCCTTTGGTTCAAAAACTGCCGACAATTTGTGGGATGGAGATGAGCTCCAGGTCCTCATTCTTATTCAAAGCTTGTGGCCAGACTCATCTCTCTGTTGAAGAAATGGATAAAACTCACATGGAGACAGCCAGAAGGTTGCATTTAGTTTTTGAGCTTCAGGTCTGAATAGGAATAATGAATAAAACAGTGTCAGTTGACTCTGCTATGTCCTAATTATGTTCTGAGACATCCCCTTGCCCCTCAGAGAGCTGTGGAGGTGATGTTCTGTCTGTCAGACTGCAGGTAAGATTTGCCAGGTTGTCTTTTGGGGCAGTTGATACCAGCAGGTTCTGTGATAGAGTTGATATCTTGCTGTGTATCTTGCTGCTTCAGCTTCAAGATCACAAATTCATGTGGGCTGGGATGCTCAGAATGGAGGTACGAGACCTCCAGCATATCCACAGATGTACTGGAGGATGTATTGTTCTGACCCAATGCTGACCCAAACTGTGGTATGAACAGACACTGTGTTGGTGAGGGCTGTGCTCTGCAGGTGAGGCTCAGATTTCTTTTGGAGACACAAGATCCCAAAGAGCCATAAAGATCTGTCAAATGAGTATCTTGCACTTGCCCAGGTGTCACACTGCATTAAAATGGGATAGCTTTGGTCAGTCCCTGGGGGAACTGTTGGGGGTTAACGTTGCACGCTGCCCTTCACTGTGCTCCAGTTCCATGTAGCTTCTGCTCCATCAGCAAACAGAGGCTTCCTCTCTGCTTTTTCATTTGTCTCATAGAAACATACATATAAATCCATAGGTGTATTTTTTGTGCATACATCGTAATAATACAAAGCAGATTGTAAATAATTTTGTAATGCTTTGAAATAATTGCAAGTAATTTGGAAATCCTTTGGACACAAGTGACTCTTGCCATTATCACTATATTTTATGTATGTCTTGTAAGTCTTGTATGAAGAGAATACATTGTTGAAAGAACCACACCTGAGGCAAGGACACAACTCTTTTCCTTCCATTTTTTTTTTCTCAGTCTGGTTCTAATTGCAGCACCCTAATCTGGGAGGGAGTGAGGTGTCCCACTGAACAGCACCAGTACTTTTAGATCTCCCCCTCGAGGTCAGGCTGTGTTTTTGTAGGAGAGCTGTCAAAAGGCTGACATTTAGCTCCTGTGTCACCAGCACAATATTGCAGCTGTTCCTGTTAGGAACTCCTGGATGCTTGTTTAGATGCTGAAGGCAATGCATTAGGAACTGATGGTGAGTGATTATTATCCAATCAGTTCCTGATGCAGTATCTGCGACATCAAAAACTCTGCAGTGGTTTTCATTACTGTTTTTTAATTTTAAACTTCAAATGTTGAAGCTTAACAAGGTCAGTGTACTAGGAAGAAAAAAACCCCATCTTAATTGCACCACTCATTTTTTTTAAGGGAATTTATACCTTTTATCTAAGAAATACTAAGAATAAATATTACCAAGAGTCACTCTAGGTAGCACTGCTGGAGAGCATTATACATCTTGCGCAAGTTTTACTTTTTAATTATTCAAACCTGTTGTTTGTTGGTTGAATAGTTGAACACAAATTAGTCAGCAAGTGTGTTCTGCTTCTCAAAAGGGCAGGAAATGATGTAGGCCTGCAGCAGGGCGAGTCTGCAAATTCACTGTGTGTGAGTTGTGAAACTGAGGAGAAACTCTACCCCTGTGCCAGCGTGGGTGGGCTTTCTGTGTGCAGCACTTTGGCAGTGAGAACTACAGACCTAATGTTACTGTTCCATTTCTCACACTTGTGCTGGATCTAGAGAAAATACTACATTGGAAAGGAATAATCTGGTTCCGGACCTGAGTCTTGATATCCTTCTGTGTCCTCTGGGTGGGTGTGTGCCAGGGATGTCTGTCCATTTGCTGTAGGTACTGAGAGCAAATTGCACACCCTGCATAAGCAGCATATGGTCATCACAGCCCTCAGACATCAGGATTTCTGCTTTTGCCCACTTCTGTTTGAAAGTCAATGATTTTGGAGACAGTTGGGGTTTGTATTTCTGGCTCAGGCCTAAAATGTGAAATGTGTCTGACTGACTGACTGATTTAATGGAGCTGCTCTTCCTACAGACATGCCCTGGTTGTATTTAACTGATAACTTGTTACTGATTTCATGGTGCATGTGGTCTGTCCTAAAATACTCTGCAGTCTGTCCTACAGATATTTTCATTAACCTCAGCTTTGGGTATGGAAGACAGATGCTTACAGTGGACAGGGGAGTGTCAGGTGACATGTGGTGACCAATGAGAATGATAACCAAATCCACATAAATGTCCTGCACAAGCTACACTTTTACATCAGGGGTACTTCTGTTAGCAGTTCCTGAGGCAGCAATGGTGTCCCTTCACCAGGGCTGTTTCAAACAGGGAATTTTATCTCAGAACAAACTTCTTCTAAAACTCTGCAGGACTGAAAAGAACTCAGGTCATACCTGGTCTTGTTGAGCACCAACTTCTGTACATCAGAGTGAGCCATCTTTTAGCAGGCTCCTTTGATCCCTAGTTTAAAACAGGAATATTTTTTGGCAGGCTACAGATGCTCCCTGGAATCTCACACATAAATAGAATTTAGGGATGTATCTCTAAGGATTGGCCATCTGGAGCTTTCAGCCACAAAACTGTGGTGTAATAAATATAACTATTTTATGTGCTCTGGCCATATGAAATATTTCTTTCTGCTATGTATCCATAGGCTCACTAAAGCCATCTAATGTTAATGGGAATCTTGTATTGATTTCTGCATCTTTGGATTGTTCCTCTTGAGCAGGGGAACTTCAACTGTAGAAAAGTTACAAGAATCCTGACTAGTTTGAGTTGGGACATTACCAAGGTCATAAACATGGGAAAAATGGATTGCAATTGTTTTGGGTAATGGAAAACTCAGCGTAGAGGGTGGTTCTGGTGGAACAAGTCTTTGAACTTGTGAAAGGTCTGGACACAGAACTTTGTGTATCTTAAAGAAAAATTGCAGATGCAAAGGATTAAGCACAGGAAAGTCATTGTCAGCCCTACAGTTCAGGGCTAGACCAGCGGCTTCAGGAGATATCTTGACAAGTAGCAGTTTCAGGGTGGTTGAAATGAGATGTGAATTCAGAAAAAGTTGTGAACACAGTTAATGAAGAGATTGTTCTGCTGCTGCAGGATGCTGCACCAGGGAAGCTGGGAAAGGCAGGAAGCAGCAAGGGAAAGCCTGGAGGTCAGCGTATGGTCTGGATAAGGCCTTGAGGTTCATCCTGTGTGCGTGGCGTGTTTGGGTTTTGTGCACTGCAGAAGTGTCTCTTGGGTCTGTAATTAAGGTGCCACGCAGGTCTGCTAATCCATTAGAGCAAAGAAATTGCTGTGTTTAGCATAATCCCAGCTACAACTGTGAGAGAGTTATTAACTGCTCACAGTTGCCAGCTGAGATTAAGCCAACTCACAGCCATCCAGGTTAGGCCTGCAAGTGGGTTCATGTCAGCTAAATTTCTTCCCTGAATGTCCTACACAGGAAAAAATGGCATAATTCCACAGACAACACCTGGTGCTGTGGATATCTGTCATTAAAACATTTAGGTTCTCTCTGCATCTTCTCTGAGAGAACTATTATTAAGCAACTTGTTGAATAAACCTGGTTTATTTGGTGATTTTTGGCATGCTCCAGTCTGGGTGTAAACTGATAAAGTAGACTTGTTCTTTCTGGTTCAGCTTATTTGGCTCCTTTTGGATAATAAGGAATACAATAAAATACACATTCAAGGGAGGTCTCTGACTTCTGAACAAAAACCATTTATGTAAAACACCTAAAAATGATGTGCCTGTTTCTTCAGCTCCTTCACTTACCTCCTTTACTGCTCCTGGAACTCTGCTGAGCAATGCCCTCAAGCCAGGGTAGCACACCTGGGTAGGGAGCTCTAACCAAAGCCTGCTTTCCTGGTGGGCAGTAAATCTCACATGTTTAGGGATAAAGTGCCAGAACTGCAAACAAGAAAAGAATCAAAAAAGTTGGAGGTACTGGAGACATTTGGTAAAATTAGAAGAAAAGCAGGTATTGAGATATGTTTGTGGAGAAAAGCCATACGAAAGTTTTCTGGAGGATGAAGTAAAACATCGAGCTGTCTCCTAGAGCTGTTTACCTGCAGGAGACGATGACAAGATCCTTCCCTGTGTGTTTCATCATGGTTTGCTGCAACAGCAGCACACTGAAGCCAGGAGAACCAACTGTTCGTTCCCTGCAGGAGGCCTCTGGCTGCTGGAGGGGCAGCTGTGGGCCCACAGGCAATTCCAGGGAAATCCTTGCCCTGGCCGAGCCCTCCAGCAAACAGGCGTGTGCTTGGGTCAGGGGTTTGTGCAAGGTCGAGCTGCTTTCCTTACCTTTCCCACTAAAGCCATGAGGCCACAGAGCACAGCCTGGGCCATCACTGATGGGGAGCTGTTGGATTTTCTCTGGGATAAATTCCCAGCAGCCTTGCAGTGTACTGGCAGGGGAGCCACTCCGAAAATCCTCAGGAATACTGAGCTTCCGCTGGAACAAACCAGAGGCAGGTGGTCTGATTATGTTTGCTCAGCCAGTTCCACAGTATTTGCCAGACAAAAGAAGGCATCAGGTGGTACAGAAAGTCCCAAACAAAGCTCCAGATGAACACAGACATGACCAGACTTTCTCATCTGTTGCAGATCTGGGAAGGTGGAGGGAAAGGAGAAGGCACAAGGAGCAGGAGACGCATCGTTTCTGTTGGTTCTTGTGCGCCAGGCTACTAAACACTGCACTGGGGACAATTCTGATTTCTCTGTTTCTTTTGTAGTGCTTCAGTTGTTTTCCACTGGTGACAAAAGAGTCACAGCTGTGTGGGTCAGTTCCTGTAGCTGCTCTTCTTGTCTGGTGGTTTTGGCCAGTGTCCTTTCCTTGCTGCCATTCCTGCATGCAGTGCTGGCTATCAAGAAAATGCCATTTTGGCACAGCACTGAAAGCAGAGTCAGTTTGCTGTGGGTGGAGGATGGCTCCCAGATTGGGATTTTTTCAAATTTAGGCCTCCAAATATATGACTGTAGAACTTCTGTGGGAGCAAAGGCTCCAAAGGAGTAGGAGGAGACCATTTCTAGACAGGAATTTAGACAAGCCCTACAACGACATGGCAAAGAGATATAGATGCAAAGTACAGAAGGTCTCTGCACAGGTTAGATGTTTTTCCAAGGATAAATATCCACTGTCTGCCTCATAGCTCCCCTATGAGTGAGAAGGTGCTCCAAGTTCCTGAAAAGTTGGACTATCCCTTATCTCTGGTGCGTGAAAGCCTTATGGTAAAAGAATGTTTATCTTGCTGTAACATGTAATCTGTAATTTAAACTCAATCTCACGCTGCAAAGGCACAGAGGGGACAGAGCAATTGCACCCAGGCAACCTCAGCCCTGGCACCTCAGTTTTTCATTGCTTGACTCTTCAGCTCTTCAACCTTGATGATCTCATGGCACTGCTTTTTTCTTTTTTTTTTAAATTTTGTTTTACATGGATGTAATAAGATTAGGGAATGAGTGCAAGACCAATTCAAAGAGATTTTAGAGCTTCTAGCTCAAAGATCAAACTGTGAATCTTCAATATTTTTTTTGTATTGTAATTTGCAGTGAAAATGTTTAATGGAAAGTTCAGACACAATGAAGGTTTGCGTACATTTGGAGTTGGATAAATAGAAGGTGGTGCTCCAGCTCTACATGTTGCTAAAAGTAAAGATTCAGACTTTTTTCTTTTTTTTAAAAACCCACAGTACTTAAGGGATAGTCAGTGTTTGAAACCTGGGCAGCTCACCAAGAAAAGAGGTCTCCATTCACTGGTGGCTTGCTGCAGCTGCAGATTTGTGTTATCAGTTTGCACACTCTCCTTACTGGTGGAAAATGTTTAAGAATTTTCTTTCTCTTCTGCAAAAAGGAGGGGTTTTTAGTCTGTTTTATTTAAAATTCCACCATTGCAGCATGATGGGTTCCAACTAGTTCCCTAGATTTAGTGCTAATTTGTATGTCTTGTTTAAAAAGATTTGCTCTTAAATAGGGAGATGGAAAGAAGTCATTAGAGGAAGGATGAAAGGCTTCTGGAATAATCCCATGGAAGATAATGCAAAAACTTGTCTTGATTCCACTGAGGCAGGATTTTATCCAGCAAGTAGTAAATGCACATTATTGTCATTGGTGTAATTACTACAGTTTTTTGATGAAATCTTGAAACTTGCCAAAAAAATTGCTTTTCTTTTATTTTTTCTTATTTTGGCTAATGCAATGGCAGCGTTCTGAAGGTGGAGGTGTGAAAGGTAATTCTGGCAGGATGACAAGAGAAGAAGTATTTAAAGTGATGTCAGAAACTTAAAGCATACAAGATGAACCAAAAGAGCCTCTTAACCAGAACAGTCATAAGAAGAAAATCATATAAAATAATCAAGGGATTAGAATTAGAGATTAGCCTGGAGCTAATTCTAGCATTGATTTGAGTCAGTGCTTGGAATGAAGCTTTTCTTTCTTTCTCAGGGCTGGATTTGCCAACTTCTTTTTAGGGCATTTTTTATCAATCTAAATGGAAGGACAGGTTCCATCTTATTCATCAACAGCATTTTGGGAAATGTGTGGCACTCTGTTGATGTCTCTGCAGGGCTTGGGCTGGCTGAATAATTGAAGGGGGATTTAAAATATTTGAGCGGAATAGTCAGATAAATTTTTAAAAATCATACAAGGTAACTGATGTTTTTATTGCACAGCATTTTATGACTTCTTAAAGCAGTGAAGACCCTGTAGACAAGAACAAGTTCGCTCACTAAAAACAAGGATATATATTGTAAGGGTCTGACTGGGGACAATGCATTTGTTCCAACTGCAATTTTGCCTCAAGTCCAGAGCTAATATATAAAGGTTATGTTGAAACAGTCTTGGTATTGAAATGAGTGGGACTTTGCCATTGTTTGCAGTTATTCTGGGATGTCACCACAGGTTTTATTTGCACATGCTGACAAGTCAATTGTACCCACCTGCACAATTATCAGCCGTAATCATGGCATTGCAAATGCTTGCCCTCATCATTTGTCAATTAACACTTGTTTGAGAGGAACAGATTAAATTCATAGCCTTATTTCAGTCTTTATGTACATTCCAAGCTAGAATAAAGGTGGTAACTCTTCCAAAAGAATAGTGGTTTGCTGGCAAGTGCTGGGAACTGGGAAACTGGGAACATAGCAAGGGTGTGCAGGCTAAGGATATATTTCTTGTAAACAGGGAGAACAGAGGAGATGTAAAATGAGGAAGTAATAAAAAAGTGTGGAAATCACTGATCCTTTACAGTAAGGGGTGGAGCACAGCTGCTGGATTTTGTGGAGTTTTGTAATGAGAGCCCAAACCCTTCCAAGAGCACTGTTGTGCTCTTGTCTGTTGTTGTACCCAAGTAGAATTAGGTTTCTGTGCCTCCCCTTGGAATAACACTCCTGCACTGGAAAACACCCACGTCTTCTCCGCTGCTCCCTTTCCCTGCAGCTGCTGGCAAAGCAGCAACCCTGAGGAAGAGGCAGCTTGGCTTCCCCTGTGCCCACAGGAGCTGGGACACAGCCTGAGTGGTAGCTTTTCATCCCAGGGAGATATTTGACTTCTCAGCAGGAAGCAAGTGGATATGAGGGCTCTTCAAAGGAACAAGTGTTGTCTGAGAGTCTCCAGCAGAGCATTAACTGAGATCGAGTTCTTTCACTTGCAGCTTGATAAAATCATAATCCTGCTTCCTCTGTCTTTTTGCATGAAAAGCTCATCATCACCACTGATGTCCTTTCAAGCCAAATTGTCCTTCTAGCCAAAATTTATGTAAGTGTTGTTCAGATGGAGTGAGGTTTCCGGAGTGTGTAGGCACAGGTTCTGGTGCAGTGATGGGAGCTCAAGTGGGAATGCACTTCTGAGCAGACCAATGCCTGGATGTTTCAGGAACAAACATCTTTCTGAGCCCTGATAAATATTTGTCCAATTCATTTGTTCAGTGTCATTGAAGCAGGATGAGCTAAAACGTCACGAATATCAGTTCTAGGAACATTTTTAATGACAAAAAGTTAGTTTATTCTTTTCATGAAGGCCTGCACTGCTGGGTATTCTCTTCTCTCAAAGTGACTTATTCTTGCTTCCACTGTGTCCAGAGCTTGATGTGAGAATATTCATCAGCCAAACAGCTTTTCAAAGCATCATCACTTAAAAAAAGCTGGACTCATCCAGCACTGCATGAACTGATCACCCATAAATCCAGTTGTGATTCAGCTCAGTTAACAGTAGGTGTAGCCTAGTAATGGAATACTAAGCCCTCATAGTTGAAAAATAGCCTATAATAACTTTGTCCTTTAGTATTTTTCCAGTGCCCAGCTGGTTAATTTATGTGGGTTTTATGCTTTTTGTTTTCAATTTTTGACTCATGAAAATTATTAACTAAAAAGCTTGCAGTCAGCTCCATGCTACTTAGGCAATTTGGGTGGAATTCAGCTCAACTCAGCAGAGGTGCAGAGGCTGAAGAAGTGTATAGTTTATAATTACTGTGCACGAAGATGCCAGATTGTAGAATCTCTACAGGTAATTGTGAGATTGCTATAAAGACATCACACTTGCCTGCAGAGATTTCCCAGTCTGCGACTTCTATCCAGGTTGAAGAAGAGAGAGGAATGTTTCCTTTCTGCTGTTCCATGTAATATTTTAAACTGAATTTTGAGCAAGATGTTGAAGAATGTTCTGTTGTTGAAAGATCGTATATAACTCAAGAAAACTAGATAATAATATGGATAATTTCAATATTGTTTGGATCTGACACTCTGAATTCCCAGTGGAACCCTGGCCTCCAAAGGTTGAATTTTGGATGCCTCACTATTAGCTGGGACTGAGAGCAGCACCTTTCCTCTAAATTTCTGTGATCAGGAACTTCTTGCCCCTGATTCTACTACTTTTGTTTGGTTTGTACTGGAACGGCCCTAATTTTCCTCTTCTCAACACACATTCTATTTGTAATCAAATGGCAATGATTTTTTTTCTGTAACCTCTTCTCTCTGTCCCTTTTTTTGTCTAATTGTTGGTGTTGGGAAAGAAAGGAGAGAAAATTCGAGTGTCCTCCAGTTGCCATCACCATCCCTTTGGCTGCAACCACGAGGAGTTTTTCTGGTATAAATCTTTCTCCTTCAATCCATGTAATTCTCACCTCATTTATGAGTCTTCCACTTGTTATGTCTTGTTGTGCATTTTTACATTTAAATTGGGCATTCTTTGAGGCAAAGATTATGAATAGACTTGCACTGTGCAGGGGTTTAAAAAAGGGAAAGAAATACAAATGAATGAGAGAACTGTGGAGTTTCTAACCTTCTGCTAATTCCAAACAGTAAGCACAGGAAATAAAAGAAGGAAAAAATACCCTACTTTAACCTACTTTAATACTCTTTTTGTGAGCAGCAAAGGAGGCTATAAAAGCCTCAGATTAATTTACTCAGTTCTGGTGCGGAGCTTGCATTGTAAGAGATTTGTTTTTGCCAACGCTAAGTGATCCAAAGAATTTGAAGGATGAGGAACAGATCTTTAGTGTCTTTTGCTGTGAAGAATCTTTAATGTGCTTTAGAAGGAGACTAAAGACCACTATTTGTTTCCCTTTGTCTTTTGGAAGTGAAAGGATGTTTTGTAGCAAATTCTTGAAAAATCCATGCAAAAAAAGGTCTCCCTGAGATGTGACTCACAGTGACTGCTTGTACAGTATAAACAAATGAGAAACAGCTTGTGTCCTTGCTAAGGAGATTATCAGGAGAGGTTGAAAAGGTTCTTTCTAGAGAACAACTCATTCTCGTTATTTTTCTGTAATGCTCGTGGAGCACTAGAGAAGGGGAAATGAACACCCAGAGCCGCATTTTCCCCTCACCACACCCTGCAGCACCGGAGGCATCAGCTTGTATTTAGGAGAAAGAAATTTAGGGTATGGAACATCTCAGTTTCACTGCGACTTTTGTGTGTTTATTGTGCTCAGCCCATCAGTCACCTCGTCCTGCCCGTGCTGGGCAGGAACTGCCCCGTTAATGGAGCTGTATTGCACCTTCTGCATGGTCCCTTTTCAGCACAGCAGCACCTCCCTGCAGCCTTTAACACAGCCAGTAATAATCCTTGTAGAGTGAGCAAATAGATAAATATATGAGGGAAAACCTCTCCTAAATGCAGAAGGAAACCTTGCTGCTGTTACTGAGAGCTCTGCCCTGGCTGCCTGGGATCGAGGATTTGACTCTCCCTGTTTCAAGCAATCAGGCAAAACCTGCAGAACACCCTTGTTAAATGATGCACTCAGCTCTGCAAATTAATGAGTGTAGTCAGCCAAAGTCATGTTCAAGGGAATGAAAATTCGCACTGCAAACTCTGATGCTGTGTTTCCAGACAATGAAATTAACTATTGTGTGGCTCTGGAAAACCCTATAAATGAGTGGGAGACCAATCTGTTACTGCATCCCTTTGATGTAAGAAACAGAAAATGGGCTGTGTGTGCTGATTCACTTCTAAGCACAACGAGTAACTCCATCCTCAGGCTCTGAAACTTTCTGAGTTTCTAACTAACTTTTTCATAGTTAATTACTCGTGCTAGTATTTGCCACTCGTGACTTGAGGGGATGTTGCGTTAGAAAAATCACCATCCTACAAGTGCATAAGGCCACACATTTGTGTGCATTTAACCAGGAGCTGCTTTTAGTATCTTTCCTGTTCCTATATTTTGGTTTATGTTGTTCTTCTGTCATTTCACTCTGCTGTACCTCTGGCAGCGAGGAAAATAAAACTTCCACAGGGCTTCTCTGGTGCCCTGACTGTTATTTCCCAATGATCTACAACAATGGTTATTCAGTAACAGCTGGGCCACGTCTTCTTTAGACAAAGCCACTGTGGGGCTGAAACCTCCCATTGCTGGAGCGTAACTGTTTCCCTGGAAACGGTTAACTAGCACGTGTTTTATTGTTTCCAACTGCTTTCCTGGGGTATTTGCAGGTGGTAGAAGATGCTTTCTTAAAGAGGGGTCATAACCTCGTGAACTTTCAGATGTCGCAACAAATTGGGGGACAAAACCATTTTTTTTTCTTTCAAATGGATTAAGTAAATCTTATTATCCAGCCTTTGCGAGACAGACGTAACCCACGGTTTGATTTTTTGCATTATATCCAGATGCTGATACAAGCATTTCTGCTGTCAAAATTGTGTTTTGGGAATGAGAATCAAGACCCTATTCCAATAAGATTTCAAATAAACCCAGGGAGAACATGCAGACATTAAGATTACTGTGACTTTCTTTTGTCCTGGGTTTATGTCAGCTGTGGTTTCTTTGCCTGTATGTATTTCTGGTGAATTTGATATTTCAGGGATTTATCTTAAAAATGCACTTGGATATACCAGAATTTTTAGGTTGATAGATCTCAGGATTAATACAAAATTATCTGTGAATATGGAAAGGATGGTAACCATGAAAAAAATAACTTGCTTGGTATTTCACATTGAAAAATATGGAAGTATACCTACAATGCAGACACACGTGCATTTGGATGTGTATCAGTAAGTAGGGAAGCAGAATTTTGTCAGTAGGAATTACATTTTCATTTTTTTCCTGTACCAAAATTAAATGTGCCTTACAAATGTATATATTGAATTTATAAAAAAAACCCCATTTTTCTGTGGTACACAGGAAAGTTTGAGTTAGAGGAGACAGTCCCAGGACAAAAGAGGGACAAGTAACATGTGACACAGTAAAAATGTGGTTAGATTTTAATAAATTCAGCAAAATCCATTCCTAATCGAGTGGGATGAAGAGAGAGCTCCCTCTCCTGTCTGTTTGATAAAATCTGTAGTGGCTATTTGTGTGTTTACTTTGAGGTATAAATAAGGTAACATTTCAGTGACATGCTGGGAAGTTTGTAATAAAAGGCTTCATCTCTCTGGAAAGAGTGAGCAGGTGGTTAAATCTGATCTATCCTTTTTTTGAGACATTTTGAAGCTCTTGTGTTGCACTGGTAATGTGAAGTCTTGTTTTGAAAAAGGTACTGGCTGTGTAATCTGATTTTATAGCGTGCTCTGAACTAGGCACAAAACAAAGCACCCCAAGCATGGATGAGAAACTGTCCCAATTTTCCTGAAATTAACTCTCAGCCCAGAGGCAGCTTCAAGCCTTCAGGATCGTGGTTAATAATTAATTTTTAAATTTTTGTTATCTGGAGAACAATGCAAATATTCAGAGCCTTCCTTCCTAGACTTTGTTTAATGGCACATTTTTGAGATAGAGTTCTCTCAAAGGTACAGCCATGGTAGGTGTTCCTGGGCTGGCCCATCTGCTGCCTTTGTTACAGAGCACATGCCTCATTTGTAGCTTAGATACCCATGGGTCTGAGCTGTAACCTAGGCAGATGTGGAGAGAGTGAGGACAAAGTTTCTGCTGCCACAGCTGAGCTTTTCCCAAAGATTTGCAACATATCCAAGCAGTGAAGAATTAAAGGCTACTGGTGACCGAGTTGTGCCATCAGAAGAAAGCAAACAAGTCACATCATGGCTGAAATGCACCTGTGAATATGACCATACATTTTCTAAGACCAATTTTTATAGTTTGTAAAGTTTTTTTCCGGAGAAACCTGGGCATTCCTGTATAGATCAGTGACCAGTGTGACTTGGTTGCAAGCTTGTTTTATATGGACAATTAATGCAGATACTCTTCTGTTTCTATCCACGAAAGTGCTTTGCTTCTCTTCCCTCTGTTCCACATCCCATCAGTGCTGCAGCTCCTGGTTTTTGTATGGGCTGCTCAGTCCTTTTGGTAGCCGTCCCATGACAGCAAGGATCACTCATCACTAACCCGTGGATGCATTCAGGGCTTAAACTCAAAGGTCAGGCTGGTAAGTGACCACAGGACTGAACAATGTGTCCCTGCCCTGAGCCCTGGCTGGCAAAGTCCCTCTCTGGGACCTGCCTTGGAACAGCAGAAAGAGCAGGAAAACGGCTCCTGGGCCAGAGCACAAAGCAATTTGGCACAGCCCAAGGGAGTTTTAGGTCGCACCTGGAGGAGGAGACTTTCCTGGGAGCTGTGGGGAGCTCAGTTCCTGGCTGCACTGAGCCCAGGTGACAAGGACAATTGTCTGCTCCCTGAGGTGGCTGTGTGGGTCCTTGGGTTTGTGTTGAACAAAGGTGTGGGAATGACACCTTCTGCAGGGATACATCAAGTGTGCCCTGGCCTGGTGGGTGAGAACACTGCTCGTTTTTCACATATGGTTCAGAACTGTATTGCTTGATGGCTTCCTTCACTTGGGCTCATGACTGACTGCATGAAAACGAAATCAAACTCAATTTTTGGACAGATCCATTTCCTGTCGTGATCTCTACGTGATCTGTTAGAAGATACTTGGATTGGGGAAGAGAAACTGAGATGAGGCAAGAAAAGGAGGGAGAAAAGCAACAGGTTGTACACTCAGCCTATTCCCTCTCTCTTTTTCGAAGGGGAACAGCCTTAAATAAATTAGCACTTAAATAAATTAGCCACATTTCCGGCCAGAATTTGAGAGAAGAATGAAAGAATTATCCTCATTGTTCATTGTCTTACTCAAAGAAAGTTTTTAATCTACAAACTGGGTAAAAACTTTCTGACACACAGCCTGCCTCATGCATGCCCTGAGCTATATTCTTCAGGTGCGTCACACTGGTTATGGCTTTTCCTTGAGATTGATGTGATATCAAATAATAAGTAATTATAATAAAGTTTTTGCCCACATGCTTGTTCTGCTGGAGCTTTTCTGGCAGCAGAGTAACCCAAACTAATCATCTGCATGCAGTCACCCCACTCTGCTTCACTGCAGACCAGCACTGATTCCTCCCCCTGCCCTTCTTAGTACCAAACTAGTTTTAAGTCTGTTACATAGCAACTTTGATTCCAGACACAGCAATGAACCCACATTGAATTAATTATATGCCATGAACTTCAGAACTCAGTTAGATAATTTCATTTTTCATAGCTCTGAACAAAGAGCAAACGAGGCAATGACAGAGACTTGAGTGTTGGCAATAATAAGATTGTATTTTGCTGTATAATTACTATCTCATTAATTCTAACTGTTGAAGAGCAGCTGCTGACTGTTGGTACCAATTTACTTTATGACTAAACCAATGGTCTTGTTCAACAAATGAATTGACATTATTTTCAGGAAGAAAGCATTAGGAATATTTACAGAGCTACAGCAGTGATTAATAACAGGAGTCATTTACCAGCTCCCCCCAGCCCGAATTTAAAAGTCCAGACTTACCAGAAAACATGGCTACAAGCTGTTCACCTTTCAGCTGTGTTTCTGCAGACTCCAGTACTGCTTTCAGCCTGCTCACTAACATTTGCAGTCACTTCAGACACCCTGTGCTGGGATAGATGCTGCCTGATGTGAGCTGGAAATCACTTAAAAAGAAAAGCCTGGTAAGCACTGCCTTACGCCCAGACCTTTCTGCCTTTGCTCCCAGTTTGCCACAATTACTTTGCTAAAGCGATTCCTCAGGCTGGGCCAGTAATCTAAGAGCAGATTAACTTGTCACTGACTGCAAAAGGAGGCGAGTGGAGAGGAAGAGTTCTCTCCCTGCTCTCAAATCCCTGCTGAGGTCCCCAAACCGCGGCGCTGACACCAGCACGGGGGCACAGCTTCCTCGAGTCAGGCCTACTGTGCCGCCGGCTGCTCCCGGCATGGCAGCTCCCAACTTTGTTTCTCAAACAGAAAAACATCTGCTCCTCCAAAAGGTTCGGAAGCACTGGAGAGATAGCCGAGAATTACAAGGAAAATACAAGTTTTCTATAGGAAACAGCCTGGCAGTCCACACTTTGTTATTCACTTGATAAGCAGAGTCTTTTTGACAGTCCTAACCTTCTAAACTATAGGTCCTGCTGAGCCCAGCATGAGTCAAATGCTGGGTACCATCTGTCAGAGCTTTAGTGAGGTTTTTTCCCCCCCTCTTTCCTCTTTTGCTACAATCTGCTAAGAGGGGTGCGGAATAGAAGTTGCTTTCCTACCCTTAAATGAGAAAGTAGGGAAATTCAATCAGCAGCATTAAAGAAATCCTGCTGTTTGCAAAAAACTCGGGAGGCACTGGGCAGGAGAACAGATTATTCTGTGTTCCTAAAGATTTTAAAAACAAGTGTATAACATATATGATATATGCCTTGGGAAGTAGGGAGACAATCTGAACCCCCAGACCGAGCAGATGATTTTGAAAAATGAATTTATGTGAACTGTGGTATTAACAGAAGTTTTGAAGTGATGCACAGTTGAGAGGTTTCAGCTGTTTTCCTAAAGGAACACTCTGAAAGGATATTCCGAATTTCCCATTGATGGACATTTAATAAGAGGAGCTGGCAGAGAAGAAATGCCCCCCTGCTGCACTGGAAAAGAATTACCAAAGGGACATTTTTATGTCTCATTAGTTTATATTCAGCCCTAAATTAGCACCTGTTCTGAACTCTGTCGAAGTTTTCTGGGACTTTGGAGACAAATGAGTATTTCTCTTTAACATGTGCCTAACAGTTCACCAAAACAGAGGGGTTTGGGGGTTATTGCAGACACAGGTGGAAATGAGAATATAACAAAAGCAGTGCCCTGATTTTCCAGGGCTGAGGGCTGTGGGAGACGATGTATCTGCAATCACCTGTATTGCTCTGCAAGGTGCAGCCAGGTTTTGCCTTCTCCTGCCTGCACAAGTGGCTATTTGAGAAGCAAATTCCCAAGAACCACAGCAGTTGCTAATACTCGAAAGAAAGAAGTGGAAAATTCTTTCAAGTCATGTATTTTTGTTGTGCACCAGCCTGTGTTTATAGGGTAGCGTGGGACTGAAGTTGTTTTGTGTTAGACCCTGCAGTGTCAGCAGTGTTAGCTCCACACCAGTAACACAGCCCCGTGAGTCACAGCCACTCCTGGGGGGACGTTTAGTGCCTTTCTTGTCTTTTCTCCCCCAGTTTTATAAACTGAAGGAAATGTTCAGCCTTCAAGACCGGATTTATGACTCTGCCTGGACATTTGTGTCAGCAGGGCTCAGTTTTCACTTGAAATTATTGTGATCAACCACAGAAATTAAGGGTATAATTGTGCATGAAGTTTTGTTTGAGTTCTGAATTTCAGAAAGCAGAGACTCTTAATTATCTTTACCAACATGCTTAGGTCTCCTTTTACTGTATCATTTTCTACCTCTGCTGAGTTGCAGCACATCATTTCAATTTGTGTTAATTTAGCAGAAGAGATCTGTGGCTAACTGTGAGCACAGATGGAGAAAGTTCCGATGCAATTTTATTGTTTCTTTAGTCACAGCAATTCTATATTGCCATTATAAAAGGTCAGCAGTGGGATTTTAATGAGCAATTCCGGTCTCCTTGCAATTTTATACTGATGCAATTTTGCTAATACATGCCAAGCACTTGTGCTGGTGACACAGGTGGGGAGGGGATCAGTGAGATTCAGACTGGTGTTTGCTTTGCCTCTTCTTGTGAGCAGGGGTGTTAAAATGTACAAAACGGGCACAAGCATGTGGTTGTGAAAGTTGTGGTGTGTGGCAGAAGCAGTTTATGTGACGAAGTGGCTTTCCAGGCTTCTTTCTGTGTGGGCAGTTGTACCTGTGGTTGTTGTCTGTGGATTTGAGGGTATCATTTGAGCGAAGGGTGATGTTGTGACTCGCCTAATATTAGGAGGCACTTGTATGTACAGTACGTCTTTGTCCAGATTCCGTTTTCATCCTCCTTGCCTGTGTTTGCTGTGGCAATGGGCAAGGGCAAACAAGAGCTGAGCCACTTTGTCCCTGGTGCTGGTGGTGGGAAGCCCCCTTCCTGAGGGGCTCCAGGCTATGCAGGCAGAGTGCACAGGAGGCAGAAAAGATGGAAGGAAAGAGAACCAAAACTGTCCAGCCAAAGCTGATGTTTTTAATTGCTGTCTCCCCAATAATCTGTACTTTTGCAGGCAGCATAAAGGATGTGTTTCTCACCATGCTGCACTGGTGCAGTGATGCTGCCATAGAGTGATTCTGTGGCCTCTTTATTCTGTCCAATCTCCTGCTGAGCAACATTTAAATCCATGTGTTTCTATTTGGGATGAATATCTTTGATTTAATGTTGTATTCTGGGTTGTGTGTCTCACCGCTAAAGGCTGTGTCTGGTCCGGAAAGAGCCCTCCTGGTGTTTAGGTGTGAGCAAGCACAGCGTGTGCCAGGGCCCTGTCCCAGCCATGTGGGGAGGGCAGGACAGCTCCCAGGTACATCCCTGCTTCCGAGGGGGAGCGCAGCCCAGGCTGTTCCCGCTCCACAAAAAGCCGGAGCACCTGTTCTGTGCACACTCCTGCTGGGCTCTGCTGTTTGTGTCTGCTGCCACCGGGGTCCCATGAGGGGGACTGGAGCTTTTTAATGGAACAAGGAAAGCTGCATCAGATGTGCACTTTCACAGCAGTTGTCTCTCTCTTCTTGAAAAGACCACAGTTCTGAGGTCAAATCACATTCTTTTGATGTAATTAATAAAACCGCACGAGAATTAGTTGCACTTCATCTTGCCCGGCTCCATGTGTGAATCTGGAGGGCTTTTGGAGTTAAACTACCGGACTTTGTGGATGTCACATTATTCAATTTGTAACAAATTGTGATAGCACTTTGAAGCATTTAAACCATGCAGCAGTCACTCTGGGATATCTAGTATTTTATGGATGTTTAGGAAGTGCCATGTACTTCAATAAAATAACATTTCTGTTCCATCAGCATCACTGCTGGTGATGAAGGTGTGTGTGAAGTGCTGCTCATTTTCCTCTCTTTAATTTAAAATAGTTATTTAAAGCAGTGGCTTGTGGTGGTAAAAAGGATGATGTGCAGACAACAGAATAATTTTATTCCGTGTTGTAGTTCAGGTGATACAAATACTGTCATGTCTAACATTATGTCTGAACTAACTAAAAATGAGCAAATAGATGTGAGTTTTACACCAGCTTATTCTCTCCTTTGTTACATGAAAAAACTTCATACACCCTTTTGCTTCATAAACTTATTGACTCAAATGACTGGTTTGACACAGACCCATTTAGTGCATATTATTTATTACTATTATATTAGAATTGTGGAAGATTCTTAGGCTTCTCTTTAAATTTTAAATACTGTAGGAAAACCTAAGTCAGTCCTGATCCCAGAGCCATTAATTTTAGTGGCATAACTGCCATTAATTTAGTGAGCCCTGAGGCTTTGTGCTACAGATATCAAGTGATGTTTTTAGAAAATGCAGAGTGAAAATATCTTTTCAGGGAAAAGGCACTAATGTGTCTTCGTCTTTTTGAAGCTAAAATTACACCTCAAAGTTTCCACGAGTTTTGTGCAAATACAAACATTTCTGAAATGCACTCCAAAAGGAGAGTTTCTTTTCATTTACAAAAATCATTGAATGGGTAGTTAACAGCACCTTAAAATTTGCTGTGAGAATAAAATATGTTTTCATGGCATTTGTACAGCACAGATGTTTGTCATGTAGTGTCTTTGTGTTACTTCTGTCCCTAAGCCCAGTGTGCTTTATGGGGTTTCTCTACATTTTTCATGCTGGCTGACATAAAACTGCTGTTAGAGGCATGGGGTGATTACATTTACATGTGACTGGGGGAATTTACATTGATATTTGACTTTCAGTCTTATGCAAATTACCGGCATCCAATTTGGCAGAAGTAAAATTCCTGACCTTTGAAATGTTCATTTTCAAGTGTCCAACGGGATCATTATAGGCATTGCTGTCTGTGTTTTATACCACTGCTTAATGCTTCGGAGTAGTTTGAGTTCCTCAGTTCCTTCCTATGCATACTGGTAGATATTCTTCACTGCCTATTGAGGGTTACTAATTTGTGACAGAATTATACAATTTTCCATGCTTGCTCTTCCATGAGTAGCCTAGTCTTCTTTAGGAAAAGCCTCTCTTTTATTTGTAAATGCCCCTAATTAAATAATGTTGAGATGATTTTATTTGCATATAACTTTCAATCTTGTGATCTGCTCTGGAGAGGTCTAGAAAATTTAATAGTTTTGAGAAGAGAATTCTTCACGCTCCCAACAGCTTGAAATTCTCCCTAATATTTTTCTAAAAATGAGCAGAAAATAGGAGCCCATTCTACCTCACTGGTAAATAAGGGACTGCAGTCATTCAAAACACGGTTTCAAGTGACAAACTTGGCACTTACAAGCTCCCTATTGGAATGTAGGAATAAGATGGAGTGAGAGGCTGTATGTGTCTGACAATATTTAATAAAAGCGAAGTTAATAGAGCTGAATCCTTCCAGAACTTTTTGTTTCCACAGTCTCTGCTGCCCAGTTTTAGTTCTGTGAATATTAATTTGCTATTCAGAGCCCTGTTACCTGCTGGAACACAGGATGTACCCGAGCAAAACAACAGGATCGAGTTAATAACGCTTCAAGGTTGACCCGCCCTTTATCCCAGAATTCGTTCTGTATGTCTTCCTATTGATCTGACTCTTGCAGCTTTTTGTCACCTGGGAATTAACAATTCAATGTTTTATTTGACCATTTATCTCTTTAGCAAAATTGTTGCAATCTCTTTGACCTTTTGGAATGTTTATGACAAGGTGTTTGCAGTTAATTGCGCTCGTAAAAGAGTAAAGCTCAGACCGGGTCTAATACGTGCAAGGAGCCAACCAAGATTCCTTACAAAAACATTCAGAGCTATAATGTGAGCATTTCGTTTGTTTTCAGTATTATTATTATTAAAATAAACAAAATCTCACTTCAGGCACACCACTGAATTCCTAATCTGGTATAAATCTGCATCTTGTCAGTGGAATTCATGTGCTGCCCCTGATTTCCTCAGCTGCTGCACTTGAAACTGGTAATCTGGAAATGACTGCCCTCACGAAGCCTTGCAATTATTTAGTAAGGAACTGGGAAAAAATGACTTCAGTGGCACAGTGGTGTAAAATTTCACAAAGCAGGACCAAAACCTCCCTAATACCAGTACTGTGTAAATCAAACCAGTCACTGGAGAATCCTTGAATTATTTTCTTCACTAGTGAAATATTTTGCTGTGTGTTCATGAGTGACTAACTCCCAAAGTCTGTTCTTTCCCTGTGTGTCCCACTGCTCTCCCGTTATCAGAGTCAAATGCAGGTTTGCTGCTTTTCCAGCTGTGCCTTTCCCACAGCTCCCGAGCACGTTCCGGGCGCTTCCATGTAATTTCCAAGGCCTCGCTTTAACCGATAAGACCTGAGGTGCTTGGCTTATTCACATCTGCTGCTTTCCTGGAGGTCAATCAAACAGTTCTGCATTCAAGGAGTAATGGGGTCTTACAAAGGAAAACAATTATTTCACTTGAAATCTATTGATCTGGTTTCTGTGGTTCATGTGGTGTTTTGGGTGCAGAACAGTTGCTTGAAACAATTTGAGATCAATTCAAGTGTAACTGAATCAATAGATAACCATAACTGAAATGCAGCTCTTGGTTTTTATAAGAATAGAGTTTTTGCTCCTGACAGTAAAATGAGAATTCTAAGAGTGAGCAAAACAGTGGAATTAGAAGCTCCTGTGTATTAGTGACAAGTAACTTCTAGCAGTATTTGCCTAAATTTCAGTCTAAAGGAAAGCTGGGACATGAATAGCAGCATGAAAGCAGGGATTTGTTATTTTGCAAATAATTTTTATAAATGCTTCCCAAAGAGTTGGGTTAATTTCTTTTCCATTCTGGGTATAAAATCATCCAAAGATAAATTTACCAGGTATACCATATTGTTAAGAATGTTGTCACCTTTATTATAATTTTGCTTCAGGGAGCAAAATTTACATTTTCAAATTACCATACTTTCACAATAAATGCTGGTGCTAGAAATATTTTATTTTATGAACAGGTCTCCTTTCTATATTGCCCACAGAGTTTGGTTTTATTTTACTCATTTTTCTGTTTGCTCCAGTTCTCTTTTCTATTGAGAGTTTATTCAGGCAGAAAATTTCTGACCATTCAAAAGAAGTTTGAAAACAATGGATGGGGAAGGGCAGTCGGGGTATCAGAAGATGTATTTTGACATTAACTCTTTGTCTGCTGCTGGAACACAGGCTGGCAACAAAATTAATGGAGCAGAGGAAGCTTTTGTTAAAGCAGTTATTAAATGCAATCACTTAGTCCTGCACATAGAAAATGTTGTTTTGGAAATCTTTCCTGTAAAATATTCAGTGCTGATAGAAATCTGATGGACACTAAAATAGGCAAGGTTCTTTCCAGCTTTGTGGAATCTGCAAATTACATTTTCTGCAGGGATAAGAGCATTTTGGGATCCACAGGATGAAGATCATAACTAATTTTCTGATTCCTCTATTTTTGTGGGCAAGGACAGCTACTATAGCAGACTAATGCCTAGTTAGTACTGAATAAAAAGTGTCAGGCAAGAAGTATAAAAGTCTTTTTAAGCTTTTCTGAAATTTATTTCAGTTGAAAAAAAGTGCTTTTGCGTCTTCCTAATTTGCTTTCCTAAAATAATGATTTGACAAATGGTTGGTAGTGAATATTAGGACAAATGTGCCCCATTGCAAATATACATAACAAGAGATTTCCTCAAAACACCATTAAAATTGTAGTGCCATTTAAGCAGCTTTTGAATGCATGATTGTCCCTGGAAAGGGCATTTTGGGGGTGTATGTGATGCTGAAATGTTCAGATAAACCTGCTGGTTTTGCAGAAGTGCCTTTTGTAGGCTGAAATACAGAAACCACCACACAGAGAGCTGAGATGGATTCAGTCCTGAGCCTGGGTAGTGTGAACTCCCCTAGACAAATCCAGTGAGATGCTGCAGATACTCTGAGATGAATTTGGTTGTTAGGTCTTGCCTCTGATTTCAGCAGAATATTCTAATAACAGTAGTGTCAAGAAACTCTAATATAATACTTGTTTTAGTGTCTTCTGGATCTTCAGTACAGGCTGGTGACTGTATGGTTATACAGAGAATTTGGTATTTTTAAAATCCTCTCTTTACATGTACTGGGCAGCAGCCAGTGAAGGCTTTTTTTACTATTATGCCCCAAATCTAAGAGCTGTGAGAGTGTTCAATCTGCTAACTACTACTGATAGGAGTTGTGCTGTGCCTGGGCTGCATCAGATGATGCAACTTGCATGAGATTGAAAGAAGTTTCTATAATGCAATAAAAGGTATGAAGAGGGTCAGACTGTGTTTGTTGATCTTAAAATTGGAAGTTGAAAACTAAGCTCAGTCTTTTGCTGCACTGGATGAAGATGGAAATAAATATTATTTATGATTTGCTGCTCAAATTTTTGTAGCTAAAGACCATCACCCTGGGGAAGCTGTTGGTGCTCTCTTTCCCAGAGGGAAAGGTCACCCAGTGGTGACCATCTCTGGTCTCCAGGCTGAGCTCAAAGAACAGACAGAACATATTTTTGTTTTTCCAAAGCAGATACTATTCAAAGCTGCTGTCAGTGCCCAGCACTGCTGATTGACCAGCTCCAGAGACGGTCACTTAGATAACAGAGCTTCTGCTGGACAGCCCCTGGGGTATCGAACAGCCCTGGACCCGGTGGGTCCATGGTGTTCAGCCCCCTGCCATGGAAACCAGCCCTCAGCATCCTACACCTCATACTTCAACCTCCCTCTGGAGGGAACTCCCTCTGAATTTCGGCATAATCTTCATTCATCTCTTACCTCTTGGAGCGCTCTGCCTGGCGACTCTGCTGCTGCTGCTGCTGCGGCGCAGGACGGAGCCGAGCTCTGCACGTGGGGTGGGGACGGGAGCTGTCCTGGAACCCTGCCCTGGGCTGTGCCTATCTCGTGTGCAGACCTTCAGCCCTATCTCTAAGTAACAGATCTTCCCAATTAGGACTCCTAATCTGAGGGATCATTTTGGAAAAGAGAATCAGAGTTAATATTCAACCTGCTTTTTTTTTTTCTCTTCCACCTTTCTTCATTTGAACGGCAAAGTTAAAACGTGCTGTCCTCAGAACTAAATTACTTTCGTCTGAGGTAAATAATGCTAAGGAGAAAATGTAATGTTTGTTGGTGATTCTCATTTAACACACCGAGTGGAATATCCTGATTCATTTCGGTAATAGACTGCTATAGAGACTAATTAGAAACTGTGAAAGTCAGGAATCATAAGGAGTAGTGAATCTTCTAATTAGCTGGGGTTTAAAAGCTGACAGAAAATCAAGATGCAGAGGGTCACAGTGTGGAAGGGAGGACTTGTCTTGGGTGAACAGATAAATGCTATGCCAGGGATGTGCTTTTCCCACAAGTGACATTCAAAGAAACACTGATCCCACAGCCCACTTGCCTCCCGCCCTTATGGCACGAGGGGTGAAGTGGGAAAGGTCACTTAGAGCAATACTGATTTCTTTCTCCCTTGCCTGTTGTAGGAGAGAGTTACCAGTCTGGACATTACAGCTCTCACCTGGCTTATGGGATAGGCCTTGAAGGAATGAGGTGGGCCTGATGGAGGAGCAGTTAGTTTATCCTCTCACTCAGTTTATCCTCTCATAGTCTTACTGTGAAATGGGAAATTAGGGAAGATTGTGCATTTCTGAGATAAAGTGAACTTGCCAGCTTGTTGTTTTTGCACATTTTCTAGTTTTATTATTTGGGAAACCTCTTTACCTTTCCTATGTGATACTTTGAGTGCCACAGGTTTTCTGCCAGCTCCAAGATAGGTTTCTAGGGTTTTTTTTCCCCCCTGTGCTAAGGTGTGTGCAGGTGGAGTTGTGTATTTCTGTTTAAGAACTGTGATATATAAAATGTCTCTTTTGCTTCAAACACTGTTAATTGCGCTTTTAAAAGCCCAGGTTAAAAGCATCAACTCTACACTACAGCTGGAAAATGCTTATCTTTGTATGATTAATCCTTAGACCAGGAATGATAAGAAAACTGAAGGAAATGTGTAAACCACCAGGAAACGTCTTCAGTGTTTTTTGGGTTTCCAGTTGTTCTCTTCACCTAAACCCCATATAATTTTGGAGCTCCATGGGTACAAACACAGAGTGGCCAAGGCAGGCTGTACTTAGGAGATGAGAGCACGATTTTGAAGCCTTGGTGATTCTCAGAGTCTGTTTTTCAGTGTCTACTCCTCACAAAACAACAAAAGGAACCTAAGAGGAAGATTCCAAAGCAGCCAAATGCCTGTGCAGTTGGACTTCTCCAAGTCTGTGCCATTTTCAGTCAGGGTTTGTAGATGCAAAGCGTATCCAAATGACCATTTACAAATCATTAGTAATTGGGATACCCTACGGCAGATTTACTAAAGTAAAAGGAAGCTGAAAATTTATATTTTAGTAGCAGGGTTTGCCATTTCTGGCTTTTAAATCTATAAAAATGCTTGTTAGGTGTATCCTGTCACTGTGGCTTTTAATGATTCAATACAAATCAGCCTGCATTTGGCTCTGAGAATGTTATGGGAATGAAATTGGGTGGAATATATTCTAAATATGATGCAAAAACAGTGGATAAATGTTCCTTGGCCCTCTGACCTGCCAATATCAGCACTTTGTGGCTCTTGTCATTGTTTACAAGTCCTAAGGAAGCAGGTTAATCCAGGACAGCTGTCTGAAATTCCTTGGGACTTCCTTGGATCTTTTAATCTCGCCCTGAATGTTTATAAGTTCTCCTGAAAGCCCAATTTTCCCAAAACAGATGGGACAGAAGGACTTCTACTGTTACATTGGTTCCACTCGTGGCAGTGAGTGGAACAGGATCTACTTTAAGGTCCCTTCCAGCCCAAACCCTTCTGGGATTCTGTGGTTTAGGTAGAAGCAGTGTGGTGTTGGTGGCCCCTGGGCATTGGTTATCTGTGCTTTTTGCTGCCTGGGGCTGATACACTTCCAAGTGCAAATTCCCTTTCCAACAATTCTTAATTAATTTAGCGACGCATAAGACTGCAAGTTCAGAACAAATTGTAACTGTGTGGTTGCGGTATAGGGTCATTTCATAATGGAATTAGGCTTGAGAGCCTTTAAAACACAGCTTTTCCTAGCACAGTGTGTTTGATTCTCCTACATGTTGCAGATGCAAGTTATATATGAAACTTCAGCTCTTAGATTCCTGTGTCCGGAGCTCTTTCTTGGAGAATGGTCTCCATAATGCGTTTATCCTGAATTTGATACTGTCTGCAATGCTGGTTGACATGATTTCTGTTTGAGAATTGCTATTTGAACTCTGAAGGCAGCAGTTTCTGTTCCTGGGAAAAGGGAAACTTCTGAGCAGACAGATCTGCCCTTGTTCAGGTTGGAGAGAAGAAAGTTTCTGTGGCCCTTTGGCTGTGTCCCAGAGGTGCTTAAACAGAGTCTGATAATTGTGTTTCATGAGCATCCGTTTGTCCACCACTCTTTGATATGACAGTGGTACAGCAAGCACTCAATAATTTACATACTGTACAATACAGCCAAGTATAAATGATGCATTATTCTTCCATTTAGCCCCATTTGAATTGATTGATTACCAAATCTTCCATTTGTCATCTATCAGCATTGGGATTATTTGTAACTTGCGCTGAGCTTACGCCGTAATGCATCAATCAAGAGGCTGAGTTGCACTTCCCTGACTCATAATGGATATTTTAATGATCAGGACCTGATCCTTGTATTATTTATTTATTTAGTTATTTAGTCAACATTGAGCTTGAGAAGAGTAGCCAGACAACAGAAAACTGAAACTAAGGCTGAGAAAGACGACACCCTCCCCTTCTTTTTCCCCTTGCTTTGCATTATTGACTTTCACTGCTGCAATATTTACTTTAAAGTGTACCACAAAAAGTAACCCAGCGCTGTTAATTTTAGTAATGAGAGCAGCGGTGCCCGGGGAGCCACAGGGGACGTTCAGTTTGTGGCAGGGAGAGGAGCAGAGCAGTGCCTGGCTGTGAGTGCTGGTGCAGGGGCTGCGAGCAGGGACGTGCTGGCTCCCAGAGCTCCAGGTGCCACCTGTACCTGTCACCAGCCCAACAGCCTGAGACCCAGCTGGATTTACACTTAGACATTGGGATTTTTAATGGAGTGGATCTCTGTAGTTGGCAGGTTCACAGTGTGAGTGCATTTCCACTTTATATAGCATAGCACATTATGCTGGAGGTGCTGGTGCACTGCCAGCCCGTTTTCCTTCACCCAAATCCATGTAAACCCCTCATTTTCCCAAACTGTCTCCCTGGCTTTCCCTGCAGTTCAGGTGAGAACTGCTGCCTCTCCTCCATCCCACCAGGCTCCTGACTTGCTGGCTATTCCATGGGAAGCTGAAAGAAGGAGCCAGGCCTGGGACACTAAGTACTAAAGTCTTCCCTAGTTAAAACTTGCAATCCCAGCTCATTCTTTTGAGTGAAGCAAGTGACATTAGTGATGAAATGGAGGCCACTGAAACAGAATATAGGGGTGCTGACTCTCTTAAAAAATTCTTATTTCAGTTGGAATATTGTTAATTGACTAGAGAAGTCCCAGAGCAGGTCCTTTTTGGCTACTGACAGCTTTCACACTTAATCAGTGTGCAGCCTTTTGTGGTCTGGGCTCACCTAAAGGCATTTTGTTCAAAACTGCACAAATAGTCAGGAGCAGAACTGCAGAGTGTGGAGCTGCAGAGTGTGCAGCTCACCGGGCTTTTACCCTCTCTGTTTCCTTATTAACATTTGCTCTGCTAAAAGAAAAGAAGATTGAACATAAAATCCTGAAGGTCGTCCATACAGTTGTCTCAATAGCAATCTATGTGACTTTAACCCTGTTGAGGAAAAGTAATTACCCTTTGGCTTTTGGTGACCTCAACTAACCTTTGTTGAAGGACCAGAGAAAATAAAGGCTGACCAACAGCCTGCCCTTCCTGCCCTGTGGTTAACCTGCTCTGGGAATGAAGAACACCCTCAACAATAGAACCTGAAAATGTTGCCATGGAAATATCATTGGTAGAAGAAACAAAAATCTATTAGAATTAATAGTGTTTTATTAGGTGACTGCTATAGAACTGTTTAATCCATGGAATCTGCTCTATCTGAGGATCTGGAGCCAGAAAATTTCAGGCAGAATGAAAGAGGGGAGGGAGAGGTACCTCTTTAAAAATTCAGGAGCTGTTGACAGAGTTGGGGTGGTTTGCATGAGATAAAAGAATCAGATGTTGTGCGCTGTAAGTACGGGAAATGATAGCAAAGAATGAATGCAATTACAGTAATTGCAAATGATCACTGCCAGCTCTCCAACTGCTCAGGGGGCATCGATACACCAATATTTGGGGCTTGTTATATGGCAAATATCAGGGCTCAGTTTCCCCTTTGGATTTTTTCCCCAGCACTGAGGCTGTGCCTGGAGAATACCAGCTTGTTTGCAGAGTGGGTGCTGCTTTTGTGATCCAAGCACTTCCAAAATCAGGGCCTGCAATGCTTTTGGGTTGCCTTTTTTTTCCCCCCTCTTACTGTGTTTTAAATTTGACACCTTGCAGGCATTGTATTTCTCTTAAATTCCTTGGTTTACTCTGCTTTGTGTTAGGCAGGATCTCGGACTGTTCATTCCCCCAGGAGCTGGTTTTAGTTGGAGCTGACAGTGCTACACTTTGCAGAAGTACTTTAGCAGTTTCCAACAAATATTGATGGTTCTTTGACCACACCAAGACAAAAAATTATGAAAACATCAAAAAACTAAATGTTGCTGTTCCACAGCATCCTGGTTTTTAGAGCGTGATGAGTCATTTCAACCTGTGACATTCTGTGACATTTCCTTATTCATGGGACAAACTACAACACTTTAATGTCAGAAAAAGTTGTAAATGTGTTTCTGCAGGTGTGTCCCTAAACAATTCTAAATTATCCTGCTGCTTTTAGAGAAATGTGAGATTTTAGCACGTTCATTTGAAAACATGTTAACACACAGTTGTATACATATATTTCCTGGTATTGAAAATGAATTAAAAGTAGCACATTTGTTAAAACAAAGTCACACACCAGCTTCGTTTTTGTAGTCACTTCCAAAGCACAAATATTTAAAATAATAATAAGATGTCAGCAAGAATAGTTTTACTGCTAATCTCACCATTAGTGTAAATGGGAGCAAGCCTGTGTCCTGACTGTGTATTTCTCCTAGCAAAAGCTGAAATCATGCTAAGGAAATGAATTGCAGTAAACATCAGATTAAAATATTTTCTTTTTAAAATGATAAATAAGCTTGGTTTTTTTCTCTAGTATTTTATATATCAGCTTTTTAAAATTCAGCTGTGGATTTCACCATGTTCTCTTCAACTTCAGTGTATTTTCAAATGGTGATTTGCAAAGAGAACATCATGTGCTGGACAGAAACAGACATTTATTGGTAGATGTGAAACATTAGGATAATTTTCTGTATTGCAAATGCAATCGTTTCTGTAATGTTTTCCTAATTATAACACTCCTGCTCAATTTCTGAAGTTCCTTTGCCAATCAAAACCTTTGAGCAGAGAGAGCAGTGCAGGACTGCAGGAGTGACAGTGCACCTCTCCTTTTGTTTCTGATATGTGGACCTGCCTGGTGTTGCTTTAAAGTGAACTCTGCTGCTGTATTCAAACACTGAAAGAGGCTTTGCTCAGGTTTTCTAACTGCACAAATTTGTGTTTCAAGTTATCAGAGCAGTGCAGGGCCAGGAGAAAGGAAAATGCTTTCATTAATTTTCAACAAGAATTCCCACGTCCCTGCCTCCAAAATAGTGTTTGCTCGTGTAACTCACCTGGCCCTGGTGCTGTGGAGAGCTGGTACCTGTTCTGTTGGCTCTTCACTTCTTCCCTCAGGCTGGTACCAAGCTTTCCATGTTATTCCCTCTCCTCCTTCCAAAGGGCGTAGCTCCGTGGCCTTCTGGCTGAAGCTCAGAACTAAAGTCAAGGAAGTCCATCATCATCTGTGGAGTTTCTGTTCTATATATTGAAGAGAGAGAGAATGCAGGAGGAGAATTACAATTATTGCTCCAAGGTAAGCCTCTCCATAGCCTGTTCTGTTCCAGGACTTTGGGTGGTTGGAAGAATCCCCTTGAATTGTGCGCATCATTTAATTTCTACATCAGAAGTTGCTGCTAAGGTGTCTTCACCTGTGGCTCGTGGTCTGTTGTGCTTTGTTTGGCCCATGGGCTGCATCTTTGTCCATTGTCTCCTAACATAATTCTAAGGCCTTAGAAATGTTTAAATTTATCAAGATTGTAATTTGTGGGATGAATAAAAACAGAGGGATGAGAGATCTAGGAATGGATAGTTGTTACTGCTGTTGAGTGTTTGCCACCAGAAGGATTTTCTAACTGAATTAAGAACAAGCTGTTTATCCTCATTCTGCTTTAGAACGTGTTTCATATTTTCATTCCCTGAAATTTATTGTTGTCTGCCATTGTCAGCTGACTGGGAAATTAAATACCAGCTCTGTTTTCAGGGTCTTATTTTCCTGCTCTTTTGCTATGCCCATACAGGTGTATGCTCTGTTATGCTAAGCACAGTATGGGTAGGTAATATCAAAGCAAAATGCTCAGAATTTTTATAATTCAAGTGCAAAGTCTGGTGACATGTAACCACATTCTTTAGAAAACAAAAACCTACTTATACCTAAACTAAATTTTGTCCCTATGTTCATTGATATTTTCGCCATTAAACACAATTGCTTGGTAGCTGGTGATTAATCTCGCGAGCATATTGTCATAATATGGTGTGGGAAGGCAGAATGGAAATTATTTCTGTTCTATTCCCAGATAAATTCCCAGACATATATAAAATTCAAGGCTTTCAAATGTTCCCCAATTCTTAAAGCTTTAATTGACCCTAACATTGCCTAACTGGTGTATTTAACTGGTGGCCTCCTATTGTTCTATAGCATTATCTGAAATATTTTACCTTTTAAGAGAGAGACTGAAAATACCAAGGTCTAAATGTTATAGAAAGAAAAGAGAATTGATTCAGTCATCAGTGGTAATTGTGGCAGAAATATTAATTACAGCAAGATTACTTCATGGCAAACTACGATATTGAAGTCCTGAACGAACATCTGATTCTGCAAAATGTAAATACAGACTAAATTCCGAGGAATTGCAGGAATGTTTACGGATTATTTTAGCACTTGGCACAAACTACAGAGGTGCTATTTTTAATAAAATAATATGACATTTCTGCAGCAAATTACTCTCACTTTAAAGTCATCTACGAGCTATTTATTAACAGTACAGCAATAAAGCATTGAATATAGTTTGGATAAGTGTTTGTTGGTAGCCTACATCACACAAACAGACAAGTAAATCTTTAGCATGATGCTTTTGTTTCTAAAGCAACAGCAGTATTAGATATCCTAAAAGTTACCACAGTCATTAAATACCTTATGGTGCTGTGTCCCTGGTAATCCAATTTACAAAACTATATTCTCAGCAGAAACTCCTGGGGTGTAAGTAGTTCTCTTCAGTGAGCCCTTCCTGCTTTTTCTTGTCATGAAGCAGTGATGGTACATTTTTATCCTGTTGATAATTTGACTCTTTAAACTATTTCTTGTTGCCCCACTGGGCTGCTCTTTATTAGGGTGGAGGTAGCTGGAAGCCTGAAGGACTGCAGCCCATGTATCATTCTTCCTTTTTTACTGTACCTCAATATTCAACATAGCATCATTATTCTGAGGCGAAAAGAGAAAAGCTGGTCCAGCATATATTCCACACATTGCTAGTCCTTCCTCTACGTCCTGCAGCGCCAGGGAGGGGGATTATTGCTGCAGAAAAAAAAATCTGGCCATAGTGTAGGAATAATCACTGCAGTCCAGCTCACCCCCACACCTCTTTCTCTCTCGCTCCTTCTCTCTCTGCCTGTGTTTGAGGCCCCAGCTGATTCAGTCTGCATCCATCCATACATAAATCATTGCCCTTATTCTATTGGTTACATGGTACATGGCAAGTATTGATTTTTTCCGTTGCCTCATTGCTGGAGAACCCATGGTTTTTGTGAGACTGAAAATGCAAAATTTTTTTTTTTTTGCTGGAGATCCTGTCAAGGGACAAAAATGACAAGCAAGGAGGGTGCTATTTTAAGGTTTGTGTGAGTTAAAAATCTTTGCCATCTCTGTTCTACTCTCCATTTGCCTGGGTCCCAAAAAGTCGTGGCTTGTTTAATCCTTGCTGCTTTAGGTAGGGATACTGCCTAAGCAGCAGGGGAATAAGGAAACAGAAACAGGGCCTGGCCATTCTGAGGAAGGCATTGCTTAATTACTGAAAGTTTAATTATCATCTGACCCATTAAAAAAAAAAGGATAAAGAATATTATGAAAGTAATGCCATTTTAAGGGAAGAAATGACTCCTGGGCATAGGATGATATATTTGCTGTGGGAAAATGGACATTTGTTTCCTTTCTGCATAGCACAGAGATATAATATTGTGCTTAATTCTTGAGATAGGTCTTTGTAGCATTTTGAAACATATTTAGTAACCAATTATCAATGAGATTTCTATATAAAAATCATTTTGCTCAGCATTCAAGGCTGCCTGAAAATGTCTCACAAAAGATGGCACCTTGTTTCCTCAAGAAAGTGTTTTTGAGGAATGGAAAGACAGTTCTGAGACAGAATCTGAGATGTTCTCCTTCTGCAATAGGAAATTCCCTGGTATAAGACTGTCTCTTATGAGGAGCCTGATCCAAACCACACTGAATTCAGGAGGAATGTTTTCATTGACTCCGTAGGTGCTGGATCAGCCTCAGATCACACAGAAGCAGATATTTGCCTCTTTATTTGGATACAGTTGCTTTCCCCTGTTTTGAAGAAGCAGTGAAATGGGTTAGGATGGGTGGTTTATAGGTGGGTATAGAATATTATGGTATTTCATCTGGTCTGATTTTAACACCTTTAAATGAGATGTATTGAAATACATATTTCCTTTAAAATCTGTAATGTGTAATGTGACCCATCCCTACCCCGTGCTGTTCCCAACTACTGGATTTTGTTTCTGTGCTTTTTTGTGTGTTCAAAAGCCACTGCCCGTTCTTCCTTGGACCTCCACTGCCTTTAGACCCCAGTCTTTCACTGAATATTGACTCTGAGTCATTTTACCTGACTTCTTCCAGAGCAGGTGGGATTTTCTGTCTGCTGTTTGCATGCAAACCCAGTACCTTGAACAACAATGCAGTTTTAGAGCTTTTGTGTTCCTGGGGCTGTAGAAATTGAGCATCAAGCTAAAATTCTCAACAAGAAATCCCAGCCAGGCTCCCTCACTTGCCATATGGCACATAAAGGAGTGGAAAGCACAATTTGCACTTGCTCTCCAGTTGAGAACCAGGGCTGGGCCACTCCATCAACCTTTCCCTGAGCAGCCTGCAAGATCAAAACGTTGGGTCATCGTGGAGTGAGCCATCTTCCCCAGGTGTGAGGGCAAACATCAGCAAATGTGCTTCTTCCTTCACCAGAAATGTAGTATCACTGAGAAATGTGCCTTTTGTCTCACTGGAAACCATAATTTTTCTCCTGGTTTTGTATATACACAACCCAGATCATCTTCTTCCTTAAGAGTAATTTTCACAGTATTTGAAAGGGGAACAGTTCTGTGACCTTTGTGACAAAAGGGTTTGTTACATGTCAGCGTGTTTCTCATTCAAACCAATTCTCTGGTTTCAGTTCACTCCTTTAACTTTTATCAGTAGAACAGGAGGGTTCCTTTGCTAGCTGAGGTATCTTTAGGTTTTTAGTATGGCTCGAGGAGTTCACTTCTTCCCGGTCAAGGGAATAAGGCAAGTCTGGACATGGTGAAGTTCCTGCCAGTGAGGCAAGAATTGGTCTTTCTCACTGGGGTTTTGTAGCAGAACTGGCTGCAGAAATCCTCCCTGAAAGTTCCCGATGTCAGCTTGACAGCTCTTGAGAGCTTAATTGTTCGCAGATCGCAGGGTATTGTACAAGGGTCTGGACACAGGGACACCTTTGATTTCTTCCCCTTGAAAGGAACATAAGAGAATTCTGCCAAGTCCTGCTGGTGTGTTTGGGAAATGAAGTGGCAAAGACAGCATGATCCCAGGGCAGGGACCAACATCCTCCTTCGGATCCACAGGGAGAGGCCATACCCACTGCTCTGCAGGAAGATGGGACGTTTTAGGAATTAGGATGGAATTTTCTTTGTGCTGGTCAGAGACCCCAAAAAAGGGAACCGGGCTGGTACCTGCCCTTGGTGGGTGCTGCTGCTGGCTGAGACACACGGGGGTGGCTGCACAGATCCTTTGGGAAATTCCACCCAGCTCCCAGCCTGGAGCCAATGCTGGACTTTCCTTGTGCATCCAGCAGCCAAACCCTGACCACAATCCTTCTCTGTCCTGCTCTGTAACAGCAGGATGGGGTTAGTGCAGCCAACTCAGCCAAATTCTGTTTGCACATCTTTTCTGGAGGAAGGCATGTGTTGATTTATTAATTTCCTTGAAAACGGACATGAGAATTATTAAATAATGATAAGGCAGCAACCAATAAAAATACCTTTGTTAAAAATGAAGATTGAGGATTTCACCCTCAAAGGCTTTCATAAATAAGGTTGCCATGCAGAAAAATAAGTCTTACCAGTATCTGTTTCATAGGTGAAGAAATTACAGAGCTCTGAGAGCTCCCTCTGAAGCTGAGGTTCTGAGCTCCTGCTTGTGACACATACATGGGGAAACTGCTGCAGGACTTTGTGTCCATGTGGGAGTTTGACCCCTACAATGCTGCCAAGGGCAGTGCTTTGCTCAGTGAGCCTTAGGCACAAAAGCATCTGGCTCAGCTCAAACCTGGATGTTCCAGTTTCTTAAAAATAAATAAATTTTAAAAATTTCTAACCCCAAAAAGGGAAATAGGAAGAGCAAGTCCTTTTTGGAGCAGCACCTGCCCCTTTCTCTGTTTTGCTTAGCTTGTTGTTGTGTAAATCACTCTTCTGCTCTGCACCCAGCAAATGAACAGCACGCGCTGCAGTGTGCTGTAGAAGCCTGTTGTGGATTTATCCTTTTAAATAGCAGTGGAATATGGTGCCTCTTCATTTAACCCACACTGAATGCTGCATGAGATCCCAGCAAAGTTATTCAGCCATAATTTTAAATCCCATCCCTGGGAAGAAAGGGGGGAAAAAAAAAAAGCTCAGGACTATACAGTTGGAGCCCGTAGTTGCAATAAAATCCAGGAAAAGGTTATTTTACCTGAATTTATCGCTTAGCAACCAAGAATCCACCTCGTGAGATTGCCGTTCCTGGGTTACCAAGTAACTGCCTGTGACAATTACCAAACAGCTGTCCCAGGAATCTACATAGCCTTTAACCCCCGTCAGCTGAAAGATGGGCTGATGACAGCCAACAAACAATAGAAACACACCCTAATATTTTATTTAAGAGCTGAGGGAAGCCACAGCTGTATGGATCATGCAGCCAGCTGGATTTAACTGCTTCAAACTGCATGGCCTCACTTCAGGAAACTGCTCTGTGTGTTTAAAGATGCATTTGGGTCTTCATCCTCCAAACGTTGTGTCAAATAATTGAGTCCAAACTCTCAAGACAGGGTTTGCTGTTGTGCAGGAGTGGGAAGTGGCTAATTAGAGAGTGTGGCAGTGATTTATGAATTTTTCTTATTAATTAATTATGTTCATCTTGGGTTTTTCTGAATGCAACTGTTCCATTGATTATCTCTGAGAGGGAGAGCATTAATATATCCAAGTAAAAAAGGAGCGATTTAAAACGAGGGGAAAAGGATAATCAAGACTGGTGAGATAAAAGTAATGAAAAGAGAATACTGAGCTTGGATATTGAGAGGAGCTTCTTGAGAATGAGCTGGATTATATCTGGGGGTGGTATCCCAAAGGAAACGAGGGAAACTACCATCCACAATGCACGGAAGTGAGCTGGAAACAGAGTATGGCCCTGGAAATGTTTGATATATTGACTCGGGTGTCTTACATGAGCTATGCCAATTGTGCCTTTTCCCTCCGCTTCCATTGCTACTTTCTGTGTTTTAAAACAAAAGTGCAAATTTCATTAACAAAGTTACAAAGAGCAGCAGCAACAACTTGCAAACACAACATTTTCCGCTACTGCTTCAGATGCCCCGAGCCTGGAGAGCTATAGGGCCCTGCCTTCTTCTGCAAGTTCTGAGTGGCTCCTTTTAGTTTAAAATAGAAAACAGGAAGAAGGGTTTTGGAAGTTAAGGGCTCCGTTCACATTTACAAATCCCAGGCATGCGAGCTGCCAGGGATGGCAGCAGCTCCTTTTGTCCCTGCAGGCTCTGTGCAGGTATCCAGGGAAGGAACACTGGGAAATCAGCTGTGTCTTGCTCCTGCAGCTTTTCTGTAGTATCTTCTGGTTGAGATAATAGAAAGTGCTCTGCTACACTCTTTTTTTCTTTCCTTTTTCTTCTTTCTCTTTCCCTGGTATGTTCCGTGTGCCACAATAGTAAGAAGCAGCTCAGAAAAGTCTCCACCAGCTTTCCACTGGCAGCAAGTTCACAAAGGAAATTTACCCCTGGCCACTTGTGGCCAGAAACCACCTCTTTGGCACTGGAGGATTCTTTAACCACCTGGGCAAATCAGACTGCATTTAATTTGTCTCCTTCTGCTTTTTCTACATAATTCCAAAAGCAAAATTGATAACATTTACCTTTTCTGCACACAACTGTCATAACTTTTCAGGCACTCAGCCTGTAGAGGAATTTCTGGTTCCTGAAAAAGGTTAAAACCCCCATAGCCACATCAGCATCACTTCCACTGATAAAGTGACATCTCTCATGGATGAGAGTGTCCCACTGCACATACAAACAGCTTTTCCGTGAGTCTGCGCAGGAAGGAAATGCTGAGGACTGGGACACACCTACTGGGACCAGCACACACCTGTGCAATGGGCTGTCAGCAGCAACACCTTTTCCCTTAGAACTGAAGTTAAACCTTTCTGCTACCAATTATTCCTTGTGAGTGATGAGGAATGTGTGATCGCTTAAAAAATAAGTGAAGACCTTGAAATTATTTATTAAAAAAAGCTTGAAGTGCAATTTCTTGTCAATATTAATG
This sequence comes from Corvus kubaryi, assembly GCF_017639235.1. NCBI lineage: Eukaryota > Metazoa > Chordata > Aves > Passeriformes > Corvidae > Corvus > Corvus kubaryi. The sequence goes on along the minus strand of NW_024582058.1, from coordinate 5,666,382 downwards.
ACTTGTCATTGCCATCATTGCACTGCCTTTACATGTCTGCTGTGGAGCTTTGGCCAGGCTTGTAACTCTGTTAATGAGATGCCTGAGGGAAGCAGCTGCATGGTCATAAGCAACTTGATTTTTTGGGGAGAACAGAACTGTCTCCAACTTGTCACTGTCTGGAGGGTGGTTCCTTTGCTAAGTACCAAAGGGGCTTTCACTCCTAAGCTGATTATTGGCTTATTTGAGTAGGAAGGGAAGGATAAGAGATCATAGCAACTATTCCTTGCACCCCATCCTGCTCATCTTTTGTCTCTACCTGGAATTTGGTACAGGGAGGCTGTGCTGGGGCATTGGTTCTGTCTCCCAATGACAGATCACAGTTGTCCTATTTTCTGGCTGGAAGTTGGTTGGTTACGTTGACAAATGTTGCAATGATTCCTTTGGCAATGTTCTGTTGTGCTGACTATTCAAACAGGAAATTCATCTTTTAGTATTTGCACATGTTAAATGTTTGTTTTAGTAGGAATCGGCACTGACAGCAGGCTGGTCAAATTGTGTGTTTTTGGAGCAGCAAACTCCGGAATTCTCAAAATCCCTATTAGGGTTTGGAGCCCTGCTCCCTAAAGTCCTACAGGACTGACTTTTGAGGAAAGGAGACTTGAGCTCCAGGTTGCTGCTGTGTCACTCTTTGAGTGCCTGTGAGTTCTTGGTGGCACTGGGTCCAGATCATCCCCTGGTGTGGCATCTGTAAGGTTTGTTGTATGGCAGTGCCTGTGCTGCCTTTGGTTTCCCTTGAGTTTCTGCAGATTTGGTTGCTGAGCTGGCCTCATGTCTAACGTGACACGAGGGAAGAGCAAAGTGGCTGTGGCACTTTGTGGTGCTCAGCAGCAGAGTGAGGACATGCTCAGGAAGCACAGCAAGAAGTGCTTCCCTCCACACCAAGACCAGCTGGAGAGCTTGATCTGAGAAAGCTGAATTTCCATCTGAATCTCTGGTTAATTCCATTTCAGGTGACTGCTTTTTGATCTTGGCAGGCACCTTCTTCTAAGGACAACCTGCAAATGCTGGTGTGATTTTTTGTTTCCTAAATTTTCATTAAGCCAAATTCTATGAATTATTTATTTGAGGGATAACAGTGTTTCCTGTGTGCTGTGGCGTTGGAAAGCCCCTGGCCAAGATGAGGAAACTTATCCTTCAGGAGAAGTTCATCAGATGTCAGAAGTTACAGTATGTACTTCTGTAAGTCTGGTGCCAAGCACATTATGGGATGCAGCTCCATAGAGACTTCTGGTGCATGTGTGGAGCAAAGGCTTAATCTGATCCAAACCTCCCCAGACCCCTCCACTGGCATGTAATAGGTGAGAAACAAGAGGCTTCAAGCCATATGTGAAAGTTGCTTTGTGTCTTGCTGGCCTTTTGGAAATGCTTCAGGCCTATTTCGGGTAATGGAGCTTGGAGATGGAAAAAAGCGTTGTGGCAAGGCTGGTAGATGCATTTCTGAGAAACACATTTGGTTCCTAGAGGGTTATTTTTGTGTCATTTGTCAGGACAGAGCTCATGTGGAGGAGAGCTTGCTCAGGTGAGGCGGATGACAACACACAGGTGTATTTGCAATGGATGTATTTGCACAGGATTCCGTGAATAATGTGTGCATATATAGCAAAAATGCTTTCTGGTGTCAGGCACAGAATACACACCACTCACGAGTTTCTAAGGAAATCAGAAAAGTGAGGTAGCAAGGAGATCCTTGGAAATCTTACACCCGCAAGAAGGGAGAAGAATCCTTGGGAGTCCAGTGCTGATCAGCATTGATGGAATAAAGGAAATCCAGTGAAATATATCCCTCAAAACCTGACATTTGGGTATCCTGGCATTTGGAGTGGTGTTATCAGTTTGGAGCTTGCACTGATTGTTCACCAGTTAGTTGAATTTTGGACATACGTGGTTTCTGAAGATTTAGTGTCATGCATGTTTTGACGGTTTACTGATCTCCAAGATTTTAGATGCTATCTTTTTATCTTGATTTATGACTTTTCTTCTCAAATTCACCCATCCTAGTCCCTGGGTAACAGCATTGGTTCTGGAAGGGCACGGTCTTTCCAAAAGAAACACAAAAGTGCTTTCATGTATGTTGGGTGAAAATGTAGTGCAGGAAGAGGCACTGTCCTTTAAAAAGTTTGGTTTTAAGCACAAAATAATCAGGATTTGGATGTTATTAAAGTAACATTTTTTTGTGAAAAGGAACTGGATTTATAAAAATGAACCAACTCTTCAGCCAGACCTGTTTTGAATTGCAAAAGCAGCTGGGAGATTTGGCTGAAAAGTCAAGGTTGGGGTTTTTTTTCTTCGTCAGAGTTTGTAAGATATTTGGAGGGACATAGCATTTATTTCTTATTTCTCTGAGTTTCAGTCCAGGTCTTGGAAAAACCCATCTGACAGTGAGTTTGTATATTTTACATTTTTTCCCTAAGTATGCTAGGCTCATTAGCAAGCCTTGGAAAAGGCATGCTTTGTTAAAGTGAGTATGGAAAACAAGATATTAAGGGCTCAAATCTGTCTCCAGAATATAAATAAGCCTAGCTTCCTTTGGAGCAGATTCTGACCACAGTTATACTGGAAGCCTTGTTCCAGGGAGAGCCATGAATGTGCGTTTGCTCGGAAATGCTGCACCTTCAACAAATTTCCTCACAGTGCTCACTGAGTTCCTGGCTCCAGGATGTGCCATCTACCTGCAGAGGGGCTTCAGGACATCCAAAGCATCCTGGAGGGCAGGGATAGGACATGGGGTGTTGCTGGGTGGGAGATCCCTGCCCAGCAGCAGTGGGGGTGTCAGGGCTGTCCCAAATCCTGCTGTTTCCTCGCTGCCCCACGGCTCTGGCCAGCAGCAAGCAGGCACAGGCAGTGAATAGTCTGTTGCTGGCTATGGGCTCCCTGGAAAAGTTTCCTCTTCCTGTGGATCAAGGGAAAATAAATAATTTTTCCTTGCTTTACGTGGAGCTGTTTGTTTGGTTGTGGTTTTGCCTCCAGCAGCAGGGGGGTTCTACCTCTGCACCCACCAAGGACGTGGCAGTGGCAGCTCAACACCCAGTGCCTTAACTCTGGTTTGCTCCATCCGACACCCACTGTGTAAATACTACAGGATTGGCTCCAGTGTGCTGACCAAAGAGGGCACTGCTCCAAACCATGCTTCAAAACCTTAAATGAAATAAGGAAAAGATGTCTGTGGCACTGGGTGAAGCAGTCATCTTCAGCTGAGCATCTTCATTTTTATGGTCATTTTTTAATGAAAATATGGGATTTGAGAAGTTTGTATGTATGAAACATCTGTGGGAGCACTGCTTAACCAGTTGGCACAAGGTGGGTGTATCCTCATGAGACATAATTTATACTTCCCTGTTAAGCCAAAGTTGTTTTATTCACTATCATTATCCTAAGCTGGGTCCTTTGGTGATCTCATAATTCCAGAAGTACAATAGCCAAATAAGCCTTGATTAAAGAGGTCCCTGTTTTCAAGCCAAGCATATGCTAATACTGGAGAATAAAACAGTGGAGATGCAGTGGTACTGGAGAACTTGGAATATCCTGAATTTCTGCTTGAGAAAAACACAGTTTCTTGAGGCAGGATGTAAAATTTTGCATTTGAAACATACTCTGGAGCTCAGGTCTCCCCAAAGGATAAGATTTATCTGGTTCTTGAGTTTATCTCCAGCAGAGTATTTATGTGAGCCTGGGCATAACACCAGCTGACACCTTTTAGATCCCTGAAATGTCTCAGGCTGCTGCGGTACCACGTGGCAAACCCTGTGAAATAATTTTGATGAATCACTGTTCTGGCTGTAAGTGGTTTGTGCTGTAACCCATCTGTGCTAGCAGAAACATCATCTTCACAGAATGTTTATTTTTGTCAGGTTCATCAGCTTTCCCTGCTACTCTGTCTGAAATCACCTTTTGTAGCATTGCTCTGGAGATAACAACATTCTATTTATGCTGTTAAAAGGGCAGTTAGATTAATACTAAAAACTCCGCTTTTGGGTAGCAAATTTGACATGGTGGGAAATGATGCCTTTTTTAATATTCCTCATAATCTCTTTTTTGTGTGGCAAAACTGCGTTTATCTCAACAGAGCTCCACAGCAGCACATTAACCGTGCCCAGCATGTGCAGTTTTCCCTCACAAGGTGCAGTGTCATGTTTCTCGTGCTGCAGCAGCGCACGGTTCTGTCTCTTGGTGGGATTTACTAGAGGAGCAATCCTCTTCCAGCTGGAGGAGATGGGAAGGAGGAAAATATTTTTCCATCTGTGTAGACTTGAGAGCAGCTCTGGAGTGGCGGGAGAGCAGGACTGTTAAAGAAGGACTGTTAATGGTGTCGTTTAACAAACTACAGCAGGACTCCCTGGAGCTCTGGGACCAGCAGAATTTGCCTTCCACTTCCCTCTCATATCCTCTCTGGCGGGAGCCAAAGCAAAGGGAACTGTTTGCAGAGCACAGGGAGCAAATGCTGTTAAGTGAGCAGGTAGGAGGAGGAACGGTGTGCTGGAGTATCCGCTCGAGCATTTGGGGAAGCCTCGGAGTATTTGGTTGAACCTTCCTGTAGTCAGCAAAGCGCCTCGGGAAGGCACGTGCAGCAAATCACTCATTACCTCGGGGCTTTGCTGCCCGAGAGCAGCCTGCCTTCGGATGCAGGGCTGCATCTTCCCCTGCAGAACGCGAAACCAGCATTTCTGGGAGAAGCCAATTTCCCAGCTAGCTGTCATCTCTGCGTTCAGCTCTGTGACTCACTCCTATCCTTCACCAAGGCACTGCTGTCTTTATCTTCCTATCGAGATAATCAAGTGTCATTCTTACTATTTTTTAATTTGGGAACTGGGATTCAGGGAAATTGCACAACTCTCCAGAGAGGAAGGAGCCTGGATCCCATAGCACTGACTCGGTGCTGAGCAGGACCAGGTGTGTGACCCATCCTGTGATCTCAGGGCCACTCTGGAGGGTGGCACTGGGATCCCCAGGTCATTCCTCACGACACTGTGCCCTGCTGAAAAGGTCTCTCATGGAAACCTGCAGGTGAATTCCCTGGCTCTATTCGTTAATGATATCCCAGGTTTATTTTCTCGTTTGTCTGGTGTCACTAATCGAGCAGTAATTGAATTAGCTGGAAAGAAGGATAAGATAAATTACGAGGAGGAATTAACTTTGTGCACCTGAGGTCAGAAGGCTCCTAGAAAATTCAAGGTGAGAATTGGCTGGACTATAAATGAGATTTAGCAGGAGGATACCAAGTTCCCTGGAGAATCGAGAAGCAGAAGTGCATATTACAAATCAGCTGTGAAAATCCAGAGGTGTCTCAAACTTTTTGGGCAATCCCTTTCTGTTTTAAGATGGTGAAGCAAAGGATGGCATTTACATTCTTTCCAACTGCTGTATTTGATGAAGAGAATTTCCCTGAAATTTATCTTTTCATTCTTGTGTGAATAGACTCTGCCAGAAAGATATTTTCCCTTCTCTATTAATATTAAGGTAGTAAATTGTCTGTCCCTGTGTTCAGTCACTGGCCTTCCTTTTTTTTCCCCCTCTGGTTGGTCTGTAGTTTAAGTTCATCTTTCATGAAAACCATATGTTGGATTAAAGACACGTTATTATTTTCATGCATTGTAATGTACTCTATTACCTTCTCCATCACAGCCCATGTAAAAATAATTATTATTCCATGTGTCACTTTGGGTACATTTAAGATTCTTTAGGTCTTCTCTAGAGCTTATTTCTGACTCACTGGTCTCATTCTATTTTTATGTCAGAATCAGCCAAATATAAACATCTTAATTTTATAAAAGGCTTTTAAAAATATGAAAAATGCATGTTAAAAATAAATAGAAAATGAAGTCATTCAGGAAAATATTAAGGGAATGACAGTAAATTATTTCATACATTGAAACTCCATAAATAAAGGTAATTAAGTTGCAATATAAAGAAAGATTCCAGTCTTAAACACGAAAGCAAAGGCAGCAGTTCATACACTTGCATTTGCTTTGAAAGTTGTATTTGCTCTTATGAACAAAGGTTGCAATTAGGTGACTTTTATGGGTTTGTGAACTTAGCTTTTTGCAGCAAGTTTAACCTGATTATCCTGACTCCATAGCAAGAGCTGCATTCGATCAGTTCACTTGATTGTTAATGTTCCCTTCCCACCAAACCTCAGCTGTGGCTGTGTTAAATAAAAATACAGACACTGGTATGGTAACCTCACCATCTGCTATGCAGCCTTGGGTTTTGTTCTGGAGTTGGAGTTGCGATACGTTACTGGAAATCGTGGGTTAAGTCGCTGAAATTAGATGGGACCCCTGCAGTCTAATCCATAGGAACCAGCCAATTCTTTTGAGTGTTCTGTGTTTGATTAGTTGTACTGTAATTAAAGAAATTACCAATAGTCTTCTGTCTGGAAATGATTAACCCACCAAGTGCTCATACCTATATTCTCTAAGCATCTTCAAATAATATAAGGCTTCATTTATGTTCCTTAATAAGGAAACAGATGAAAATCGTCTCCAGCCTTAATTCTGTGGCTTGTGTGTAACAAGCTGTTCTGCCTTGTGCCTCGGTGATGGCTGTTCAATTGTTGGTGATTATGCTGCATTTTAATTAAAGAGCTAAAATGCTATTTGTATAAATGGAACGTGCTTCTCGGCACAGCCACGACCCACAGAGGGAAAGAAATCAGATAATGATGGGAGCCACCTAAGCAAACAAAACCTGGCACGTTGACCCTGCACACTCGTGGAGATGTGGGTGTGATTGCTTGAATTATGGCTAAATTTCTCCTGGCCTCCGCAGCATCAGAGTTTTCATTCATTGAGGGGAAAAAAAGGAACAAAGCCTGGGGGGAAGGAAAAAAAAAAGCCTCTCTCAATTCTGACTTCTTGATGATGATGATCTTTGCTATTTAAAAAAAAAAGCAGATTGAATTGTTTTGTTAGATTTGCAGACTGAAAGAGCAGCAAAATACAAATTCATCCTTATGTGGTTCTCATTGGAAGGAGGAGATTCATGTCCTGTCCCCCAAAAAACATAAGAACTTTGTGCCTTGAGCAAGGGCCTGGTGGCTGAGGATCCCACCAGGAGAGGCCTCTGGAGTTTGGTCCAGCAGGCTGGACTCAGGGCTTGGGTGAGGAGGCACACCCACCTCGGGGCTACCCACCGAGCTCACTGAGCCTCTCTGCCCTGACCTGCCCACCAGGTGCCGGAGTTCAGCTGTGAAATTCATTGCACCTTGCCCCTCCCGTTGGACTCTCAGCTTCTCTCCAGGTGCTCCCTGACCGTGGGCAGAGGGAAAGAGGCTGGGTGAGTTTTGCTGCGGGAGCGGGGCTGCACATGGCGGGAGAATGCCGAGTGCCCGCCTTCGCCAGCCGCCCGCTGGGGTAACACCACAGCAACCTCTACACGTTCTAGTAAAAATAACCTCCTTTTCTCCAGAGCAGGCCAGAGCAGGCCTTGTGGGAAAGGGCAAAGGAAGAAGGGCCAATAAGGCCCAAGGTTTTGCCTTGTCTCTTCTGGGAATATTTCTGCACCTGTTTTCACAGTAAATGAATTTCTGCATTGGCCTGGAGCTTGGGCTGTGCCCTGCAGATAGTGAGGAAGGCACAGATGCCTCCTGTGACATTCCTACAGTCTTTCATTTAACTCTTCCTATGCATAAAGTGTGGATAAAACCAAGATAGCCTCTTACAGCATGCAAATTAATGCAACTTCCTTAAAATAAGTAGCACAGTACGTCACGTGTTGATAAATAACCAACAGATGACACATACTGAATTTCAAGAGTTTCTGTGAGGCCACAAAATAAAAATCACTGTGCTAAATTCCTAAATTATAAAATCTGTAATTGGATTTCTCCTTTTGATTCACTGTAAATTGCATGGTTCTCACAGCAGCTTTTCAGTGGTTCCTTGGAAGTGATTATTCTCACGGAATATTTTTTTATCTTAAAAATCACTCCAGTGTTCAGCCTGAACCTGCAACCATGTTGTAATTGGTATCTCAACTGGTTATTGCAGGAGAGAGACACTGCAGATGGGAAAGCTTTGAAGAGAAGCATTTCCAAAGTCAAGGTTTTTCATGTGCAGCATTGCACAGCACAGAGAGGTCTGCGTAGAACAGTTTGATTTGAGAAATAGGGATATAAATGCTCTGGGAGGTTTTGATGTACTCCTAATATTAAGGAATAAACAAGACATGAACCAGGTCCTGGTTCTCACCTGTGCTGGAAACCTAAGCATGAATCCCAAATCCATTTTAACCAACTGATGCATCTCCTTAATTTTCATGGATTTCAAACTGAGCTCAGCTCCTCCACAGGCATTTGCTGAGATGCATTTTAGATGAGTTCATCAGAGTTTGTATTAGTCTGTAATATGATGTATGTAATGGGCTTTTACAGTAAATAGAATTTGTGGCTTCATTTCCTGTGCCATGCAACTGAAAGTTCTGTGTGATTCATACAGAAAAATCTGCTTACACAGCATTTGTCGTTGGCTGCTGCTTGTCCTCAGGCTGCAGAAATAAGGAAGAGATCGGCAAATCAGACAGGTAAATTTGTGTGGGAAATATCACTTCATGGTGCAGGGTAGCCCATTCTGTACCTCCCCTCAGCACTGCACTCAGGAGGGGTTGATGGGAGCCGGGATCCTGTGGGGCTCTGCAAGGTGGACACGAGCATTTTTCATTTGCTGGGCTTTTGAGCAACATGTATTCACTGAGAAATGAAGAGAGCAGGGATGCTGTGGAAATAACCTGACTTCTTGTGGGCTGTGAAGCCATGGGAGTGTCAAAACTGGAAATGGGATGGTCTGGTTTGCACCACTGAGCCTCTTCTGTGACCACCCAGTGGTGCCTGGTGCCTCCAGGCCCTGGAGAGTGGAAAGCAGAAGTCAGGGATGGAGGGGAGTTGCCTGTTGGGTCTGAGGTGGAAAAGGGCAGTTGACAGCTTTTGCCCAAACCTCTCAGTCCATGGCAAGGTAGTGGAGGCAGAAAACACTTTTTGTTGAGCAGGGAGTAGAGTCTGAAATCTAGAGGGGTTGTTGGCTTGTCCCGTCTCACACAAAACTGCAGCAAAATGGGAGCTAGGGAAAATCCCTGGCCTCCAAAACAAACTCCTCATCCTTTGTTTGCTCTGTTTTGCCTACTTTGGTTGAAAATCCTCGGGAAGGAGAAGCTCTCACCATGAGTTACACTGTGCTTAGAACAGCCTGTCTTCATCATGGCTGGTACTTCTAGGAATTACTGCTTTTCCAAGGGAATCCGCATCACGGAGAAATAATAATACTCATCCTTACTGAATGTCCTTTCCAACATTGCAAGGACTAAATGGAAATAGAGAATAAAGCTACTTTTCTGGTTCTAAAAATAATTCTTCTGGGTCATGCGGAAAATCATCGTGGAGGTTATTTGTGGGAGTTCAAATGTTCAGTTGTTCTGCTTTCCTTTTTCTAGGAATTGCTGCATGCCTGAGTGTCAGCCTCCAAAATTCTCAAAAAGCTCATGAAAAGAGCTGCTCTGTTTCCTTTGGAAAAACTGGATGGCAGTGGAAGGAGAGAAAAAAAAAAGTGTTAGAATGTGTTACGGCTTTACTGGGATTTGGAAATACATTTTAGGATTTACCTATTGGTGTCACAACTCAAACTGGACAAGGAATTAATTTGGGGATAGAATTTATTAATTTTAATGTGTTGTGACCCACCTCTAGGACAGAAGGACTGCTCAGGGGTGCAATGTCAGTGGAAAATCACGAGGTTTTCCTTGAGAAACAATGCCATTCCTCAAAGGTTGGTAGTGTGCAGTAAAGGAGGCTGATGGGGAGCTGCTTGGAGCATCTTCCAAGGTTAAGGAAGGGCTGTTTGATGTGCTCAGCGATGAGGGCACAGCCATGAGGGAGTGTCTGTGTGGGTCCTGGGGACAACAGGAACCAGCAAAGTTTGCCCAAAAGAGATGGGTTTCCTAAAAGCTGCTGGCAAAGGCAGGATGCTGAGGCAGCAGAACTGCTGACCAGCAATTCCTGCACTCTTAACTGTTTGCCAAAATATAATAAATTTTTTTTATAGTCAAAGGCTGAAAATAGGAAAAAAAAATAAAGCAAACCAGTGCTGGTCCAGTGTAGAGCAAGTGGTTTCCTGGTCCTAAAGCAGTTGTCAAACCACAGGTCATCAGCTCTGCAGTTTGCAGTTCTTTCTCTGGAATAAAAGGAAGGCAGAGCTGAATAAGCAGCAGAGAGGTTCCTTCTGGGTGCATCCACACTTTAAAGGCTACCTTGTTCTTTTTAGCTTGTATACCAGCATATACATTTAAAAGATAAATGAAATCAATCAAGACAGGAGGTCCCAGCCCTTTGCACTCTTTAATGGTTTTTTTTCCAGCACAAAATGTCTTTTTAAGTCGGGGACTTATATCATATATGGGAATTCCTATGTCTTGGTAACAAGAGAGGGGGATGGGACAAAGGTAGCGGATCTGTGAATGGTAGGAAGATATACAGACAGTTTTTATTTTCTCCAGCTCCATCCTGTCTGCATGTTAACAAAAGTAAAAAGAAAAATTGGTTCTGTGGCCTGTATGGTGCATTTTTTGTAATCTGTTTGCATGGAAGAGAAAACTCTGATGTTCCTGTAAAACTTCTTTACATCAAACAAGGGAAGAAATCAGCTCACCTGTCAATGCTCATCTTCTTTCTAGCACTAACTTTTCATCTCATGTTCTCTTGCTGCGTGCTGTACAAGGATGAGGGAGGGGAACACCACAGCACTGCTCGTTTGGAGAAGAATCTGTTGGACAAAAATTGGCAGGCTCTTAGCCTCAAAGTTTCAAATCTATTTCTTGATACCTGTCAGCTTCAGGAGCACAGCATTAGCTTTTCTCCCTCTTCTCTGTCACGTCAGCAGGCTGAGAAGAGGCTGAAATGAGCTGATTGTCTCTTTCTTGAGAAAAATCAAGGCACAGCCATCAAATAGCAAGCACAGAAATCTGAACAACTGAAAAGCTTCTTCTGCCTTAATTAACTTTCTTGGCTCTGAGTTCTAGTCTGCCTAAGAACATGTTCAGCAATGAAGTTCACAGAGCTGAAAAATGTTTGCACTATGAGATATAACTGCTTATCACATTATCCAACCCTGATAATAGATGTGCCACCCTGGGAGCCAGAGGTTTGGGGCAGAGGAAAGATCACTTAGTTCTGAGTAGAACTAAATGCTGAAGGGATTTTGGCTTAGTAAAACAGCCATAGGCAGGAGAAAAATTAGGATTTTACCAAAGAAATATTGGGGGGGGGTCGATGTTTTACTACTGGCTTTTAATCTTCTTGGCTTCTCAAATACATAGAGGGACTGGAGAATAATTACTGAGTAATCTGTAGTGAGAATTGCCTGTGTTCTGCTGGGTTAGATGTGTGTGCAGCATTTCTTCCGTGTTTTCAGCCAAAGCTTCCCGTGGTGCTGCTGCTGTGGAGGATGCTGAGTCCCAGGTGATGGATAGTCACCATTCCAGGCCTGTTCTCTGAGTTAGGCCCAGTCCTGCTAGAGGAGCCCTGGAAACTTGGGAGACCTCGCATACGAGCTCATCGGGGCCTTGGGCTGGCTGCTGGAAATTCTCCTGTCCATGATCAGTTTAAATCCTGTGGAAAACTCCCACTGACTTTGCAGGCATTATCCATTTGTGGAAAGTTATTTTGAGGGAGGTGCATTCCTTTGTAAAACAGCTGGCAACGAGTCTGGGCAGCGCTGAGGTCTCAGTCCTGGCTGTGTATTTTTGTTGGTCCCAGTCTGTCCTGTGCCACGCACAATGGGAATGCGCTCCATGGCTACAGCTTGCACTTTCTATTTTAGTCCCATAAAAATAATAATAAAAAAAGAAATCAAGGCTTGAGTGCCTAGGTGTTTTCAGATATTGGACCCCTTGGGCTATATCATGTCTGTGTCTTTGTGCAATTTTGCTTGAAAAACACAGACCCAGCATGACCTGTCTTTTGTTAGGGCTTTTGGGCTCCCAGATGAGGGAAGTTGCATCATAAATGGAACAGTGTTTTCATTAATTTTCTGAGCGTTGTTATTAATTGTACTCTTTTTCTATTTTAATACCTTATATTTCTGTTTATAGTGGGTTTTTTTGATCTCATTCATCTGTGTATTTTCAATAATAGTCCAATATTTAATTTGAAGGTAAAGTAGAAAAGTCCCCATGCTAGTTCATTTAAAGAACATGTCATCTGCTGTCTGCTCAACACATTTCCTGTGATGTTTCAAGACAGAGAACCCTGTGCTGCTTTTACATTGAAGAGTTTGCTAGCAAAAATACAACTCTTCTGATTTAAAATCAGGACCTACATTTCTCACATCCCCCTGTTGTCTCGCACACAGAATCCCATCCGATACTGCTGTGCCAGAAACCGTTAGCAGATAAAGTGCAGAGCAGGTCAGGGTATTCCTAATTCAGATTAATGACCCCATTCCGCTGCCTCCTTAGCAGGAAATTAGAAAGTGCTGGGAAGGAGAAAATAGCGATTCATAACGTGGGGCTCTCTGTCTTGGCAGTTGCACTCATTAAAGCTAAGATATTGTTTTGATATAAAATAATTGAGCCTGACTTATTTATGGGCTGCGGCTCATGGAGATTCCTTGAGAAGACTGCTGGCTCAATGTCTGGATCCCCCTTCCTAAGGGGGAGCTGGCCTTCCTCTGAATTCCTGCTCATGGGAAATGAGTTACTATGCAGAAGTAAAATTTTTGCCTGGATAAATGGTCCCAGTTCAAGAGCATTGAACTCCAGTCTAGTATGGAAGTATGGAATGCTCCTTCAGAGAGTGATATCCATGCATGTCACACGGGCATGGAGTAGGAAGGAGCTCTGTGTGTGACGTGTCAGGTGAGACTGGGCAGAGGCCAGGGTGTGTATGAACTTGGATTTTCAATTTTCAGCACTGGCACTGGTAATCTACAGTCTGCTGAAATCCTGAATCAGGTGTATTAGGTGTCTCTTTTAATTCTGGGTCGGGCCTGTAATCTTTAAGGACTCTACTCACCGGATACTCCAAGGTGGCCCCGTGCACAGCTCAGTGTTGCCTTGATTGAACACTGAGGTCAGAGGCCAGCAGGAGCCAGAGGTCCCTGCAAACCCGCCCCGTGCACGGGCCCGCTGAGCTCTCTGCCTCCGTGTCATGAAGACAAATGGCATTTTTTAAAATTCTCCCAATGAACTAACATTCATTTTCTGGTGTCTCTTCCTTCTTTATTGCTTCCTAATGAGCTTCGTTCCCATCACCTCTAGCCTTCTGCTTCCCAACCTGCATTTACACCCTTGCATGGAAGAGAAGCAAATTGAACAAATTGATTAAGTTGGCCTGTCTAATGAAATGGCTTTGGTGACTTCTGGGTTTTCGTCTCTTGCTTTTTACAGGAATCTTCTATAAATCTTTAATGGCCACAATTGCTGGGCTTTTTCTGTCCATAGTTGACAAGAACATCACGTTTTCTTTGTATGGTGTCTCCAACTTAACTGAGAACATTTCATTCTCTGTCTATATTTATATTTTTATATATATATTACATACACATGTGTATTTTTACTCTTTATTTGTATATTTTTGGTAGTCATTTTGCCTCCTTGTTTATTTTTTTAGCAATGGAATTTTCATAAAAGTGCTTTTCAGGAGCCATTTGGAATAACAGCTGTTTCTTAGGAGAGGGGCTCTGTGCTATTACAGTCCCCAAAACTTCCTCTTGACCCTGGACTGGTCAGGGTGTATTTTTTCTCCTGTTCTTCTCATGCTGCTTTGTTTGTTCTTGGACAAGTCAACTGATTCAGAATCAAATGTTAGCTAGGTTGTTATTTTCTTGCTCTTGCAGATGACACAACTTCTAACACAGCACCACTCTTACCAGATGAAAGTGCCATGGATTCTTTCCAAGGAATATGTGAATAATTTTAAATTCCTCTGCTGAAACTGCTTTTACTGAACCTTTCCCCCTTCCAATCTGCACTGTTTTCACGTTGAAGTAATAAATACATACAGGCCTTTGGTATCTGGTTACCTTTCTTCCTTTTCATTCCACAGCTCATCACTTCATTATAGCTGAAAAAAAGTGATGCTCCTGTGAAGTGAAGCTTGTATAAAACACTGTTCTGGTATGAAACAGTGCCTGAAACTTCAGTAGTGGTTCATGTAAGGTCTGACATGTCATGTGTTGAAATGCCAGTGGGAGCCTGATTCAGCTGCCAGTGTTGTTAACCCTGTAAACTTTAGTGGCATTATGGCAGAATGAGAAATACAAATTTTAAACTCATCCTTCTGTGCCATTTAATTCACTGCGCATGAGCATGTCCAGGAGGAACAGCACATGATTTTGTTCTTGCTTCTTCTATCACACAGATTATTGTGCAGTATTTTGCCATTGTGCAACCAGAATGTGTAGAGATGGATGATAAATATGGGGAAATTATTATTTTACACACTCAGTACATTGTAGTGAGTACAATGGGTTCGTTTCAGTCCCCAGGTATGCAGTTGCTAATACAGTCTCAGAAGGAACGAGGGGATCCAGAATAAAACAAAAGCCATCAATTGGGGGTTATTATGGGAGAAAGAAGTTCTCAGAAATTCTTTAAGCCGCATCCTCTTTCTATCCTTGTGCGGTTTTTATGTGCTCTTGGTGTCTTTATGTGTTCCTTCTACCCCAGTGATAGAAAGGCCATAAATGGCTCTCTGTGGGGAACTTAAAATGCCAGAAAGTGCTGCAGAAGACACGAGCTGGGTCAGCGCTGCTTACAGCGTTCACCTCTGGAGTCAGACCTGCTACTTGGAAAGCTGCATATCAGTGGTGGGTTTATTTGTGGTTTTTTTCTTTTAGTTTGGGATACCAGAAAAAGATACCTCTGCTGAGAAGAGTGGCCTCACCTCTAGGTGAGATTTTGGACAATTTCGTTGGTCCTTCTGTGTTCAGGTTCACTGGCTCCAGCTTTCTCAGTTGAAGGAGCCTCTTCCTGTCTGGAATTTCCTGCACTCAAGGCAGTAACAATTCAGCTGATTTTGGGAATTTTGGGAGCAGTCTGCACTCAAAAACTGTCACTAGGACTTAATGGAAGCAGCAGCTGGCAGTGCTTGCTGAGATGGAGGGTAGCTCGTAGCAGGATGAAGGTGAAATAATTTGTTAAAAGCTGCTGTGCAGGAGTAGCGGGCCTGGGAACGATTCAGCCTCGTGATGCCCATTCTTCCCAATGCCTCCCAGTCTACAAACAAGGGTGTTTGACCTCACAAGGGCACAGATTCAGCAAAACCTAGATTTTGTCACTACGTACCTGTCCTGCCTCAGGAGGAGCAGTTTCCTCGCTTGTGCCTTGGAATGCTTTGGAAAGGGACTTTCTAGGTAATGCTGTAGTTTTGTAGGGAATAATCCAATTCTTTTAGTCTGAAAAATCTCTTTAGATGTTTAGGAAGAAGTCAAATTAGGGGAGAGACAAATCAGGATGTGCAAAGGACCACAAATAGCATGGGGGGTTTTGTCAGTTTTCTTCAGGAAAAGAAGCCCTGACACCTCTGCTCTACATGTTTGACGTTCACTCCCTTTATGGGAGCTGGCACTGCAGAGAATATGTATTTATAGGGATGTATTCACACAACTTTGCTTCACACAGACTACTGATTTAGATGTCTAATTTAGGAACACAGGCGCTCTCTGTAGTCGGCAGAGCCTAAATGAAGGTCTCTGAGTTACCCCCTGAGAGGAGGCACCTTTCTCCACCGAGTTCAGAGCAACCTGACGTTCCTAATTTAGGCCCGTAAGCCACGCGTGCAGTGTGTGAGCCTTGAGTAAACAACACTCAGGGATTAAGTGCTGGCCCTGGCACTGCTTTCCCCCACAGGCAGTGAACTCTTCAGAGATCATGACTTGGTCAGACTTGAGTGTGGCTGAAGAGAAGGATCATCTTCCTTCCCTGCTGAATGTAGCCAGATCCATGGGCCTCAGTGACTTGAGGGCAGAGACACACTTGCATAGGACCGTGCCCAAAATACCATTTAGTCAGTGAGGGGAAAGGGAACTCCCTACCCCAGACCCAGCCATGCATGCTCAACTTCAGGTGGTAGGGCAGGTAGTGGCACGAGCCCCTGCAAGCTGCTACTTGCACAACTGGCTACCATGGCTGTTATCCTGGGATGAACAGAGCTGGAAAAATAAAAAAGGGAAGAAAACCCCACCCCAAAGCAACCCCCACCTCTGCAGAAGTGGAGGTTAGTGAAGTGAGGACCAGAAGGGATCTGGGAGCCCCCATCTCCTCCATCTGCCTCAGCTGGGGGCTCTTCCTGTGACCCCGCACAAATTGTGGATCTCTTGCTGCTTCTCCACCTCTTTGCAATGCGAATGGTTTTATTCACAGAAGGTGATGTCACGAGATTGTTGTGAGGGGATGTGACTCAATGTTTGTATAATGCTTTGAAGATGAAGAGTGCTAAGTATTGTTATTTGAGATGGCAACAAAATAAAACAAAGTATGTTCGGTGCAGCTGTTCGAGCCAAATCCATTTTCAGTTTATCTTCCAAGCAGGAATTCAAAATCAAAGTAAAAATCCTTGCCAACTGGAACTTTACAGCTTGATGGGAAAGTTAGAAAGAGAATTAATTGGGTTTTAAATAGTTGTAACTGTATTGCGATGGAGCGTGGAGTGCTCATCTACTTCTAATTGCCAGTCAGTTTGGAACTGGGAATCAAGGTTTGCTCAGGGGAATCTTTTTTTCAGAAAAGGAAAATAGTTGAGCCATCTTGCATGGCACACTGTATAAACTGTCAGAACTCTGAAAACATGTGCTTTTTCCACTTTATGCTGCCTTTTTGCAGTAATGCAAACCATCAGAAGATGTGGAAAGCAATGAAACGGCCAAATGCCACCACAGAGCTCCTCGGGGGAATCACTGTCCCCTCCCAGACAGCTCAGCCTCTGATCCTGCCCCAAAGGGCTGCTCCAGTAGGGCAATGGTTCTCCCGGCCCCAGCAGCCTCTGCCTGGGATAATCTGGGATCGGGTGCCACCGCTCTGTGTGCTGGCCCCTCAGCATCTGCTCCTGGTTGCTCATACAGGGGTCCATGACAGGAGGATTTTCCCTTTGGATCAGGGTTGTCAATAACCACACAGCGCTTACTCACTGTGTGATAGATCAGAATTTGCTCCCCGGCCTTTGTGATGGCCTTTAGCCTCTCTCCCCTCAGTTTTGGGAACACAGAAATTCCTGTGCTGAATCAGGCTAATGGTTCAGCATTCCAGCAGCAGCAGCTGACCTAAAACCCCAGGGACAGATGTGCTTCAAAATTGTTTCTGCCTCGTGGTTGATATTTCAAAATATGAGAGCAAAAATCTGCTTCCCGCAGAGTCTATAAAAAGGACACAATAACACTTTCACTTCCCAGGAGCAGTGCTGAGCCCAGACCGTTTGCAAAACACTTTCAAGTCCTGGACTTAAATTAGCAAAGCTCAACTATTTTTACCTCCCAAAGACCTGCCCCTCTTAAGGAAATGTACATTTGATTTAGAGTTTTTCCTGATGTTCAAAGGGGACTTGGACGTGTCTCTCAGCCTCTTGTGTTTGATGGGATTTGTGCATGTGAAGCACCTTCATAAGAGGGTTATTCATTACTTCTCACTTTGAGTGAACACACTGTTTTCCAGCTAAGCCATCCTGTTTAAGTTTTGCTGTCCTGTGCAGAGGTATGCCTTCAGATCCCAGTTTTTGTTTTCTTAATACTTTTGAAGTTACTTGTTCCTAAAATACGACTCTCAGTAAACATTTCAGTGCTTTAATTTGGCTTCAATTTACGTTTGAATATTAAAGTTCCAAAATAGTTTTATGAGCAAATAAAAATACGATGGCTCTGGGAGCCTTTCTTTTCAATATCTTTTAGTTATGTTAAACTCTGCACTCAAGTAACTGCCTTATAAACAGCTTTATATTGCAAGTCATTGGAACAACATTCCGTAATGGCTTGCAAATGGCATAACATTTTGTGCCCCAGTTTCTGCAGCCAGAATGAACAAGATCATTGGAAAGGTTGCTGATAAAAGTGGGCATAAAAAAGATAACCTTAAATCTAAACCCTCTATATCACAAGTAATTGAACAAAGTAAAAAAACCCCATATATATTTCTTCTCAGAAGCGACACGAGCCAGCCCAATCCTGCTTGCTGAAATGCATTTTCTTATCATATTCCAAGTAAAATTTTTATTTCTTTTAAAGCTGTGCTTGCTGTGACAAAAAATGATTGCATAAATCATTTTTTGTCACCTTTGGAAAGCTGATTCTCTCTGAGAATCAATTAGTTAGCTGCCAGAAGAAAGCCTGGATCATATATTCTGGAACACTTAGTGGGCAGAGCAGTGTTGAAACACCCGTGGCAAATGTTCATTACTTGAGGTCTGGCAAAATTAAAAGTGCAGCACAGGACTGACATTTTTTTAGTTAAAACCTAAGGCATTACTGGAGAGAAACCTGTATAATTAGATGTTATATTTCTTTTCAAGGTGTAAATCTTATAGATTTTTATGAATGTTACCATCAGCTACAAAAATGGGAAATAGCAGAAAAGATAGTCAGTGCTAGTGTGGTATTTTGCAAAATCTTGATTTAAAAAAACCCATCAAGTCACTAAAAGATATAATCTTTTACACTTATTGTCTTGACAACTTTGATATTTCAAGTGCTTTTTGAAACACATCCAGAAACTCATGGGACCCGGTTCCACATGGTACAGCTTCTTATGCCCCTCCCAAAACATAAACCCCAAACCCACCAACCAAATACCTTGCCTGAGAAGTTTTGACAGAAAATGAAGCTTTGTTAACTGAGGGACCTGTGCCTCTTTTGTGTGGGCAGTGTTTTGGGTGTCAGCTGTTTGGTGATCATACATTTTAATTAAGGCAGGGCACAGTGATGTGTGCGCTTTATTTGAGCTTGTTCTCCCTTTTAAGCCTAATGAACTTATTCAGCCCCACAAGCAGGAACAAGCCTGTCAGATCCCTTTGCCAGCGGACTTTGGCACAGATCCCTGAGCAGATAGTGTGAGATGGCATCACTCAAGAGAGGGAATTGTCCAATCCTATAGAAATCCAGCTGCTGTTCTTAGTAAAATACAGTACTCTAAGGTGGGGCATATTTTCCTCCTACCTTCCTGTGAGGATGGTGATGCACTGGGGGAGAAAGATGTTTCCCAAATGCATTTCTAGGAACAAATGCTTTTGGAGATGCTGAGGTGGCTACACCACTCAAATTCTGGCTTTCTCACTGCTTATTTTATAAGCTGCTCTCAAGCTTATGAGCTGCAGCCGGATGGACTGTGGTCCTTCTGGGAAACATCTCTAGGTTTTATTTCATCAGAGTTTGAGAGCTGTAGCCATGAGTTACTGCGCAGTCACCTTCACATGCACTACACTGTGCAGTAAAAGCAAACTGCTCAGGTTTTGGTTTTTATTTTGATTTGATTTGAACAGACTTTCCTGACTTGCGTGCAAGAGAAGAGAGTGAGGCAGAAAGATCAGGTGGCAGTTTTCACAGGGATGGTCCCAAAGGTTAGAGCAGCAGTTGAGGATCAGGATTTCTGTCCTTTCCCTGCCTCAGTTATGGCTCACTGTCACTGAGAGAATTCACGTGCTCTTTCTGAGCTCACGTTCACAGGGATTTTCTGTCTGACACGGTGTGATAACATTGTCTCATGGTGGTGCTGAGGGAATGATGTGTAGCTAAAGCAAAGACTTGGACCAGGAGTCCTGTTCTGGTCAGATTTACATCTGTCTGTAAGCCATGCCTGAGCTTCCTTCTTCTGTCAAACGATACTGTAATCCTGAATTTATACATTAAGGAATCCCTTCAGTGGGTAACCGCAAAGTGGCCAGCAGTACAAAATGTCGTGTGCAATGTCCACATGCAAGAACGGGGTCTGTGAGGGGAAACCCTGTAAAACGGGGGGAGATTCTTGGGAATCACCCCGATACCCGTGGAAGTGGCTCTCGTGTGAGTCACAAAAGGCGTGGGCCTTTCTTGGGAGAGGCGCAAGGCAGTTTCTCCGGAATCGCTCTCTGTGGTGCCGTTGCCTCTTTGCCAGTGCCGGGAGAGCAGGTTGGAGGCAGGCGCAGGCCTGGCGGCGTGGGATGCTCTAAAGGGCCGTTAAGGACCACGCCCGGAGGTGAAGCCCCTTTTTTTCTGTGGAGATCAAACAGGAGGGTGTCTCAGGCGGTCGGGGGAGCGCCGATGTGCATATTTATATAAGTGTATAATTTGTGCGTATTTTATACGTGCCCATATCCCTACGGGCCGGCGCGCTCAGGCATCGCCTGTGTGCGTGCGCCACCTGCCGGCCGCAATGCCCTTCCCGCCTTTTTTCCCGCCGCCCTTCCCGCCGCTTCCCTTGCTACTTTCTGTGGGACCCAGGGAAGAGTCGTGAGGGGATGTGGTTGAGGAGGGAACCCCCCGGCAGGCTGCAGGTGTTTTGAGCTGTGGGTAATGTCCCCGTGCCGTATTACATGTCACCCACATTCATCCCGCCGTATTTTTGAGTTTCTCCAAGGGAGACTCAAGTTCTCAGCCCCAGAGGAAACATCCTCTGCACTCTTTGGAGATTCTCCCTGTGGGGAGATGCCCAGACATCTTCCACTGTCTCTGTCTGAGGTAATGCCGGCAGGGATTTCGTTTAAGGGACCCTGTTTTCCATTAGCAGTTACTCCCACACAGGGCTGCCCTCCCAGTGTTCCCAGCCTTGGTGTGTGGTTTGTAGTGCTGGAAGTCACGCACTGTTCCAGCCCTCTGTGGTGGGAACAGACGACCAGAAAGGCCTGGATTTGCCCTATGTAACCTGTGGGCACAGCTGGCCTGTGCAGGTAGCCCTCAGCCCGGGGATTTGTGTGCTGGGAGGGCTTCCAGAGGGTCCTGGAGAGCTGAGCCATCCTCTCAGATCCACACTCTCCCCATGGAGCACTTGGAGTGACTGGTTCCATGTGGACGCATCTGGATAGGTGGCAAAAGCTGAGGAAGATAAGTCTGGGTCAGCATATCTTATCAAAGACAGGTACAGAGCAAGTTTATTTAAGCTGTGTTTGACTTACCTGTATAAAAGCCAGAGGGGAATGTAGCTCTTGGCTCCTCAGTACAATTATGTTTTATTTGATACTTTATGTCTAATTTCTGCAATTTTAGTGCTCATATTAATTATTTTTGAAAATGTCAATTAATAGGTCCGGGGGTTGGTTTATTTGTCTGTTTATCCCCAAGTGATGTTCACTAAATAACAAATCCACACAGTTTACCAAGCTGAATGAAGTCACTCCGCTGCTGTTTCCCTACTTCCCATGCAGTACTTCTCATGGACAGATGAGGCTGCTATGGAATTGGTTATTTCAGCTGGGGGAGTGCTATTTAGGGGACTGTCCTCTGCCTGCTAGATACATGCTGAGGGCTCTGACAAGCCTTGACACAAGTAGTTACTCCTGCCTGGCTTCTTCTAGCCTAGATCACTATAAAGTGCAATAACAGAGGGCTGGTTACCCTTGACAGATGCTTGGAGGTGATGCTGAAGGTGACCACCAGTTTCACAGTGTGACACGTGTATCAGTGCTTCCCAGTTCTGTGCAGGTGTCACCTCGCTGCCACGGGCACACCCAAACTTTGGTTTGCATTTAGAGGGCACTGGGCTGCCTTGAGAGCTGCTTCTCCCTTCTGCCAAAATTCCTGCCTGGACTGCTCCTGCTGTTTTTTACTGTAACATTAAGCTTGTAGACATTACAGCACTGTCAGCTGAAATCCCTGGCTCCACCACTGACTTCAAATTTGTAGTCTGGCCTTAACCTTAGCACAAGCAAATGCTTATTTAGGTTGTTTTGCAAGTGTATGATTTAAAGACATCACCAAATTTCTGGCTAATCAAGATCTTTCCAGAAGCAAACAATAAATGGCAGCAAAGCATATTCTTGAAGTAGATTTTACGTACAAAAATCTGAGCATTAGAAATCTGTCTTTTTAGTAATGAGATAAAAAACACAGAATCACCTTCTAGGATCAAAGATAAATCTCCTTGTTCTACACATAACACATGGTATGGGATGATGATGTGTAACAAGCAGCACACCTGACACCCTCACAATGAAAACCACTTTCTCCAGGCAGAACTGTTTGGTACCCTTATAAATCCAAAAGAAAATCAGGTTGTATTGTCCCAAGAAAGAGCATCTACTTAGAGCAGACCAGAATGTTATTTTTCCCTAAGGGAGCATATTGAATGCAACATTATTCTCCAGGTAATGGACAAAACCATTCTGTATTACAAAGACTTCATGCCCTTTCATAAGTGTTAATAATGCTGGGGATGTGTGGGTGGGAGAGCAGGTGGGTAGGAGTGCTAAATGGAAAAGCGAAAGGCAGAGCTATGAGGCTGTAATTTCTTATGAAATATTGCTCCATGTGATACCTCTTTGCTTTAAAACATTTTTATAGAAGAGAAATACTTTGCATTTCCTGCAGTCTTCAAGTTTTTGCTGGTTTTTGTAACTGCAGTACTTCTGGAAGGCGGTGGGGAGGGAATAGCTTAGGAAAGCCTTTATTTATCCCAATGACGTACAGTAGCACCAGCAGTGGAAATTTCCTTGTGCTCTGGGCCAGTGCCTGAATCTTGTCTAAAATCATCTCCTAGGCTCAGAGCAATATCCCTCTCCAGCTCCCCCAAGCCTCCCGAGATGGGACTCATTGCTGTTCTTCCAAAAACATTTTCCTGTGCTTCAGAAATTGGGTGGTTTTCCCTCATTATCCTCTTTGGAGGTCACAGAGCGATAGTGGCAGCAGAGGTGGCTGCACACGGGTGGATTCCGGGGGATTCCTGGGATGGACTCCATGTCCGAGTACCTGGAATCCTTCCATCTTCTGTTTGCTTGGAAAATTCTGTCATTGAATCTGATTCCTACATTGTGGCCACCAAATGTTTCAGCCTCACAGCTCTGGCTCATGTGGCAGTAAGGGCCCTGGAGATTTTTTCCAGTTTCAACCTGTTTGGCTCACTATTGCTATTGTAAAACTGTAAAACCTTCCCCACAGGTACTAGTAAAGGTCTAGGACTGTCCTTTCATAAGAATTCCTATGGGAATTCCCATTCAGGGTCCAGAAAACTCTATTAACACAGTTCTTTCATCCACAGTGTCCAGAAATGCTTTTCTGAAATGATCAGATTGAAACTTCTCTTCATAGTTGCACAGATTTTTTCATGGCTGAAAGTAAAATCCAGTGAGCTTGAAATTTCACTATATAGACCTCACCAGCCAGCTTCTATCTAAATTAAAGAAAGACTCCATTTCTAGGAATAATGACATTATAAAAAATAATTAACACGAGAATGAATATTTGCAGCCCTAATAGTCAGAAGCAGGAGAGGTAATGAGCAAGATTAAAATCAGTGCTGGCCTTTCCTGTTAGAAGTTTATGGGCATTTAATGAATTTAAATGGAAAAAGGAAGCTGATAATTGAATTATTCGTAAGAACTTTCTTCAGCAGGGTTTGAATGATTGCTGTTGGCTTTCACTGCTGTGCTCCCATTTGTCACCTCAACCCGTGCACTGGGAGTACTGGATCTATATTTATTTGTAAGCAGGCAAACGTGAGAAGTGTGCTATTGATGGCATTGACCGGAAACATGTAACCAGCACCACAAAAAGGTGAGTTGGAGCAGGAGCCAGCTGCTCAGAGATTGCTACAGCCACCTAAAGAGTTAGACAGGAGCAGAGAAATCATTTGAAAGAGGTAACTGTGTCAGGCTGGAGAAGTGCTTTTATGCCTCTAATTAGAGTTTCCCATGTAACAACCGACAATTATATGGGGACGTGTGGGAAAAAGAGGTTCCTACAGGAAACTCTGGGCAATTTGCATTGGTCCATAAAGAAAGGCAGAGAACAGCAGAAAAAAGGCAGGCTCAGCCTACACAACTAGCAGGGAAAATGCTGCAACATGAATTAATTTTCATTAAAAAGGTGCGTGGAACAGCAGGAGGACAAACTGCAGCTCTCTGCGGATGGAAAGGGCAGTGGGAGGAAGATGCCAGCAGGGAAAATGCTGCAAATTGGTGTTTTGGAGAAAAGGCAAATGCGTTCGCCCTGTCAGCTGCGGGAGGTTTCTTTTTATTGCAGGCTGTGTGTGGTAGCTAATGTGTGTGCATCCTTGTGGCTTTGGGGATTGTTAGCTTGGGTTGGTTTTAGTACCTGAAAACCCTCAAAAACTACTGGAAAAAAATCTAACAATTGTGAGTTATCCCGACACTGACATCCCTGCAGACCAGCGGCCTGCAAAGAAACCCAGAAGGAACTTTTCCCTTCTCACAGAGGTCTATCCATTTGCCACAAAAACAACAGATGTTAAAAGGAAGTAATTTTAAACTGTAAGGTTTAAATTGGCAGCAGGGGAAGACAAGTTGCCAAAATGTGTTTCTGAAAGCCTCAATTCCGCCTAGTGGGAGACTTGCACGTTTGGCCTCTGCACAGAGACACTTGCATTTCCTTTAATCTGCTGTGGCGCAATCAGAAGGCCCTGGCTAAAAGAAGTGTCCTGTGAAGCAGATCCAGAGCACTTGGCCCATGGAAAGCTCCGCACTGCTCTGCTTTTATCTCTGGTGGTGGTTTTTGAGGTGCATCGGTGAGGGCTGCACTCACCAAGTGTCTGGTGGGGGTATTTGCCATGTGGGAAGAAGCAATGGGATTTGGTCCCTGGAACTTCCCAAATGCAGCTTTTCTGTCTGGGTGTGAGTGCTCCAGTAGCTGAAGGGAGTTCACAGTACCCCCTATGCATGAGCAAAGCTTAAGGAAAAAGAGATTACAGTGACAGGGATCTGTGGAAATAGCTAAAAAGGCAGAGGGTACAGGACAGCTCCGAAACTCTAAAATTACTTTGTAATAAGTTGTACAGGATCCTTTCTAATTATTATACACATGTACAAAGAAATGAGAAGTGTTTTGTAAATGTAGTGGTCAGAGAAGGAGAGTAATTGAAATGTTAATTCTAATCATATGCTATGCCCATGCATTGATTTTTTAATTCATGTTATCCATTAATTAGTTAATGCCTGTAAAGCACATTGAAGATAGAAAATGCTAGAAATTACTATGGACTATTGTTACTATCGTTATCCACTAAGTTTAATTAATTCTTGTACATTTTAATTGGATTATTGAGATGTAAACTTGACAAAGATGATTTCGGACCAAAGGCTGTCCTCAGAATCCTGGCAAAGCGAGCAGCTGCAGTGCCCATCCATACAAATCAGGAGACTGCCTTGTTTCTGCAGATTGATACATAAATCTTCTTAGGTTCGTGCTTCATGAGCATTGCATCTGATGGCTTCCCTCTCCCCTGGAATGCTCCTTGTTTAGGGCCAGGCTGGGACGCGTTCAGCCCAGCCTGGCGATGGTATTGCTACAGGAGGATGTGTTACAGTGCTGAGCAGTGATTTATGTTCCTGGAAGATGAGAAACAAGAAGATTATAGCACGAAGATGAGAAGACTCTCAATTTCCCTGTGGGGCCAGCACATTTCTGTCACCCTTTGAAGAAGGGGAGTTGTCTTTAAACCAGTAGTGTCTTTAACAGAATCTGGTTGTAGTTTGTTCTCGTTCCTTCCTATGTCTGTAATCATGATGAAACCGTCTGACTTTGTCCTTCATTCTTGTCTGTGCTTTGGAAGGTTGTATGGGAAATAACTGTTTCTATTCAGCCTTATTTATTTATTTATTTATTTATTTATAAATAGCTGCTTTTGAGGGAAGCATCGATACCTGATCCTCTTGGAAGAAAACCTCTGTGAGGTTTTCCTTTCAATTTGGTCCATATTGCTTCCCCCCGCCCCTGTGATAGATCAGGGATATTCTGGGTTTGTGTAAAGTTGAAAGTGGTCTAGTTCCAGAACCTGCTTTATTTCCAAAAGTAATTTCTCAGCTGCACATCTTCCCGTGGCTGTTTGCAACAGGGCTCGGTGCTCTGCATTTTTTCCAAATGTTTTGATTTTAATGCTTATAAGAACCACTGTTAAAAAATCTCCCACCAAAATAAAAAAAAGGCATTATAGTGGAAAAAAGAACACAAACACATTTGCTCTTTTTAAAAAGACATTTATCAAAGTTCAGTCAGCTGGGATTTTCTGACACATGGCTGACTTGAAAAATTCTCTTTAACATCTTTGCATTTTGGGCAATGTAAGAAAGTACCACTTGGATTACTGCAACTGTGAGGATTTTAATTGACAAGAGAAAAAAGTAGGCATTGTGATTTTTCCCCCCTAATTATTTTTTGTTAGATATTTCCCTCTTCTAATTTTGTTTCTGTAATTTTCTCTGTGCAAATATCATTCTACTTTTACAAAAAGATGAGGACCAAGGCTGGTAAGAAGTACTTGAGCAGGGTATGAGTCCAGCAGTCCTTGCAAGTAATGGAAAGCCATGTATTGGAGCCAGTGAGTTTTGGGACAAATTCTAAAATATCTAACTGGTCTCTGCCTCTGTAGCACTGAATTCCTATTAAAAATTAGTGAAGTTTGTTTCCTTTTTTAATCATAACTTTCTTTGAGTCAGTTCTGGGGTCTTATGTAGTGACATCATACCCCAGTTCTTCAGGACTAACCCAGTTGTCCATATCCACAGATGCTAGAAAGTTACAATCTGTTATTTAGCCTTGAAGAACATTAGCTGAGTCAGCCTAGGGAATCTCATTTCTGGGTTAGATCCTCCTTTGTTTCACATGGTGCTGAAGTTGCAAGAGTTTGCTATGCAAAAATCTTTGTGCACACTGTTTATCTAATGTTACAGAGAAAATGCTCATCCCCTGAAGGTTGGGGGTTGGGGTTTTTGGCATCTAATATTTCCTTGTTGGGAACAATTGTTTCAACTGCAGCCTATCAGTTTATTTTCAGAACCGCTTGCCCTTGGCATTTTTCATACCTCAGCTGTGACAAAATGTACAGCAGTGTGATTCTCTTTCCTCTCCCTGTGTATTCCAAACGTTAGGGTGTGTGTCATCCCAAATTGCTGGGAAGTGACTGAGGTCAGCAGGATTTTGCTGGCCGTTCTCAAGGAATGGTTTGTGCTTTACTTTGATTAAATCTTATTTCTTGGAATTGCTAAATTGCCCCCTCTCTGTTTTAGCTCTGTTTCATTCAGTTTAGAATGTCCAGTCTGGTCTGTCATGCCTGTGGCTGTGCAAGCCATACACAGGGATTTTCTCTACCCATGAATTCCTGCTCCACTTAAAAACCCAAACAAGCCTAAAAGCCTCTCACTCCAATGCCCAGTTTCCTGAGTTCATGCATCTCTTCTGGAATTGATTAAGTAATAATAGCTCAAAGGAGGATGCTTAGACTAGAAATCCTGATTTGGGTGTTCCTTTTTGTTTTGCTGTTCCTGTTCATAAGCAAATAGAACAAAATCTCCAATAATGTGCATATCATTGCAGCACAGTGTTGTAATGATACAGCATGTAACATTAAGTTAGCACTAGATAGAGTAGTTCACTTACCTAATATATTGAACACAGCCTAGTTAAATATTTAATGGATTTTTCCCACTGAGAGGAATCAGCAGAATAACTAACGAGTGTGTTCCTGGAGATGAAAGTTGCAGAGGAAGGTGATCTGTGGGGATTGTTGTTCATTCAATAACCTCGTGAGCTGCCTTTCCAATTACTGATATGTAGATGCATATTTCAGTGGCCCCAAACCAGTGAGAACTTCAAAGTCTTACTGCATGACACAGTGGTAAATGTTCAGCTGATTACTGTTTGCTGAACTGACAATAAAGTTGTGGTTTGTTCCTTCCTTAGTTTAATGTGAGCACAGCTTTGCAGTGAGAAATGCCCATATATTATTACATGGGACACTCAGATTTAACTAATTCTGCCTCTTTCCTTTGTAGGAACCGGAGATCTAAAGGTGTATCTTGTAAATTCTAGGAGCACTGTCTTTTCATGGACTATATTGAGGACAGTCCTCTCCTTTAGTAGTTCTATAGCCTCAGCTCCAAGGGGTCCCACTCCATGGCTGGGGGTCTCAGTTGCCATTGCAGTACAAATAAATAAATGAGGCTCAGCATGGATAATGCACAGCAGTCTTTATTCTGTCCTGAATGGCATTGTCAGAGCTGATAATTAATTACTTTCTGGAGCCAGTGGTGTCTGCACAGGGCTGGAGCAAGTGAACATTGTATCTCTTAGCAGGCAGCTTCCTTCTACAGTCCTGTAGTTTCCAACTGATGTGAAGGCAATAACTTTAGATCCAGCTGGGCTTTAATTCCAGCTGAAACTTACAACTCCACTAGGCACTGTGATAGTTTTACTGCCATACCATTAACTCTCCTTTTCTGGCAACCTTTCTTGTTTTTCTCATCAAAAATAATCTGTAGATAGCAATTTAAAAAAAAAAAAATTGGCAAAAGGTGTCTGCTGTCCTGGGCAGACTCTCTGTTCACTGGGCCCTTTCACTGACATTGTGAATGAGCCCAAAGGGCTCTGAGCACCAGCTCCTTCACCCGTGTTACTGCCATGTTCCACCAGAGCCCTGTGAGGAATTGCTGGTGAGCTGGAGACCCAGAGTTTGTTCAGATGTGGGATATAAACTCTAAGAAATACTGCAGTCATCTTTAAATTGCTGTAGCAGCACAGGGAATGCACTCAATAGGAAGTGCCATGTTCCGTTAGATAAGCTCTGAGTGCTTCATTTCATAGGAGCCCAAACACTGAAGGGTTTTGTTGTTGTTGTTGGGTTTTTCTTCTGTTCTTTTCCTTTTGTTTGCTTTTTAATTAAAAAGGAAAGGGGGAAAAAAAACCAGTTTTAAAGAAGATGATAAGGAAATGGGAATTATCAGAGCTGCAACTGGTGTAAAGAAAGTGAATGTTATCACAGCCACATCTGCTGGAGAGGTTGTGTTACTCCTGCTGCTTTTTATTCTGTAAAACTTAAAGGGTCTTGGAATTCTTTCTTGCAGCAGGAGCTGTGCAGAGCTAAGCACCCCTCAGATGAAGCCTGGGTGAAGGCTGGCAGGGCAGCATTGTGGGTTAACTTGTCAGGAAATGAGCTGTTCCTGAGCTGCTGGAGTCCCAACAAGGAGGGATGTTGTGGAAAGCAGCACTCCAGATGCTGTGGCCTGGCCACTGGCTTTGGGAAGTGCTGAGATGGACTTGGGGTTGCAGTGAGGATGAGACTGATGTGGACTGATGTGCAAATGTCTCCTGTGGGTGGTCCTTGGTTTTAGGCTTTACTTTCATTACTTGGTTTCCAATTTTGTACTCAAGGACCAATGCTTGGCTGGATGAATGTTTTGTTTGTGTTTTTAAACTAGTCTAGTATTTAAAGTGACTGTATGGGAATCTTCAAAAGAATCTAATTTTGCTTCTCTGTAAATAGGTAATCCTAGTAAAGATGTGAAAACCTTAGGATGGGAAGTTTGGATAATTTGGAAGTCCCTGGAATGGTTTCCCACTGAGCTGTACTGTGGAAGTTGTCAGTGAAACAGCAATAGACAGCGAGAAATTGGCTTCTGCAACAGACTGCTGGTGTCTCTGTAACAAAGTGGTGAATAAATAACCAATGATTTCACAACAGAGCCCACCTTGCTAACCTGAAATTTTGGGATATGTGTTGAAAGTTACAAAATCCTGCCCTACCAAGGAAGGAGCTGGATATAAAAGGCCATTGCGTAGCTATGAGTCAGCTGGAATGAGTGGATGGGTGACTGATTTAAATGTTTTTTGATAAATTAAGATGATTCTAAATGAAAAATAGTGTTACAAACCATTGGAGATCTGTCCTAGTGTAGATTAGTTTTACTTAAGCACACATAGCTTTGTAAAAAATGCAATGAGTAATCACTTTTTGTAAAAAGGTTTTATTAACACATATCAATAATGCCTTAATCTCATTCCAATGCTTGTGCTTACTAAGTATGTTGTAAATGCTTAAAGCTCTATTGATGTCTTAGAGGAGGACAGAAGGTCTCCATCTTCATGTCTGTAGATACTGTGCCAGTATTTGCCCCTTTTCCAGGGTTGGGGGAGCAAAGGATGATACTCTAGGACATGCACCTCGTCTCACTTCCCACCATATGGGCATGTACTTTATTTCCATCAGCAATGGTGGAAAGAAGCATCTGGCCCCTTATTAACTCACTAATCAAGTATGAACAGGAAGTAAAGTCCAGTGTTACTCAAATGATGAACAGGAGCACAATTAAAACAACCCCACAGATGCTCTGGTTATGTGTCTGTGTTGGATCCCAGCCAGAACAAACTGTCAGCTCTGCAGAAAAGTTGCCAAGCCCTCCACGATAAAATCAGCTGCATAAAAATGTTGTAATTAACGATTTCCCTCTAACATCTACGGATGCCTTTAAGTTATTGTTTCAGGAATGTTTTCTGCCGAGTTGGAAAGGTGCCTGTTTCCATATTTTATGTTGCCTCTAAGGATCAGCCATCAGCCCACTTGTTTAACCGTGGGCAGTTATAAAGCATGTTCATTTACATGAACCTCACTGAGATTAACAGACGGGTTTGGGAGCATGGGCCAACACCTGCAGGAGCAATTTCCCTGTCAGTTTGAGTGGCAGTATCTGTTCCTGGCTCAGGAAAAGATCTTTTCCTTACTCACCTAATCCATGACTTGGGGAACCTGGATTTGTCCCGGAGGAGGGGCACACAAGTCTACAACTGAAATAAAAGGCAAAGTGCCTACGTGAGACCTTCCAGGAGTTTTCATTCTATTACAGGTTCCAAGTCAAAGCTGCAAGTCTGGCTGAGCCGCAGCCACTGGCTAAGCTCAAGCAGGACGTGCTCATTGCTCTCCTCTCCTCTCCTCTAGGGCATCTTTGGTGTCTGTCCCGAGTCAGGGTGTGTTTAGTCTGCTCCAGATGCAGGCTTCTGTCAGCACGGTTGGGCTTGCTCCATCTCCATCCCTGGCCTTGTGTGCTTCTTCCAATTCCCTTGCATCCCATACAGGTTCTGTGAGCCAGATCAGTGCAGTCATCCATGGGAAAACCAGTCATTATTCATAAGTGGTAGATTTTGGCATTATTTTTTCATTGACTCACGAAGCTGATCCAGCTCACCACACACTTGCATGGTTGCTGAACCATGAGGAAGGTGTAGGTGGCAACAGGAGGAAGTTCACAGCAAACTTTGCTTTGTGAGAATTTCTGAATTTTGAAATATGGAGGTAAATTTTTCAACAATTTCAAGAAGAAAAATCTTTTAATGTAGTTAGTTTTCTTACAAAATAAATAGAAACTATTTACCACAAGCAGTTAATTAAAGGGGTTTAAGTTGCAACTTTCTGAAATTTTGAAAAGCTCAATGACTAATTCAAGCTGATCTTATCTCCTCTCTTCAGGTTGTTAATTTGAAAACTTTTTTTTCTAGATTTCTTTTATGTTTTGTCCTAGTTGGAATTACATGAACTTCTTTCTCTCTCACAAGTATTTCTGGGATGAGAAAAGTGCATATTGCCTAGTTTGGTTTGCTCAAAGTTGGCTCTTTACTTTTACCTGTGGTCAAGTCCAGGAGCAAAACATGAGGATTCCATCTGTAAATGCTTTGAATACAAAAGCAGTCATTTTGACGACTGAAGGATTTTGTTTCTGGCCAGCTTTAGCTAGATGGCGTTATCCATAATATCCTTTGTGCAGTGGAAGTGGGCATGCAGTGAAGTAGGAAATACTGTGTGGATGGCCTGGTGTCAGACTATTAACTTTCATAGGTACCAACGCTGTGAACACTGCTGGAGACTCCATTAGGAAAAGTTGATCTATATTGTATTGTAAAATGCATTATCTAATTTATGCTGGTGCAGTGACTACAGGAGTGGCAGTCAGGGCTGGAAAGTGAATCCTTTGATGGTGAAAGAGCTGGAGGAGGAGTGGATGGATCCTGTGGCCGGTAAGTGCTGGCACAGCTGGCATTTACAGCAGGGATCTGGTTTTTGTGACCGTGGGACGCTCTTTGAGTGTCAAGGACTGTTAGGAGGAGGTGTGATCCTCCTGGCCAAATAAGGCAAGAGCATTTTTCCAATGTGCTGGCAAAAGCTGCTGAGGAAAACTTTAACCTAGGATGGACAGAGCTGACTACAACAACACAAATGAGGGAGTAATGGACCAGACTGGCAAGAGATCCATGGCTGGGGTGCTACCATGGTGGAGAGAGGCTCTGTAGGGACAGGATGGGGAGGCGAGGAAGGGGAACTCTCTCCTTGGTTAGGGATGGGAAAGTGTGGAGCTCTGCCTAGGGACAGGGGATGAGCCAGCAGAGAACGAACGGGCTGCACTGGAGAGCAGCTGATGTTGGGGATGCTGTGTTGGGTGTCAGCTACAGACACATGACTGATGGGAAGAACATCTAGGAGCAACTGTAACTAAAATTACTTGATCTTTTCATTTTTAAAGCTCTCTCCACTGCCTTCCAATTTGGGAATGACATTTTTCAAGTCTGAACTCCTCTCAAAAGTATTTTTGGAAGGTCTGAACAAAAACAGTTTAGCCATCTTTGTGTAAAATGACTGCTAGGCAAGTACTTGGCTATGACATATTTTTGGCAGAGAGCTATTGAACAGCTTTAGGGCCTCACTGGAAATGTCCAAAAGTGTTTTTAAAATCATCAGATAATTATTATTGGTTATAACAATGCTTAGAGACTCCGCCCAGCAGTCAGAAACGTAAAGCACCGGAGGGTCTGGAGGCAGAAATGAAAAGCAAGTCCTTGAGGATATGCTGGAGAATTTTCCAGCAACAGTTGCTGGGTATCTGCATGTCCAGGGGTGAGCAGGACACAGCAGCGGAAATGTTTCTGAGCTGGCAAACTGTGGTCAGCTATGGAGATTTAATTGGCTGCGGATCCACATTGCTGCTGGCATTTGGCACGTGGTGTGAAAGGGCTGGAAGGATGGACAGGGACTGCCATCCCCCTTGCTACTGGACAGAGGCTGCAGCAATCCCAGCACTGCCCTCTCCAAGCTCATTTGCCCAGACTCTGCACTTCGGGCTGTGAATGAGAATTATTCAGGGGAGTATTGCAAAAATGCAGCTTTAATGTGAAAATTGCAGTGTTTGTTTTGGGGCAGTTGTGGTCCTCACCAGTGACGGTAGCAGCCCAGGAAGAGGGAAGTACTTGGCATTTGATCAGTGAGGTGTTCTGTCTAAAAGGAAAGTTTTACATTTGCCAGGAGATGGGAGTAATTATGTTGCACTTCCCACTCCGGTTTTGATCTTGTTACGCAAGCATGAGCGAATGTGAAATTAGACCTCTCCTTGTAGAAACGTTCCAGAGTAGTTTCACTTGATACGTTTTTGCTTCCATTATTAGAGCTACACTTTTCCCCAGACTTTTGAAGTTTAAACTACTTCCGATGGCCATACTCTATGAATTCCCCTGTCTCACTGGTGCCTGTACAATAAAGCTGTGTCTCCTGAAGACACAACTGTGGAGGCGTTCATGTTTGTGAGGAGCGTGGTGTTCCCTGAAGCTGTTCATCTCACATTCGTGCTTTCTATGGCACCTTGTGATCAAAAGCCGTGAAATGCTGCTCCAGAGAAACACTGGTAACGTTGAGGCAAGCGGACAATCTTCCCTGAAGCTTTTGTATTAAAAAGCTTTTGGACATTTTTCAGTTAACTGTTTATTTCATGGATGGAAATTAATTTGAACTTTTAAAAATCCAATGTCATGTGACCTTTCAGCTCACACGCTGCTGAATTAGAAGAAGAAGAAAAGCCTTTATTTATTGCTGCCTTTCCCCAAGCTGTTCTTTTTCAGTCGCATTAAAATGGAATATATTTGGGCATAAAGGATGACAGCTCCTTTTCATGGCCTTTCACTGTATTTTTGCTGTGGCTGGTCAGATGCTTTTATCTCAAGCTTTGTTCTTTACAGTGGGAAAAAAAATCAGAGGATTTAAGAGAGTGATAGAGTTTTCAGAGAAAATAAAAATTTCACACAATACTTGGCGCTGCTCAGGAAATGGGATTTCATGCTGGCAAAGCTCTGTGCTTGGTTGGAGCTCTTGTTGACAGTGATGGGCTTTGGGGTTCCTCCTGCAGCTGAGCCAACATGCCACCTTCCTGTGGCACAGGTATTCCTTGGAATAGAGGCAGAGTATCCTGAGCAGCAGGCTGGACCTGTGGGAGCAGCTCAAGTGGGATTCCCACGCCAAGACCCATCCTGGATGGAACCAGAGTGTCTGGCATGTGGTTGGGAAGCTGAAGGTACATGGAAAATGGATCAGCTGAAAGAACATCTCTGCATGGCAATTGGGAAAGGAAGACACGGAGGACTCGTGTGGTGAAAAGTCCAAGTGTAGCCTGCGAAGAATAGGAGCAGGAGAACTTTTATTGCGACCAAGTACAGCTGGCAGTTCAAGGAGAAGGTCAGCAGTAAGAACAAAGGAACAGTGTTTGGTTCAACCATTGTTGTAGCAACTTTTAAATAGGACTAAGAGCAGAAAATAATCCTTGGCTGGTCTGGTCCTGTGGCATTGGCAGGAACATGCCAAGGCAGCTGGCAGGGACAGCGACATGGGACAGGTAGAGCACAGATTCAGCAGCTGCCAGTGGAGAGGCAGTCCTGCTCACAGGGTTACAACCTCGTGATGTGCCAGCGTTGGCATTAACTTCTTTAATTTTCCCCTCAAGAACCAGAAATCTTCTTTAATCCTACATAATTCTAAAATTGCAGAACTGGAGGTAGTAAGGGCCCATTAAGCGAGGCAGCCTCCTCTGCCCGCAGGGGGATTGTTCAGGGGGAACTTGGTGATTGAAAAATAGGGATTCAACCAATTACTCACCTAATAGTTTCAGTTCATCCACTTCTGCCTCTGAGATCTGTCGTCTCATCTTTCTTTGTAAGCAGCATGAATGGATTATCAAGTTTCATTCTCAAATCATCTGCAAGGCAGATTTATGCAGAGTCTTTGAATCTCTAAGCAAATTGGGGAATATGAGTCTCCTGCTTCACTGCGGCTGAATATTCTTAGGGAGGGTGTATCAGCAGCCCAAGCCTAATTCCTATGAGGGGCTTAGCTCATGGCATGCGACCTTCAGCTCGAGTGAGGAGCTGCGCTAAGGTTGGGTGCGAGCCCGTCTGTGCCTGCGGGCTGCGCTGAGCGCCGAGGCGGTGCCGCCCGGCGGTGATGTAATGTGACCTCTCGGCAGCCGCCCCACCGGAGCCATCGCACTGATGCGCGGGCGGCCGCGTTTGTGCCTCCGTTCCGCGGGGCGCGGCGGTCACCGGCCGGGACGCGGGGCCGGGAGGGCCGGGATGCTGCCGCAGGTGCGTCCGTCCCGCAGGTGTGTCCATCCTTCAGGTGCGTCCGTCCCGCAGGTGTGTCCATCCTTCAGGTGCGTCCCGCCCGCCGCCCCGGGATGGCCCCGGCCGCGCTGCCGGGCATTGGCCGGCAGGGGGCGCCCGCGAGCCGCGCGGGGCCCGCGCCGCCCCCGCCCGCACGTGGCTCGCGCCCCGCTGAAAAGCCGCGAGCGGCCCCGCGCCCGCCAGTGGCGCCGGCAGCGCCCGCTCCGCGCCGTCCTTCCCGCTGCTTCCCGCTGCTTCCCGCTGCTTCCCGCTGCTTCCCGCTCCGCCGGCCGGGCCGCCCTGCCCTCCGCCATGGTGCGCGGCATCGGCACTTCGCATCCTCCCCTGCATCCCGCAGCCCGGGGGCGGCGGGTACCGTGAGAGCCACCGCGCATCCCTGCCGCTGCGGCGGGGACCAGGTGCACGCAGCTGGCGCTGACCTGTTGCAAGAGCCGGGCTTCCCTTGGGGATCTTTTGTCTAGGTCTTTTTTTCTATTTTCTTTTTTTTTTTTCTTTCCTTCTCGACGGGGGAAGTTTGCTTCCCAGTGTGTGGCCCGGCTTCCTCCACACCCTTTCCTCCTCCTTTTCCTCCTTTTTTCCAGGATCCGCTGCCTGGGGCCAGAAGGGGTCTCCCTCATTACCCCCGGCCCAGCGCTGGAGCTAGGGGCACCCCTTGGGCTCCGGGCTCGCCCTTTCCCCCGGCGGCGGCGGCGGCGGGGCGGCCCCGGGAGCGCGGGGAGGCTCCGCGAGTGCCCCGGGCTGCCGGGCCGCCACCATGTCCAAAGTGGCGGCGGAAAGTTGCGGGGCAGCGCCGGCCGAGGACTTGTCCAAGGTGTCGGACGAGGAGCTGCTCAAGTGGAGCAAGGAGGAGCTGATCCGCAGCCTCCGCCGCGCCGAGGCCGAGAAGATGAGCGCGATGCTGGACCACAGCAACCTCATCCGCGAGGTGAACCGCCGCCTCCAGCTCCACCTCGGCGAGATCCGCGGCTTGAAGGTAGCGGGGTGGGCAGGGTGGGACCCCTGAAGTTTGTGCGGTGTCTCCGCGACCCCGCCCGTCCCGCCGGGATCGATCTCGTCAGGTGGATGGTCTGGGAGGAGCCGCTCCCGAGAACCGCATGAAAAGTGGATGAGGACTAGGGTGCATAGCATTTGATCCCACTTAAAAATCCAGTCTCCGGCTAGGAGATGACCAGCTGTTCGGCAGGCTGCGGGGCACAGCTGGTTTATGCTCTGCCC
Organism: Corvus kubaryi; assembly: GCF_017639235.1. Classification (NCBI taxonomy): domain Eukaryota; kingdom Metazoa; phylum Chordata; class Aves; order Passeriformes; family Corvidae; genus Corvus; species Corvus kubaryi. The sequence continues at coordinate 5,629,819 of NW_024582058.1, read as the reverse complement.
CAGTATTCTTTTGGGTTGATAAAAATGCTGTCACCTTTGTGTTAGACTTCCTTGGTTTTGGCTGAGGTTAAATGATCCTGCCTGAAGTGCACGAGAAATAAGGGCTTGTGTAGCTCACGCTGTGAGTCTGTCAGGCAGGCTGGTAGGCTGCTGGAGAGAGGTGGTCATTTCCAGGATGCAGTGCAGCGTGTGGCAGGTGATGGCAGACCCTTGGGCTAGGGTTTGGGATGATCAGAATCAATCTCTAATTTATTGTCTGAAAAAGACATCTGGTAACATACCTCTGATCAAACCATTCCCAGCTGTGGACTTGTGCAGCCTGCAGTCAGAAGCAAACCAAGTCTGTACTAGCTTATCCCTTCTTAATTTCACTCTCTTGGTGGATGAGAAGCTTAGTCCCTAATGCTTCCCTCCTAGTTCTGAGGACTGGGAAGAAAAGTGTGACTATTTACAGAGCATCACCTTTCCTGTGGATTATAGACCTAGAAAGTTACCTTAAAGTAGGCAGGACTACAGAACATTTTCTGGTTTATTGCTTTGAGCATTTTCAGGAAATTCCTTCAGTGAGGTGAGGTTGGAGGGAAGGAGAGAAGAGGCAGAGACACAGTGTGGACTTTTGAATTATTACAGGAAAGTGCATTAGAAGAGAGTTCTTCACTTGTAAATTGGCTTTAAATGACAATTATTGAGAAAGTGTCTTTGATAATAGTGTGGCATAAAATAAGTAGCTCGTGGAGGAGGACAGTTCCTGCCTCCCAAGTTTTTGTGTTCTGCAAAGTGTGAGTATGTGTGTCCCTTTGATGGTGTCTGAGGATAAAAACGACCCATCCATGATGGTATTTAATAAAACTGAAGCTTATCTTTTAAATGTAAGTTCGGTTACAACAATAGCATCTTTCTCCCAGTTATGTGCAAGAGTGTGACATCATCTGGGTTTATGCATCTTCCAGATAACTGACAAAACACACTTAAGATGTGTAGGAAGGAGTCACAAATTCCTCTCTCAATTCCAAACTCCTTAAGTCTTGTTTGACTTCCGCCTTTTGTTCAGATGCCTCAGCTGGGGCTTTCAGAAAGAATCTGGGACAAGGAGGTTTTTTGAACCCTGTGTTGGTGTCTGGAAAGCTCCCTCCTTTGTCCTGGGTGAAATAACTGCACCATGAGTAAGAATGACCAGCTGGATGGCTGCCTCCTGCTTCCTGACTGAGGAATTGTGGACTTACACAACTTTTTTATTTCATTGTGGGATCATCTCAAACATCTCTCACTAGCAGAGGTTTTAAAGGACACATTATAGCCTTGTTGAATTTTTTTCTGTTGTCAAATACAGGTTGAAATTGATCAAATTCCAAGTTATTTTGAGGCAGAAATCAGACAAACGCAGGCATTCATGCACCTAAATCCAGTGGAGTTAAAAAAGCTTCATTTTCTTAGGAAACTGTCCTAAAATGGTGTTTCCATAAGACTAAATTTTTAACAACTGTGGCTCATCTCTAGTTGTAACGTCATACATAAGGAGGAATGAATATGTAGATGATGGGAGAAAGATAAATATGGTCACAAGTCCAAACTAGAATGTTAAAATACTGAAAATGTTTTTATTCTGCTGTAGTAAACCCTGAGCATTTTTACTTCAGAGCATTTGCTTCAGACTGTTCCTCACTTAGGGAAGGGCATAGAATCACATACTTAATTTTATTAGGGGTGAAAAATCTATTTAAGCAGATTATTTCATTTCAGAGTGGTTGAAGCAATCCTGGTCAAGTGATTACTGACAAGGCTTTTTATGCAAATCAGAAACAAAATCCAGCAAACCCCAATTTTTAAAAAATCTCTAAAATGGTCATCTTTGTATGTGGCTATGCTTTGGGGAGTAGGGAGTGTAAATGTTAATAATTAATTAATTGAGAGAGATTACAATTTCTGATGTACCTTGCAGTTTTATTCAGCAATAACTTGCAGGTGACTATTTCTCAGGAGAGCGAGATCGTCATGAGAGCACTTACAATCTTTGCCCAATTTGGGAGCTAAATTACTCTGATATTTAGCATGAAAATTAATTAAGCACCCGAAACTTTTCTGCTGTATCAGAAGTTAGAAATTAGCTCCAAGCTAAGGGCAGTTTTTGCTGGACAGCAGCTTTGTTTGCTTGAAGCATGGTGCTGTTACAATGTGCCAGATCTGCACATGGAATTATTTATGCTTCACTGGAGTGCTTAAGTGTGAGTTTGCAGCAGTGCTGTCCACTGGCCTGTGTAACAGTTTAACATCAATTCCTTTAGACACTCCTCTGTCATGACAATCTTTCTTTTAAAGGACATCAACCAGAAGCTGCAGGAAGATAACCAGGAGCTGAGGGACCTTTGCTGCTTCCTGGATGATGACCGGCAGAAGGGCAAGAGGGTGTCCCGCGAGTGGCAGAGGCTGGGCAGGTACAGCGCCAGTGTCATGCACAAGGAGGTGGCCTTATACCTGCAGAAGCTGAAAGAGCTGGAAGTGAGGCAAGAAGAAGTGGTTAAGGAAAACCTGGAGCTGAAGGAGTTGTGCGTGTTGCTGGATGAGGAGAAGAGTGGAGGGGCAGGCAGCCGGAGCTCTATCGACAGCCAGATCAGCCTGTGCCAGCTGACTGCCACCAGTGCGTACATCAGAGATGTTGGGGATGGCAGCAGCACTTCCAGCACAGGGAGCACAGACAGCCCAGACCATCATAAACACCACCCAAGCACCAGTCCAGAACACCTGCAAAAACCTCGGGGGGAAGGAAGCCCTGAGCACCAGAAACACAGGAGTATCAGCCCAGAGCACCTGCAGAAGCCCAGGGGTTCTGGCAGTCCTGATCATCACCTGAAAGGGCCGAGCCCTGAGCATCACAAAACCATTGTCAAAGTACCTGAACAACAAAAGCACAGCAGCAGCAGTCCAGAAACTATCCCAAAGCACGTTTTGAGTAGTAGCCCTGAACACTTTCAAAAGCAGAGGCCTGGTGGTAGCCCTGAGCATCAAAAGCACAGCGGTGGCAGCCCAGATCACCTTCAAAAGCACACGCCGAGTGGAAGTACAGAGCACCTGCACAAGGTGAGGGGTACGAGCCCGGAGCATCTCAAACAACACTATGGAGGGAGCCCAGAGCACCTCAAACACCTCAGCGGAGGCAGCAGAGAAGGTACCCTCAGGAGACAAGTGACAGATGAGCTGTCCCCTCACCACAGGAGTTTGTACAACGGAATGAATGGTGGGTCAATACTTGTAGCAAAAGCTCACTTTGAAAATTGCTAAGGTAGTTTCAGTGCTGTTTCAGCTATTTCTGTGGCAGGAATGAGGTTTGATGTGAAAGGAAAGGCAATGAGTCTGGTGTCAGCATTATTCCTTTAGTGATTTAATTGGAGTACACCTGTTTGTCCATCCAGCAGGATGGATGTGGGGTAGATTAAAGAAGTAGGGGAAAAGTGCATTTGAGTGTTGGTGTAAGGTATCAAGGAGGAACTCTTGGCCCTGACCCTGCTCTGTGGTTGGTAGATGTAAACTGTTTGTCCCTAGATGGATTTCTATTTGCATAAGAGAGGAATTGCACTATGTTTCTTGTCCTGCCTGTATCTGAGTCAGCAGAGTAGAGGTGAGTGTCTCCAATTTCATTTCCACCTTCCTAATCTACCTTGTCTGTAGCTTTAAAGATTTTAAAATTTCCTGTTTATTGATTGAAGGCTTCTTATGTCCTTTTCCATAAACTTTGGAAAAGATCCTAGATGAAGAGTAGGCTCAATAGAAATGAATGTGATAGCTCCTAAAGCTTTTCAGAGCTTTGAGTTTGCATATTTTTATTCATAACAAATTAAAAATTTAGGAAGATCAGAAGGGGTTTCTTTGCTGTTGTTACTGCTGCCTTTTAGAAAGGTTTCCAATAAACATGCCTTGTTTTTAAGAGCTGTGTATCCTCCCTGACGGAAATAAATTACTTGTCTTAGGAGAGTCACAGTGTAAGTATTTTGTTATTTGGAAAGCTACAAAGTTCAAACATCCTACTCTGCTGTAGAAATAACTCTTTTTAGACTTAGCAGAATTCCCATAGCCTCCTGCCTTTTATTTCTTCCATGTGCCTTGGGATGTTTTCATGAAGGAAATTAGTGTCCTAGTTAAAAACCCTTTTCTCAGACCTTCACACAGGTTTGAAGTCAAGCTCTACAGAAAGTGATGATTTGGCCTTAGCAAATGGTCTTGGATGGAGTTCATGTGTGTCCATTTCATAAGCAGCTGTGTGCAGCTGTGTTGGCATCAGTGGAAGTGACCACTTGTTGGATCTGCTTGTGAGATGGGTGCCTTTGTCACACTGGTCCAGTTACCTGTTGGGATTAACTTGCAGAATGCCTTCAGTTAACCCCTCTCTGCAGGGGCAAATCCACATTGTTTTCAGTGAAATGTGTATTGTTGACAGGGCTGGCCAACCCCAACATGGTAAGTGTAGAGACTCCTCTTTTTAATGATCTTAAAATGATTAATAAGGTGAGTGTGTGACAGATACGTGAAGATGTGTAATACAGAAGTTATTCAAGTTGGTCTTGCACAACTTCCATTAAATGCTGTATTTCTTTCTCCATTCAGTTCTTCCTGGTTACAGTTAACCTTCTGTAAGTAGCATGAAATCTGGAACCAGACTTCCTAAAAAGGACTTGTTTCTTGCACCCATGATGTTCATCAGTCCATCACAGGTTGTGTAGGAAGGTGACCTAAGGTTTTAAATGTCTTTTTAAAACTCACAGGGGAGGGAAGATATGGTTTTTCTGCTGCCAGCACTGTAGGCTTTCTGTTTGGTTTTTGTTTGGTTTTTTTTTTTTTCCCCCAAGTAGCCTTGTTAAGAAGCATATTCCTGACAGTGCAGTGAAAGCAGTTATTACTTTATTCCTGAGTTGACTGGTATCCTTTGTGCAGCATATTTCAGCTGTCAGAAGTTTGGACTCAGGCCACAAGGTGCTGGAGAGGGCAGCTGGTGCTTTGGGAGGTTCTTTATTGACTTTAATCAGAGCTTTGCCTGCCCTGTGCTTTATATAATCACTTTTACAGAGAAGTTCTCTTTGGTTTGACAACTTCTCTCACCAGAAAGTTGTCAAACCTCTCTTCTTTCAAATTTATGTAATTTGATGCAAGCTTGAGGTTTAATTCTGACATCTGTCTGACCTTGATCAAACTTGGTAAAACTCTTGACAGCTCTGCTGTGAAGAGTTTTTAAACTTCAGGGAAATACTTGGTCTTCATGGCAAAGCTGAACCCTTCTGGTTTTATTTTGTGTTATTTTGTGTTTTGATTTTGTCAGCTACTGTAAAGTTGTGGGGAACAGTTAATATGGAAGTGGTAGAAGTGCTGGCCATTATCATTTTTTATTGTTGTGAAAGTAATGTGTAAGTCTTAATTTGCGTGTTCTGTGTGTACCTGACCCTGCCAGCTGAATGTAGGTGATAAAAGTCCTGATCTTGTTGTAAGGAATGCTGAAATTGTGACAGTGGGAGTTAGGAAATGGCCTGAAAACATGGCCCTAAACTCTGATGAGCAATACAAAAGGACAATATTTTGATTGTGATCCCAAAGTCATGCAGTAAGTATATCACATTGGTGCAATCTAGTTTGTTTTCAAATTTGGAGTATCTCTAGCTGGCAGATGTTCGCACATCTGTGTCATGAGTTTGTGGGGCACTTCTAAGCTTATTGTAGTTCTTGCAGACTGTCGTGTGAGCAGCAAGAGCGAAGTGTTGGTGACCGTCAGTGGTGAATGGCAGAGACAAACATGTTTTGACATTTAAAGGAGTAAAACAAAGTATTTTAACTAGGTAGTCAGAATTTACCAGAGTCAGTACAAGCCTGTCCCATCTTGGTCTGAACTGGACTCTGAATCGTGTCTGAGAGGAGAAGTTATTCCTCTTCATGATGTCAAACCTCATTCAAAAAGTGCTGTACTCTCTACCTGGAACTGGTGTTCCTAATTGGAAGCATGTTTGTGAACAGCCCAGCTTTACCTGGAGAAATGGGAGCTTCTAGCAGCTCCCATTTACCTGGATTTGTGATCCTGTCAGCACTTGGTGACCGCAGGGAAGCAGTGGATTCCACAGGGTCGTGTTACCTCTCCCAGAACTCGGGCTGTACATAAAGATGTGTGGGATGGATTAGAGAGTTTGCAGGTCCCTGACAAACTGGAGCTGCCGTCAGAGCAGTTGCAGTGTAATATTACAATGCCATCAGAAATGTGATGTGCAGCTGTAGCTGCTTTGCAGGATGTGTTTATGCATTAATCATTGGGGCTTCATGCATGTTTTAAGCTATGCAGGAAGTTACCTCAGCCTCTCCCTCACAGGCACAGCTGAAGGAATAAAGGATGAGGTGATAACATTTCCTTTCATAATTCTTCTCATCTTCTATGGTCAAAGGTTTGATCTTGGTATTTTTTCTTGTATGGCATGTCAGCTTTCATTTATAAGATTTATAACACTTTGAAAAAGCCTTCTACTTCATGGTTCTACATATTTTTCTGAAATGAGTGTCCTCAGCCTTCGGAGTGACAGAAAATGGGATGGGAGAGCTAAGTTTGGCTTGGTGCCTGTTAATTGAAAACGTATGTATTTAATTCTAGAGGTTTTAACCAAGTAAAACATGGCAACAATCTTTTGCTGTAATCACACCAAGATGTTCTGGATAATGAGAACAGAGGTATTTGGGATAGAAAGATTGCTGAAATTAGATGAGAAAATACCAGCAGTAAAAACATTTTGAAGAGAGCATTAATGCAACCTAGAAGAATACATGACAGTTTAGCTCTGACACAGATGTCTGAGGTGTAAGTGCCTCTATAAATTGATCAGCTTCCAGCATTTGCAGTCTAAGTGTTGGTTTTTTAATCTAAGAGATTTATTTTCAACTTTCTATTTTAAGAAGTCCTTTGTTTTGCTCTGAGCTTTGACTTTTGTGTGAAAGGAAGGTATCCAAAGGCTTTCATGTGTGCTTCTTGCTTCCTGCTGAGGTTATTAATGAAGAGAAGTTAAACTGCTGACTAACACCTCCTGTGCTGCTGGAGCTGTGAGGGCTCTTACAGAACAAACGCAGCATCGCCTCTCCTTGAGCAAAGGTGTTTGTAGGCTAAACAGAGACTCAGCCTAAATTTTGGACACTTTCTCTCATAAATGCACTTGTGAGAAGGAAAATGAAATTAGAAAATACTGCACTGAGTAAGAAGATGAAACTGCAGTGTGACTCCAGAGAGAAGAAAACTCACAGCAGTGTTACTGAGTTAACTGATACCCTCTCTGTGCAAACAGCTCCCCTTTGCTGGCCAAAGAGTGGGATGATGTCATGTTTCAATGTATGCTTGCTTACACGTTATGTTTCCTTAAGTTGAAATGCAAATAATCTGCCTGCCATTAATGGCACTGTACAGCACTCTGTGTGTGATTTGACCTTTCCTGGTGGCACCCACGGCTGCACATCTTGGAGCCTGAGGCAGCATTTCTTACTTTTCAGAGTGTGACCAAAGGCTACAAGGATTGGTAGAACCTCTTCCTTGCCAGTAAGAAGTGACCTAGTGTTTATTTCAGGTATTTATTTTTGAAGTGTGGAGCTCTGAAACTTTGTCATTCAGAGTCTTTCAGTTGAACTCTGTAGGTTTGATGTCAGACTTGTAAATTGATCTTAGCTGTTCCACACTGTAAGAGAACTGGGGCATGAGATGTGAATATGGATGTAACTACAGCACACTGCATTCATTACCCAACTCATTTTTTTGTGGAGTGATTTTTCATGTTGAAAATGTGTTTTGTAGTAGCAAAACAATGAACCTACTAGAAACCCGTGTTGTAGGACTTTTGGGAGAGGTTTACAATTACGTATCCTTAACTTCACTGACAAAACTTGTTTTGATTTGAATGTTTTAGTGTGCGGTGGATCATCCTTTCAGCAAAACTCTTGATATGTTAATGGTGGAGTGATGCCTCTCCTTATGGAGAGAGTGGCCTGATTTCACACGGTTGTCTGGATGTTCAGCACTGATTCCTGCACGGTTCAGAGGCTGATCCAAGTAGCAGGCAGGTGCTGGGGGCAGGGGTTTGCTGTTTGGTGCTGTGGCACTGCTGGCTGCAGTGGGATGCGCAGGCAGGGCTCACCTGCGCAGCCCTTCCTGCTGCAGGACTGACAACACCCCAGCACCTTCTGAGAAGTCACTGCTTCCAAGTTTTATGTGTCTTCCTTTCTCCCTTATGCTGCATATCCCGCTACACAGGCGACTCTGTTTTGCAGTGAGAACTTGATTAATTCAGCCGTTCTTTGATGGAAGCAAGAGGCAGAGTAGGGAGTAGAGACATTACCTTTAAGCCATCACCAGTGTACCTCGTATCTCTGGGAGCAAGGTCCCTGCTAGTCCGTGAGAGGGGTGTTAATGAGGTGGGAGACAGTCGGTGCTGTCAGGGATTTGGGACCTGGTCCCCCAGTTCCCGCAGCAAAACCCCCTGCGGTGACTCCCTGCAGCACAGTGAGCAGTAACCGTCCCTCCCGAGCCTTTAACCGGGATGGAGAGGAGGAGCCGTGCTGGCTCCATAATTGGAGATGTGTGGCCATCCCTCGCGTTTGGAGTGTCTGCTGGAACTTCCTGACACCTGTCCCCGGAGCTCCAGGAGGGAAGGGCTGCTGATCAATCACCGCACCGGCACCGATGGTGTCTCCACAAACATCCTGCAAAGCCACCGCCTGTTCCCACCCTCTGACTGTAGTACTGGTACACCTGGGATGGGGCTGACATACTGATCTTTCTTTTGTTGGTTTTCTTTTACTTCATTAGGTATTTTTGAAAAAAAATGTATTTTCTGAGTAGTGAGTGGAAGTTTGTTTTGGTGTGTACAGGAAGCACAGAAGCTTATTTCTTTTTCATGGTGATTGGGTCAAGGTGTAAGCCATTTGCCTTTACCTCAGAGAGCTTATCAGGAGTTTGCACGGCTGTTAGTATTGTCTGCCTGGCATGAAGCGGGCACATTTGTGTGTTATTTTATTTTTCTTAGTGCCAGAATGGCAAATCCTCACATTAAAGCCTTGTCTGAGTCCTTGCTTAGAGTCCTTGCTTTAACCCGAGCTCAGGACCCTGTGTATCAGTTCTTCACGCAGCTTTTGGGGTTAGTGTTACGAGTTTATAACAGTAAAATATGGGTTTAGAAACATCAGTGACTAAACTGTAAAATTCTCTGAACTCTGGCACTTACAATGCAGTCAGCATATTACAGTAATTTTTGGTGAGTGCTGCTTGTTTAAGAAATTCAACCTTGTAGTGTGTATTATGTGTGCCAGTCAGAATGTCCTGTCTCTTCTGTTCACCTGTTAATGTTTTGGCTTTTTGAAATTTTTATTATGAAGTTAGCAATGGAGAGTTGTTGCAGGCTGTGCAGGGGTTGGAGCTGAATGGGTTAAGACTTAGGGAAGAGCGTGGCAGTCAGTGCAGTGTGGGGTTCAGGTTTTGTACTGCCACACACACAAAGTGCACGGATGTTGACAGGAGTAAGGGACAGCAAGGCATTTCAAATTACAGGGTATTTAATGAGGTATAATAAAGCCTTGTGTACCTAAGAAAATTACTCTGGCAATGAAAATTCATTGGCTTCTGAGCTAGCAAGTCATGTCTTAATTAGTAAACTGAAGCACAGCTTGTCTTGGGTCATACTGTCATATGCACAGATATATAGTTACAGAGGGAGCACTGAGAGTTATCTTGAAGTCGTGATCTTGATGTAAATCTTGTCTGCCTGTGCTTCTTCACTGGTTAAGGGGTTGTCTCTGAAGAGAAGCAGCTATGACTGAAACATAGCTTTGAATTTTGCTTGATGCAGGAAGCAGTACAATAATCTGAGAGGGAATGAATTATACAAGTGTAACAGGGGGGTGAAAGACATAAGCTAAAGTTGTCTTTAAAAAAATTAGCAGTAATGATACTACTCTGTGCACATTTAGTGGGCTTGTAAATTTGGTTTTTTAAGTGCTTTTAATTCTGCAAGGCACACAGAGAAGGGGCAGGATTGTGATCTGTGTCCATGAGCATTTGGTGCACAGCATGCAAGTGTGTGCGAATTTATTGATTGTGAATGGAAAAGCTGCTGTCTTGAGCTAGGCTGTCTTAAAGATGAACAGTTCTGTAAAGCCTGTGAATAACAAATAGTCTTAGTTGTCATTTCTGCTATAAAATTTTGGGCATATTTGCATTGTTTCTGTAACATTCATGGGGAGTGAAGAAGCCAGCAACTCTTTGTAATTCAGCAAGAAAGTGCTTCTTCTACCCCTTATTTTTTTATTTGCATGATTCATGTGAGCTTTACTGGTTTGTAGAAGTCCATATAGTAAATTAAGTGATTATTTGGACCAATGAAACACATCAGTGTTCAAGCACCCTCAAGAGTCAAAGATGTGTCATAGCTGAAAAAGCCCAGTGAGCCATGTGGTAACCAACAATATGGAATGTCTCCTAAAGGTCTCCATTTTGGTACTTCCTCAAGGTTACACAAATTATTCCAGAGCCTTTATGCCTGTAATATTAAGCATCTCTAGATCTGATCAGTAGTGAGATAGCTCCTTCAAATGTCTGACCTCAAAACTCTCTAGATTTCTTTCACTGCATCTCTTTAAGCTCCTGTGAGCTGTGAAAATTTGCCTTGATCAACTGTGGAGCCTGTAGCTGTGACTTGGATTCAAAGAAAAATAGCTGTGCTTTCTGCAGAGGGTACAAGGCTGATTCATCACTCCGTGATAAGCTCCCACTTAGGCCAAGTGCAGATAAGCCTGGAGAAAAGCATTGATTGCTGACCCACATCCCCTCTTGGCTTCTGAGTCTGTTTTTGGTTTGTTTAGTGAACGAACTTTAATGGTGTTCAAAGTCCATCTTATGACTTTTGTGGTCTGCAGACATTACTGAGGACATTAAGATGAGCCTCTAAAAATAGTGTTGGATTATGAGAAACAAAATGAACATTTCACTGAAGGCAGATGAATATATTGAGCACAAACACATGAATGCTGTGAAGCAGATCTTGAAAATTGACTCGGAGCCTTCCAAGGATTTGAGCACTTCGCTCCTTGTTGGCACGTGACTTGAACTGAAATGGGATGCCAGGAGAGAACAAGATGCTTAAATATCCGTGCTCATGCAGTGCTCTGAATGAAGTCACTTGTCTGTCACTGCCATTCATCTTGTTTGCTTGGGTCCCTTTTAGAAATCTATGTAACCTGAAGTTAAATTTTGAATTTTAGGTTTTTACAGTGCCACTAAGTCCATAAAGAAAACATGACGAGAAAGCATTCCAGCAATGATTTTTTCCTAACCAGCTCTCCAACCAAAGGCTCTTCAGTATTAACTGAACAGCAGAAGATACCAAATCTATGTCTCTTCCAGGTACAGGTGCTAAGAACTCTTCCATTTATTCCTGTTGTTGGGACTTGATGCCTGGCCTACACTCCAGTCCATACTGCTGAGTGCTACATTGTGACCACTTACAACCATAGCACGTGCAAATATTTTGGAGAACTATGAGGACAAAAGACCCTGACTTTTTATGAAAACAAATCCTCATTTCAGCGTGAAAACATTGGGATTTATGTGTTTTACTTTCTCCATGAACATAATAAAATGCGAAGATTTTTTGAGTAGTGTATTCAATCTGATAAAAATTAATCACTGGATTTCCTGACAACATGGAAATGATGGATCAGATTATCTGGGAAGCCTGGATCCTGCAGTTTTATCCTGTCAAGTCACTCCATCATACCGGATTTTTCAAGAATGAGTTGCACAGTGTTCACTCCTTATATTGATCACAAATACTGCTAATGCATGCTGCTGTATCCCTGGAATCCTGAAAAGGTGCCTGGGGAACTCCAAAAGGAGATGCAGCACAAAAGGACTTGCTTGACCCACTTTCATGGTAACTCTACAGCAATCCAAATTAAGGTGTATTTACTTATCAACTGCCACCTGGAAATGTGGAACACTGGAGTCAGTTTCCTGGGCAACATATTCTATTCCATCTTTTCCTGTTTCATGGTGGTTTTTATTTGATGTAATTTTTTCAACTAACAAAACTGACAGCTGATTCCAGTGTCACTTTGGAAAATGGATATTTGAAGGATTGGTGAAGAATGTTTGAATGAGAAACAGTTTCTATTGGTGTTGAGAGCAAAATAGTGTTGAGTTTATCGCTGAAAAGATCTATAGTTCAAAAGTAGCAAACCTTGGCTGTGTCTGCTTTGTGCTTAGGAGAGTTGCACTTAGCACATGTATTTTTCAGTCAGTTGATGTTAGATATTAATCCTGCATGTCACTTAAACCTAATGTAAGGTTTTTGGATATTCCTTGTCCTTGTTGCAGGGCAAACAGGATGTTGACTGCAAAGATACAGTCAGGTGATGCTTGTTCTCTAACACTTGGGTGCTTTTAATACCTCCCCAGTTTTGTTAGATTTTGATTTATTTGTTCTTGCAGTGCTGCTCCAGAAACACATCATGATGCACAGGAAGTAAAGAGGCTCTGGAAAATCTTGGGAAAGGATCTGCAGTGAAAGATAAAAGTTACTTGTAGGTTTTTTACTCCCTGGAATGAGAAAAATCCAGATAGCATTTGCATTCTGTTTATTAGGAAATGCTGTTTCCCAGGGAACCAGGAGCATTTTCATGCCAAACACTGAGGCTCACCGGTCTGTGGCTTTGCCCATCAGGGCAGTACTTGGGTGTCAGGAGTTAGCTGGTGACTGAACCATTGTTTGATTTGCTCCTCAGGTCATGTAACTATTGATATGGGGCCCAAGTGCCAAATTTGTGTCCCATCATATTTGTGGAAACACAGTGGGAAGGGCTCTCTGGGAGAGTTTCTTCACTGCTCCAGAAGTCTCATCAGCTGAGCACAGTCTGTTTAGCCACACCCAGAGACATCTGTTGCAAACAGAGAGAGAAATTTCAGCAAACATAGATTTCTCTATTTTAATGGTGTAAATCAGAAGTAGCTCTTTGCCCTACAGATTGCAGGTACAGTTCTGTTTCTGAGCACCATCCCTTTAGCAATCTAAATTCAGGATTCAACTCCTAATTGAGGGCTTGAGCCAGCTCAGATCTGTGGAGAACCAGGGGTGGATGAGATTGTAGGTCTTGGCTTGGCATGATGCTGGCTGGATCTGTCCATGTCCAGTTCCACCTGTGTTTCTTCTCCATGTGATAGAATGTGTGCCCTGATAGCAAACCAATCAGCTGGGCCAGAGGCTGACTGTGTGGGGTTGTGAGAGTCTGGGGAGAGCTCATCAGGTTTGGGGATAGTCAGACCTTGCATCCTGTTTTGCTCTGGTTTTGTGAACATGTGTTTTTATGTGTGTGTTGGGCAAGAAGCTTCTCCCTCTGAACACAAAGCCAAATGCTGAAAAGGCCAAACCCAAGTATATGTCAGATCTGAAAGCCAGCAAAATAAATGCTAAGTGCCATCTATTTTCACAGATTCACAGCTTATTCTGAGTTGGAAGGAACCCACAAAGATCGTGGAGTCCAGCTCTTTAGTAAATGGCCTGTATGGGGACTGAACCCACAACCTTGGTGTTATGTGCTGAATTCACCATCAGAGGGAAAGGCTGAAAATCTGTAACATATTGGTCATCCTATTGACAATACTGATGCCTCTTCTGGAAACTGCCTTTGCAGTATGTCTGTCCTTTTCAGGCCCAAACCTTCAGCTCTGGTTTGTGCTGCAGAAGCTTTCCTGAGTTCCATGGAGTCCTGTGAGCTTCTGAAAGGTGCAGAGCAAGTCTGTGACCTCAGAGGTGGGACTGGGGTACCTAGGGGAGAGGAGGATGTTGTTGTTTTCCTTTGCTTACTTGCTTGCTGTGGAAAGCCATTGCAAAGTCCTGTCCTTGCTCCAACTTGTAGTGCTGGAGTTTGAGCCTACAGAGGGTTTGGGACCAGTCTTGTGTGACGGAGGAGAGAAAGCAGCTCTGCCCAGAGAGCTTGGCTGGATTACAGAGTTCTGGCCTTGGAGAGCTCCTGTGTGTGTGGGCTGGGATAGCATCGATGTGTGGAACATTGATTTACGTGTGTGAACGCTCCCCTGGTGGCAGCCAAGTCAGAAGAAATGTCTTTATGAAGGTGAGACTTGATGTGTATAAAGAGCTGTGCGTGAGCTGTTACCCTGAGCAAATGCTTACACTTGTCGGTAGTGCCTGGTTCACACTTGCAGCTCTTACCAATACTTCTGGAAACAATTTACCAACCACACGATACTGTCATCATCACCTGTGTATTAAGAACCATGAGCTAAAGACAAGACAGGATTAATCAGCCACCAACTAATGCAGGTTTCCTGAGGTTTTGCTGCTGATTATTCCATTACATTATGCCAGTTTTCTAACAGCTTTTTTCTTAGTCTGTTTTCAGCATGGTGTAAAAACATGGGCTGAAGTTACTCACATGCCTAGAAAACACCTTTATGAACAATCAGCTTGAGACAAACATTTTCAAGGTGTTTCCTTTCAAAACCAACTTTTAAGGCAATGTTTCCTTCCTTTCTGAATTTCCTGAATTGTGCTAGTGGGAAACATAGCTATTTTTAATTCTCTTTTGTGTGTGCAGCAGTCCTGTTAGAAGCTGTTAATGTACCTTTTGCATTTACAGGGCTGCTTAAAGGTGTCCTGGTACATGAAGTGACTTACAATGAATCCACACCTGAAGGGCTGTGATAGCTTTGCTAGAGGAAGCTCTGTTTTCTGTCTTGTTTCTCGTGTCTTGTTTTTACTGTTGCAGAGCAGTTATGTAGCTGTAGTTGTCTTGATTTGGGAAATGAAGATGCTGGTACCAGTCAGAGGCATGGTCAGCTCTCTGCTGGGGATTTCAGGCTGCGAACCGGTGCAATCCAAAGGAGCATTCATCTTCCATCAGAATAAAATTTGAAAAAGAACATTCTTGAGGTCAAAAAAAATGAGAACACAGTATTTTGGCAAGATGGTCATCTGGCCCTCAGCATCCATCAACAGTGTGGCATGTTGTGACTGTGCCAGGGAGGGGGCGAAATGGTGCTTAGCAGATATAAATCTCCATGACGAGGTTCAGGCTGAACATCTGTGACTTGGCAGATGTGGAAGGGAGGAACTCGGGATTTGGAGCTGTGCTGGCTGAGCGCCGGCAGACTCCATTCTAGCAGGTAGGCGGCTGCTGCTCTCTGTCAGACACTGCAGGCTGAAAGGTTTGCTTAAAGTCCTGTGAAGCCGGGGCAGTGCTGAAGGGAACACTGGGGAAAGGTTCTCCCTGCCTGCCAAAAGCTGGAGGTTTCCTGTGCAAAGTCGCTGCAGCAGAGTCGGTTCGGGAAGTGTTTGTGAACGGCCCGGCTTCGGGGCAGGCTCCAAAGCTCCTCCGTGGCGCGCCCTCCGCGGGGAGCCGGGATTTGGCATCCCGGGATCACAGCCGAGGCATTCCCGGCCAGGGAGATGTGCTGACAGCACTGCAGCAACAACCCTGCTTGGGAGCGCGAAGTTCCTGCAATTCCAGCAGCTTCCTGCCGTGCCAGGCAGCGAGTCCTTAATGGCCCTTCTCAGCCGAAATGTGCTCTGAGTGCAGTTTAATATTTCAGACCTGGGCAGAGATTAAAGAGACATTAGTACTGCTACTATTTTAATCTTAATTACAAACCAGAGCAAACACCAGGTCGTGTGTCCTGAGCATGATTTAGCAACCTGTTAGTCTTTTAATTATCTCCTTCCTAATTAGATTGCTCTGATTATTTGGTACTTGAAATAAGTGTATATTTTTTAATTCTTGTGGCAGTAACTTTTGGAAAAAATTCATTGCTTTTCATTTTGCAGACATTTTGTCTTTCATGGTGAAGTACAGGAACATGTGGTGCTACTTCTGAGGTAGTGCTTGTCTAAATATCTTTGCTTGTAAAATTTTCTGCAGAGCCATATAATTTTCTCCTGTAAAAACATTCCTACTGTATTTAACTGGTTTTATAGCTACTTAATGGGATTATCACGTTTTTATAATTGCAAACTTTTAATGGATGTAGGTTAAGAATTTAAACTCTGAACCCTGAATAAGAAAAATGAGCAGTAAGTAGTTAGAAATTCAAAGAGAGTAGTAAGAAATAGGGATAATAGTATGAAGAAAATAAAATAGTTTATCTAAACGCATCCCAGGTATTTTGAAAGGGCCAAAGCAGTAATTTATTTTTAAGCTGAACTCTTGGACTATCACTGGCAGTCAGTAGACATGAAATGCTCCAATCCAGTGTCCAGAATCCTCCCATGGGAACTGGTTACATCTCTGTTTGTGCTCAGTCTGGTGAACACGCTTCCCAAGTGATGGTGTTCCTTCTGCCTGAGCCATGGGAAGCTTGAGTCAGGAGCATAGATTAAAAAATGTAAAACAGCAGCACATTCATCTATATACAATGAAGGGAGACTGGAAATGTTCCTGAGTGTGGCACAGCCAGGAGAGTCAGAGGAGTGGAATAACCGGAATATTCTGTATGTTTTTGTCTACATTGCTAGACTCTTACCCAGCATGAGAGATGATTAGTGAGAGGCTAATTGGCCTGTTAAATAAACATATTTAGAAATGTATAGAGATATGTATCTCGGGAATGATGCAGATCTAAACCCCTTCTTACACAGCAGTGGGAAATGCATTCCAGGGGCAGTGTGCCAGGCTCCCTCTGTGCTGCCTTGGACATGCTGAGCCAAGTCTGGAGCTCTTCACAGGCCAGGTACCATGGAAAACGCTGCAGGGATGAAGCGTCTCCAGGAGAGGAGGAGCTGGCCCAGTCATGCCGGGAGCAGAGCTCTCTCCCCCTACGGGATCACAGATGGAGCAGCAAGTGCACAATTGCTGGAAGCGGAGAGACAAGAGAAGGATGGACTGAACAGGATCTCCTTTCTCCTGCAACTGGATTCAGGACTGACTGCCATCTCTAGGGAAACATCACTCAGATGTGGAGGTAGTTTTTGTAGCTGTAATGAGAGCAGGCTGTGTTAGATTCTGAAGGTTTGGAGTTGCACCCTGCTGAGCACAGACAATAGGGTTGCTCAGAAAATAGTTTCTGAGTTTTTTGGGAAGAAGAAAGTAGATGAGGTCAGACAGATTCAGAGTTATATCTGGGAGTGCATAGGTTGAAAAGTGAAGGACTGAAAAAACAAAAATGTTAGGAGGACTCTGGGCAAGGGAAAATGTCATAATCCAGATACCCAAAGTTGGATTGTGTTGAATTTGCTCTGGTTTTGAACAGTATTCCTGCTTCCCAAAAATGAAGGTGTGGGACAGCAGAATTAGATTACAGGATAACCAGAGCTCCAGCATTTCCAAGTTTGAAATGGTAGGAAAAGCTGTAGGTAATGACCACTTACATGTCACTTGTTTGTGGGTGCCTGTGTAGTTTTTCAGTCAGTCACAGGTATCAGTTTGGTGTCCTGCCCACCTCATTCTGCTGTCAGGGGATAAACAGGGCATTTATTACAGTGCCAGCCATGGTGCGGTGACCATCGTGGTGCTGCTGGTCCTGACCAGCTCCCAGTGGCTGCTCAGGTTTTGTGTTTCCGTGGCACCTCTGAGCTCCCCTGTGGCTTTTGGTGTCTTGACCTCTTGGAGGAGCTCCTGCCAGTCTTTCCTCATGAGTGGGAATGGAGCTTTGGCAGTCCTGGCAGTTGATAGTCTACAAAAGTGAATTTCTTTTTGTGTGGCCTCTGCTCCTTTACCAGAGTTCTCTGTGAAGCAGGATTCTTCCCCCATGTACTGGAAGGCAGAAATCTTTCATTATGGAGTATTTAATTTTTCAAATGACTGCTGCTACAGTATCAGTCAATAGTCTGTTAGTTGAAATCTGCTGCTGAATCTGAGCTTTCCTATTAAGAAAGGAGAAAGCAAAATATTGTTTCTATCCACTTTTACTGAATTAATCTTAACGATTTGTGAAAGTTGTTACTGTGAGTCCTTTGATTATTATTGCTGGTGAAAAAGCAATTACATTGGAAAACCAACTAGAAGTCTATTGTGAGATTAAAACCTACAGTTCTAGTTTTTTCCTTGATTTATTTTTGTTAGTGGGTGGTTGATTATTCAGAGTGAGACGGGGATCTAGGATTTCCTCCAGGTTCCCCTTGTTAGTCCCTGTCTAGCAGCTGTTTGAAGTTTATGGCACTATGAAGTTCCTACAGGTGCCTGTGCTTTGGGGCTTGGAAAAAGATCCCACATGAAGTGAATGGGGAAGAATCTGATGGTCCATTTGATACATGGCCATACAGGTTAGCAGCTCATTTAGGGGACCACTTGTCTCATTTTAATTCAACTAGAAAATGCTCACTCAGCTGCACAAATAGGACTATCCATCTGTACACCTATTATGGGATCAGATTAGTTAAAGTAAAAGCAGTGAATTAACTTCAGTTACAAAGGCTGCCATGAATTGCTCAGTAATCATTTAATCCGATGTTACACAGGTAGAAGCCACCTTATAACTAACATATTATACTACAAATTTTTGATCCAACATGAGTTTTGAGGGGGTTTTTTCTTGTCTTCAGCATTGTCAAGGAACTTGGCTAAATAGCCTTACAAAGGCAGAAGGTTTGAAACTTCATTGGATAATTTGTAATGCTTAGTTTTAGCCTTAGGACTATTTCTAACTATAGCTTGAAGTACCTTTAATCTCTCAGTTTGTCTAAATGGTAATTCTGATAAATTTAACAAGAATCGAAGGTACTGTGGGATTGAAAGTTTTCCTGGAAGGTTACTCAGAAAAGAAATTTGCTTGTTTTTAATTGCACAGGCTAATACAAAATTGCCTTTCTGCTTTGAAAGCAGAAAGCAGTCACGTAGAGTTGCCTGGGGACGTCCATCCATCCATAGATCCATCCCACTGCCAGTGTGTTTGTGAAGAGTCAAAATGTTTAGCAAGGAGGGTTTTTGTATTTCTAATTTCACTGTAAGGTAATATGTGCTTTTTAGGGAAATATATAGCTGTGGGCTGCATTTGTTCACAATTGCCACACCCCATTCCCTCCATGCTCCTGTACAAGGCTCCAGGTTGGACGCGAAGCTCTTGGTGGGAAATTCCAAGGGTTTCCAAGGGATGGTCAGTGCAGGAAGGTGCACAGTGGGTGACATAGAGCTTATTCTATAGCTGTTTGAATAAGCTTGATATTCAAATGCACAGTCTGAGATGCAACAATAAGGGAGAAAATAGAATTAATGTGAGTGTTGCCAATCCATTACTGTACTGAGAGCAGGAAATGAGCCCTGCTCTCTGCCATAAATTGATATTGTGGAAGTCTGGGAGCCATCCTTGCTGAGCACCAGAGACTGCCTAGTACTTCAAAGGAGAGCTGTGTGTGAATTGCACTCGAGCTGTTTAGGTCACAATCTGTGATTGCACTTCTGGAGATTGGAATTAGTTTTTGCCTGTTTCCTTTTGACATCACTCTGGTGGCAGCTGAGGGCCAGCAGTGTTTGCTGAAGAGATAATGGTAGGATGATGGCTGTTGTCCTTGAGGAAATGCAGATTTTAGTCACTGATAATTAAAAATCACAGTTACTGTGTGATCTTGGCTGTGGTTTGGAGATTTTTTTCCTCTTAAGACAAGGAATTTCTTAAAGCATTTCACTGGAAAATGGAACTAGATGGAGGAACATGGTGGTGGTTAAATTGTGGAGAGAGTGAAGCGCAGGACTGTGGAATCTTTGGATGAAGTTCTGCTGTGCTGCAGTAACTCCTGTGGGCATCACAGGAACAAATGTGGTGCGATGGTAAGCCTGGGATCTTGAGGGTAAATCCTTCATTGAATGTATTGTAACATGAGATGTTCTGGTGTTTAAATATTTTGAATGAAAAGAGCATCATATGCTTTTTCAGTCACCCCCTTCACTAAAGGTGTAAAACAGAAAAATCCATATACACTTACATCCTAAATAATTTCTTACACATGCAGGAGAGAGATTTGAAGTAGAAACAAGAAAATACCGAACTGGGATTGTTGAGCCTGTTTTCTGCCAGGAGTGGAGTCCTTGAAGCAGGAATAAGAATTAGGATTGCCAGGAGCAACAACTGACCTTTGAGCACTTGGGGTGCTAAGTTGGCAGATCACAGGGGTAGTTCCAAAGTACAGTTCCCAGCCTGTTCAACCCCATATTGATCAAAAATGGAATATCAGAGGGAGAGAGGAAGTTTATCTTGCTGCAAAGAACCATTCATACAATGATTATCTTGATTTTATTTTTGCAGGAACATATGTTTCATGTTTAGTAGTCAACTCCTTCCTTAAGTCTTTGCTTCTCACCATAATTAGAGTGTGAAAAATCAGTGTGAAGGAAGTAGGTGGGGTTGGAATAAAACCTTGGCACAGTTGGCCACATGTAGAACATCCTTTAGAGCATTAACAGAGGTGAAAAAGTGTGGCCAGTAAACCACGGGGAGAAGGGACAGGGATTTGACTTTAATTTCATTTTAAGTAGGCAGAAGAAATGAATTTGAATGAGAAATTGATCATACACAGTTTGATCCTCTTGTAGGAATATTGCCATTGATTTCTGGAGGAATGGGATGTACCACCACCTTGTTTGCCTGTGACTGTGCTTTTCTCTTGGAACAGACTAATTCAGGGACACACCAAAGACCCCAACCCAAACAAAAACCACCACAAATAAACAAACAAAATCTACTTGACTGCATGGAGACTAAATTAACTTTTAAATCTCTAATATGATTGTTACGGAGCAGCGGAGGCTGAGGAAAGACTCTCCTTGAAATTTTGCTCCTTGGACTAACTCCAGACTGTTCAGTAGTGGCAATGGTTAATTCATTTTCTAAAGATCACGAAGATACACGAGGCTGAAACTTTGTGATTTATTTTGAGCTCTGAGGAATATAATGTGAAAACCTATTCAGGTTTTACTGGCTGGCCAGAGACTGCAGTCACTTTAATGAGACACAGCTAAATTTGCCATGATAAAGTGCTGCTTCGTGCATGAAATAGATGTTGTGGTCCTGTGCTGGTGATTGATGATTTATTACCTTCAAAACTGTAGAACCAATGTGCAGAATTAATTTTGAGTGGATTATTCATTGTTTTTACCCCCTGGAATCTTGTATGATTGATAAACATAATTTAAAAGGAAAAAGCCAAACTCAAAAATTAACAGTGAGAGATTTTAAGGTTGTGCATTTTACAACACCCCCCCTTTTCCCCATGAGATGTTTTACAAACCTAATGTAGCATCAGTTTGTGCTGCAGAAGATGTTTATAGCTCACTTCATTCTGGTTCCTTATCAAATTACTGGTTTTACTCTGTAAAGCTCTCGGGGGATTGAGTGAAGCTCCAGTGTATGGATCATCCCTCTGTGTGTGGGCCTTTGTTCCCTGCAGCAGTCCCTGGGCTGATCCCAGCTGACAGCCCTCAGCTTGGAACCCCAGGCACTGGGAGTCTGCTCATGGGGAAATGCCCACAGCAGGGCTCGCTCAGCCAGGGGGATTTTCAGCTCCCAGTCTTGTATCTGCTTCTATCCTTTAACTTCTGGGGAGAAAACCTGCTCAGGCAGAGGGCTAGCACTAGAAAACTGAGAGGAGAATCCAGCCAGCAGAAGATGGAGAAAGGCAGAGGTGTGTTAGAGGCAAGGAAAATGATTAATGTGCTGTGGTTGGCTCCCTGGAGCACAAGCACCCCACGACACAGAGTTTTAGAGTTTCTTCTGGTGCAAACAAGCCTTGGGTCTGCCTCTTGCACTGTGGGGATTTGAAAAAACCTGTGCTACTCCCCCAGTGGGTTCCTTACACTCAGCTGTGTAAGGATATATATTTATGTACTAGCCTGTCCTGGATGTCTCATTTTGGCAATGCTGGGTCTATAAGATGAGCTGCTGATGGGCACTGGAGGTGCTCATCCAGCGTCCTGCCGGAGCAAAGAGCAGCTCGGCTCGGCGGCATCGGCCTCCAGAGCTGTACGTGTCTGCTGCTGGAACCATCAGTGTCAGCTGCCCTTCCAAAATCCAGGGAATTAGGCAACATAGGATATGTGCTCTGACAGGCTCCATAGCAACTAAATGTTGGACTTAGGTGAAATTTTGTAGGTCCTTAAGCAGTTTTGGTCCTTGCCCTACAGAGCTGAGGTGAGCTTTGCTTTGTGAGAGGTTGTTTCATAATCCTCCTTTAGACTTGGGCTCATGTGCAGGTCTGGGGTGACATGAGGGCGCAGCAGCATCTTAGCTGACAAAAGCAAAGGCTCGGTGTTTCATTTAATCCTTTATTTATTTAAAAGGAAAGAAGCTGTACTTTTGCAAGCAAGTCTCTTCTCAGCATTTGATAGCTGAGCAGGGTCAGTCTGGATCGTTACCTGGATTTTTAACCTCTGGAAAGAACACAGGTGTGCTTGTGATGGAAAAACCATTATCTTTTGAGTCTGTCATAAATAACCTGAGGGTAAAGGTTGAAATATTAAGCTGAGATTCTTTCTACTTGCTCTTTGAAACACTAAAGACCAAGAGCCTGACAGTTTTCCAAGGCTCTCTGCAAACATTGGTGGTGGAATTATCATTCACTTTTTGTCAGGAGCTGCTGTGCGATGCTGCCGTGTGCTCCAAGCAAACACAGCCCCTGTATCCCTCTCCTTCGAGTCCTGAAGCTGATTCATGTTCTCTCATCACAGCACCTATTTATTCTCTTTATCACAACCATCCTTACATCATCTCTTTGCCCCTTGTCCATGCCACTCTTCAGTTTTAAGGTTTTGGTAGATTAAATAGATTTAATTATAATCAAAAATGTCTGCTGAGGCTGGGAATGGTGCAGAATGCTGTGAAAAAGAACCATTCCCATTCTGGGGAAAAACTCCCTTCTCTGGCTTGTTTTCTCTCTTGGAAATTCTGTTTCCCTTGTGCTTCCCTACACATCTTCAGAAACTTAAGTACTTAAGAATTTTATGATCTATAAGCCAGTGTTTTTGGCCTTCATAGCTGGTAAAGTAAATAAGTATCAGGTGACTCTGCTCCTCAGACTTGGAGCTGCTCACAACTCCTCTGTCCATTACAGACACCAAGCCCTGCAGTGCAACAATCCAGGGCATATTCTGTTTGGTAAAAATCAGTCATCATATTCTTTCTACATCTCTCTGTTTTGTTATATGTCATCTTGGATTTATCAGAGTGATCCCTGTTTGGGTTTTCATCCCTAAATCTGGCCAGATTGTCTGACAAAAAACTGTGGCTAAGAGACAGTTTCCTTAAAGGGCTGTTGGCACTCAGTCTTCACCCCTGGAAAAATTGTGAAAAATGAATGGTATTGTGGGAGACATGGGTTTGTTTCCAAGGACTAAGCTTTATGCTCAAGGTAGTCATAGGAGTGTGATTTTAAATTATTAATGTCTGGAATGTGAAGTCATCAAACTTCTGCTATGGAAAAATCTTTTTGTATTGGAGAAATGTATCTTAGATCAAAAATATTTTTGTCTTCCTCAGCAGCCAAACCTCTGTAGGCTCTTTGTGACTCTCTGAAATGATGCTACGTGGCTGGAGTGGTGCTGTGTGGTCCTGCCTGGGCAGGACAGAACAAACCTGGCCACACTGACCCCTGTTTGCTGTTCCTCTGGAAGAGGCTTCCCACATCTCCTAGAGGTGTTCTGTGTTATCATTCCAGGTGCTCAAGGCATGAACTTCCACCTTTTCTCAGTCTTGGCTTTGCTTTCAGTGGTAAAACACATTTTACTGATTCCTTTTGCAAATGCTGCTTCAGTTTCTCTTCTGTCTCCATGGTGTGCTCCTCACTTTCCTGTCAACAGAAGTAATACACCTTTCTGTTACTATGAGTAATGGGGGAGATTAGCATAATTCTGAATCTCACTGTAAGTTTAAAATCTCTTATGGGTGCTGACAGAGAGACCACAGCTTGTTACTATCCTTGAGACAGGAGCCTATGGTCACTCTGTCAAAGTCTTGATGGGTGATGATCAAACTTCTGTTTTTCAGGAAGTGTGAGATGTGACAGATCGAACAGATGGCAGTCTGGGCTTCATTTTTATGTCAGAGAGATGCTGTGTGTTTCAGTGCTGGTACAATTACCCCGTCCCTAGGTATTTAGCAAACAAAAATGGTTCCTCAGGGTAGGAAAAAGGGTAAAATGGTCTTTGGCCAAGAACAGCATGTGCATCCAAAATGCTACCTTTTGGAATATAATTAATTAGTAGAATTAAAGCTTCTAAAAAGCTGCGTGTTGTCAGCAAGGAATGAGAGATGATTTTGAAACAAGATAAAACTTTGGGATAGAAAACACTGAAGGATTCATAGACTGGTTTAGATGCCTTTAAAAGCAGGGAAAGGAGATTGACTGTACTTCCTAAAGCCACAGGTATCATTCCAGCTTCTGGTTCTGGAAATTCAGATGATGTGAGCTTTGTGATCCTGATTAAATCTTGTCGAAGTTCTCTCTGTCTCTCTCTCTGATATACTTGCAGAAGCTTTATCCTCATGTCCCAAGGCAGAATTTGGATTTGATGCCTCCCTGAGGATATATTGCACTTGGTATTACATGCCCACTTTGCACTGTATGCTTCAATCTAGCTTTTCCTCGTTGAAAGGCAAAGAAATGGCAAAAAAATAGTAGAGAAGAAATGCATGTCTTCTATTGGAAATCCAGAACAAATTTGAACTAACTCCATGAGTGTGTGAAGTTGCAGTCCCTCTGTACCTGCTGTGGTGGAAGTTTTGGCTTTAATCCAGAGGGAACAGAAATGAAACTCTTGTACATGAATGAAATGAAAACCCCCAAATGTTTGCCTGACTAAGGCAAGTTGTTTAATGGTGTGGTTTGTTTCGAATTTTTTTAATATTCTTTTCCTTAGAGAAAGCAAACTGAAATCCTTCCCCCTGGCTGAGGTTTTGCAGGTGGGCAGAGTCAGCAGGAATGAGAAGTCTCTGAAGGACAGAAGGATAGGGAAAAAGGGCACTGTATAGTTTCTAGGCAGTATCCCTTACACTTAATGCAATGAGTGGTTAAAACAATAAGCAGGTTTGGTGTCAAGTTTTGAAGATGCTATACCAGAGCCAAGAAAAGGGGAGAAAGGCAGGAAGCACTGGGATGTGCTGAGGGTGTTTTTTGTCTAGATAGAACACATAAATAGTAACTGTTTCAAAGGGAAAATAGAGGTTGCAGAACTGCAGAAATCTGAATTCATGTCAGGGCTGCTTTGACTTCTGCTGAGTGTGCAGGCCCTGGAAACCCATTCCATGTCAGTGTGGGAGAGGAGTGCTGTGCTCAGGAGTCCCATCCGCCCGCAGAGGAGCAGGCTGGGGCATTCCTCGGGGAGAGATGTTCCATCCCACAGCTCCGCAGTTGCTGCAGCGTCAGATGCTGAGTGCCACAGCCGGATCCTAAGCTGTAGTGATGCTCTGGGTGTCGTGTCAGGAGGGATAGATCAGGGGGGAAGTGTCCGCCAATGTGTTGCAGTGCCAGTAGTCTTGGTGCTGACACTATTTTTACTTGCCTAGGCAGCATCTTGATGAAATCAAGGGAGACTGAAAATGTTTCAAGTTTTGAAGTGGAAAGGAAATAATAATGATGCTTTTCTCGAGGCCAGTTCTTTTCTCAGCCATTTCTTCACTTCTTTCCTCAGTAAGTGGGGAGGTCTGACTGCAGGAGCTGGTTTAATCTGATTTAGTAACAGCTGGAATACAGAGACTTTTTGTTCAGCTGTTTATGCATCTTAATACATCTTGTTCCTTTCACTTTCTTTCTTTTTTCTCCCCAGAAGAGTTTTAGCAAATGCAAAGACACTGTAATGAGGAGGGAAGAAAATTACTCCTGACCATAGAGCTGTGGAAATTAAATACCTCCTTTCTTTTCCCTTCTCTCTTACTAAAGAAGGGCCTTGTGAAGGTGACTCTAGGCAACCAGCCCCCTGCAGCCACAGGGAATGGGAAATGATTTGTGTGGGTGTTCCAAATCACCAGATAAAAGTGTAAGATTGGAAGGGACGAGATGCCAAGCCCTTAACTAATTTAAGGTGGCATAATGCAAAGGACTTCTGACTGATGGAGAATTTGGCTTGGTTTTCAGATCTTCAAGGCATTTCATACATGACATCAAATAATGACAGCTCTTCTGAAAGCTTCAAAGATTTGGATAGTGGCCACCGCAATGATGCAGAAGTTTTTCCTTTCCATCTTCCTGCCATGCCCTGACTTTACTGCTTAATAAAATAGTCCATTTTACCTGGTAAGCTCAGCCAGTCTTTTATGTAATTCATGATATGGATTCGGTTAAGGCTGTGCTACACACAGTGGATCTGGTTACCAGGTGCAGCAGAACTTCAAAAATAAGATGAATTAAACTGTGGAGGGAGTTTTCTGGGTCTGACCATTCAGCTTTGGGGTTCCAGTGAAGGAATTCAAGCTCCATACCATACTTCATGGGTTCTTTTATTTAGAAGTAAACAGCTCAGCTGGGATCTCTTAGCCTGATGTGAAATTCCAGCCTGATGGTTTTCTGATAAATAGTCTGTCTCCTGGCCTTTGCTGAAGCTTTAGGAAGAAATGCAAGCTGCATGTAAAGCTGCAAGCAGAGTAAGCTGTATTTCACTTTTATAGGGATTTTTATCAGTTATTTTTATTGTGCTCATATATTAACACCACTAATTTTCACTTTTGTTCCTTAAAGGCTTAAAACTAAAGCTTATTAAAAGATGACAGACTTTTCAGTATTTCCTAGGAATGGTAAAGGAAAAGTCTCATGAAGAGGCATCAGTAAAAACAGGATATCCATCATTTTATGTCCAGTGGGCTGGGTGTGTTGCTTATGTTTGAGCCTCTCTCTCAGCTGCAGCTTGTACTCTGTAGGGGTCTGGGTGGGCAGAACTGTTATGTGTGAACTTCAAACAGGTGAGGGTGTGATGCAGATGGGGTTAAACACCTCTGACTTACAAGAGCATCTGTATTGCTCTGCATTTGATTTGTACCTGAAAATGTCTGTCAAGTACAGGTACGTGTGCTTGTATAAACCCTGCCTGTGAGGTGGTCATTACTCTGATTTTGGAATAATTTCATTAAAGAAAAGGAGGCAAATACCTTCATAGACTAAATCTCCTTTCCTCTAATTTCATCACTGTGCATTTTGCTCTTCACTAAGTTCAGGAGCAGGTCCCCCAGCCCTGTTCCCTGGGCTCTTGCTGAACCAGTGTGAGAGCAACCAGGGAAATAAATACCTGCAAGTTCGCCCAGAAAGTGCTTTTGGCTGTCAACAAAGTATTGAAGTATTAATCTTCCAGATGAGTGGGAGCTGCTGTTGTGTGCTCCTACTGCTGTCTCCTGGGGGCTTCACTGGGGAAGCACTGGCATTTCATCTGGGGAGGAATCCTGCTCCTCACCTGGAGTCTGCCATCAGAAGCCCAGGTATTTATAGCACATGCACCCATGTGGAAAGTGCTGTTATTGGATTTGGGGCACTTTAGTTCTATACTTAGCTCTGTTACCTCCAGTGAAAACCCTTGCGTTGTGCCTGGTAATGTTCCTTAGCTTGCTCTCAGCTCATGCCACTTGTCACTTCTCTCTGCCTCTAGACAACTGCTGCCATGTGTCGGTAGGTTCCAAAACAAGGAGAATGAAACAACTTTCAGGCAAGTGATGAGATTAAATTGACACAGTGCAGGACTGGAGCTGAAAATGTTAGACTGCTGCTATCCCTTCAAATGCCCTTTTACCAGCTAAGAAAAACTGCCTTTAAAAAAAAATGGTTGGACATGAAAAGAGGGTGACATTTAAAAGTGAACAAAGGGAGCATCCACAGAATTCACACCCAAAGTGTGAGTGAGATCAGGAAGAAAACCCCAGTTAAAGTAGTGATCAAGCAGAGGTCGTCCCTAGAGGAGGTCTGAAATATTTGTCCTTCTGTCACTTTTTTAGCAAAAGATTCAAAGGTTTCTGGGAGTAAAACCACTGGATGGTGTTTGCTTAAGAAGCGAGTCATGCCTAGGAAAACAAACTTACTCAAGATGCATCCCACAACAAAACAAACTTATTTGGGATCAACTTACTTGAATATCATAAATTAGTCCAATTCCACTAGAATTCGATATCAGTTAACCTAAATACAACCTAAATACAAATGCATGTGTTTTGTTTAAGCTTCATTGTTAATAACAAGTGAAGCTCTGGTCATCTCTTCCTTGGGAGCAAAAAAAAACAATTAATTGGTGGGGCACAACTGGAAAAGACTTTTTAACCTCTGAGGAGAGACAAGGGAAAAAGTGAAAATATTTAAACAGGGATAACTGCTAAAGACAGGTTGAGGCTTTAGTGTACTTCTAGAAAATGTAGGAGATGCTCTATGAAATGGTAGCAAGAAATTCAAAAGCAATGAAAGAAATGAAGATGTTGTTTGAGTATATAAATAAAATTTGCAACTGAAAGAGGTGATTGATACTTAAAAGTAATTTATAATAGAAAAAAGACTGAAATGTGGGTTTTAGGAACTCCTGCGTGGCAGAGCGATCTGGCTGCAGCTCAGTGTGCCAACTCCTGTGTGCTGAAACACCAACTTGAGTTGTCCACTTAAAGGCTGTCTTCACCTCTTATACTGAAGCTTCATTTCATTCTCAAGTCCTACCCCATCAATTTTTAGTTTTAATTATTTTTTTAATAGATCAGGCACAGAGCTGTGCTTGTTTGGAGAGGATCCCTCCGTGCAGAGCCTGCCTGCATTTGCAGCGTAGATACAAGTTATGTGCGTGGTTTGACTCGCACTCAAGTGAGCTCACCCTGAGGATGCTGTGATTTTAAACACTGTGCCTTTTTTTAGTGCAGTGGATGGTTATAACTAAGGGAATTTGCAAGTAGAAATTTGTTTAGGCTAGATGTGCAGACATAACACCACACAGATTGCATTCTAAAGACACACACAAACCTCTCTGTGAAAACATGGCTGAGCAGGCAGGGAAGAGGTTGAGTAGAAATAAAATATGAAACAAGGGAGAAGCCTGTCTCCAGTAAATGAGGAGCAAAGGCATTCCTTCCTACAAATGCAGCAGGATCAAGCAGGGAAGAGGCCACAGGACCATAAAGGAAGAGGTGCATTATCTACAGCCCCATC
Organism: Corvus kubaryi; assembly: GCF_017639235.1. Lineage (NCBI taxonomy): Eukaryota > Metazoa > Chordata > Aves > Passeriformes > Corvidae > Corvus > Corvus kubaryi. The sequence goes on along the minus strand of NW_024582058.1, from coordinate 5,600,735 downwards.
TATTTTTACACTCACTTGTCTTCTACTCCCCTACCTGCTTACCAGCCTTAATTTATTTTATCTAAGTGAATAGATTGAAATGAAAAATTAAATTAAAAGGAGCTAAGTAAACGATTTTGCCTTGCAGCTTCCTGCAGGGTATGGAGTTGGGTCATTTGAAGGAATTTAAATTCTTGACTAGAAGCAGGTGAAAGGTTGGTGTTGGCTTTCATCTGTCATTTTGCTGGAAGTGTAATAAACCCCAGGTAACAGATGAGGATGTTATTGCTCTCAGGTTGATAAAGTCTGCATGGGAAGGGCTGCTCAGTTCTTTCAAATTACCCAACTGCCAAATTATAAACAAACTCTGTGGAACACAAGGAGTTCTTATGAATTTTCTCTCTTTCATTTTGCCATGCTCAATATCCTGCCCTTTATTAAACCACCTAAGGGATGGACAGTGAGAATCGAGAAATCTCTTGCTGTTCCCTGGGCCTCCTCCATCTCTCAGTTATTGGACTCCTTGTTTTTACTAAAACTGGTGTCACTTCCCCAGTGACAGGGGTGTGCAGAGCGTGGCTCTTTTGGTGTCTGCTGAGGGATATGAAAACCATCTCTGAAGCACTGGAAGTTTTCCTGCTTTCTGCCTCTTTCTCATGGACATGGGATAAATCCCATCTTGAGACCTCACCGGGGAGTGAAGCGGTGAGCAGTGCTTTGGATCAGATTCTAGGTCACAGGGGTTTTTTTAAATTTTATTTTACTTCTTAAGATACAAATTTAGAAACTCATTAAAGCTTTGTCCTTATGGATTAGACATACTTAAAACAACGGCAGGATTTTCTCTGAAGGATATGATAGAATTTGTTGACAAGATTAAGGACAGGCGAATGGTGTCACCCAAAGCCCACAGGAGTTACTGAGTTTACTGATAAAGGATTTGGATCTGGCCTCCAGGATTTTGCAGGTGAAAAGAAAAAAAAAAAAAAAGCAGCTTATTTTGCTTCTTGGATAAGGAATAATTCATTGCTACTTCCTAATAGAAACCGTGGGCATTGATTTTCCATGGATTTATGTGTGGTGGTTTACAAGACTAATTTTTACAAATGGTTTCTGTTGGCAGATGTAAGCAGTCTCCTGCTGCACTGGCTGAACAACTGCCATTAAGCAAATGGTTGTCATTAGCAGGTACTTTTTTAAACTTAATTTTGTTTAAGCATTTTTTTTTTAATCCAAGTATCTGTAGGATTGCAAAATGGAGGAAAAAATCCATGTCTAGCTCAGATTGCTGAGAAATCTTTGGGAAAATTGGTTTATAAAGCATCTTAAAAAGATGGACACAGCTGTACAGTGTTGACTATGTAATTCTAAATATAATTCTAAATCCTATTAATTCTGAAAACAGTTTGATGAAAAGAAAAGGAAGCTCAGGGAGAAATATAACTGCATGGGATAAATGGGTCTCTTGAATACATAGACATTCTGCATGGAACTTACCTGCCCTGAATTTTTAATTCAATGATAGATCTCTCTTCAGCAGTTTCTTTTTAAAGCAATACCTTAGCCAAGGGAACGTGAAAATTATAATCTCAAAGTTCTATTTCTGGAGGTTTCTAACTCAACATTGAACCATTTATTCTGAGGAGAGAGCTGCTGTGTGAGGTCTCTGGTGTCCTGGCAGGGAAGTTGGGCTATTCCCTTACCTGCAATGTGGGCTGTGGGATACCTGAATACCTGAATCAGCAAGAGCCTCCCTGCATTTTAAGAGCCCCTGGTTTACCTGATACCTTTGTAGGAGTTATTTTAGTAACAATTATGTATTAGAGATCTGTTACTGTTACTTTTGCCTTGAGGGCAAGGAAGTCCTGGTGGTTCTGTGGGAATTCCAGCTGCTGCTTGCAGCTCTTTCAGTGCTGAAAGGTTTTTTGTTTTGGGATGTTTTGGGATCTATCTCCTTGGGTCTACCTAACTATCTGAGGGTGTTGTGCGAGCGACCTTTGAAATAAACTGGGATTTCTTGAGGATGTTGGGTTTGTCCTGGGAACTGTGATCCAAAAGCTAAACCTTTGTCCTCTTGATGCCAGCTCTGAATGTGTGTTCAGCTACTGCTGTAAACACGCTGTAGACTCTTTTGTGAAAGTAAAAATTACTTTCTGCAAGTGCTTTACCACACTTTCGGTTAAGGGTTTTAAAACATGTATGTGATGCTATTTTCACGACACTTATTGTTTGTTTAAGGCACCTATTAATGTCTTCTTAAATATTCATATAATTTAGATTTTACGTGCTACTGCCACAAGACAGAGATACTTGTTCCATGAGAAACGTTGTACTGTTGTGTTTTATACTTCAGGGCAAGGTTAAGACTCAGTCATTCTGCATTATATCTGGATTTAAGAAACAGGAGAGTCATGGATCTCAATTAACTCTCTCTTGCTCCTTTTGGCTTTCACATCTGTTATGGCTTTGATGTGAAATACCTGCAAACTGCCAAATTTGGCTTTATGTAAACTTAAAGAATTGTTTGAGCGTTTTCAGTTTTTATAGGCTCATTTTGTTTCAGTGTCATTTTGCATCTCTATACAATTAAGAGTTTTTAAAAGTCTTGAGTCTTCATCTGACTCTTGTGAAACCAAGGGAGATTTTTCTTCATGGCTTTAATGGGAACAAAGCTGGCACTTGGCTGCCTTTGAAAATCAGACCTATAACTTAATAAACAACAAATCACTGTCAGCATTTACAGTGGATGTCAGCATTTGCAGTGGCTATAAACAGCACTTACACCATAAATGTCCCCATTAGGTTAATCCTTACAGAAGTGGAAGGGTTACTCTTAGCCAAGCCCGGGCTGTCTAGGTTTGGCTGGATGCAGGAGGCCCTTTCCTAGGGAACGTGTCCTGGTGGTGGGGTCAGTGTCTATGTATTGCTGTGTGCAAACAGGCAGTGGGAGTCCCTTTGGAGAGGGGTTGGCTCTGGAGGAGGGAAAGAGCAATGGAGAGCTCCTGGGATTTACAAGGGAAGTTTGTGTCTCAGCCCAGGAGTAGCTCCCATGTTTGCTGATGCCGATGACAATGTGTGTTCTGCTCTTGGGAACATCTCCTGTCCCTTCAGCCAGGCTCTGCTTCTTGACACAAGCCAGAGTTCCTCTTATAGTGCCTGGAGCAATTATTAATACGGCAGTTGTGTGGAAATGCAAATAAGTGTACCTATTTTGTGTGGTCTCTAGATAACGTGGAGTGAAAATCAGATTGTTGTGCTTTCCCTGGGCTGCAGTGGGAGGAACCACAGAGAAAAGCAGTGGCTGTGCTGCAGCAGGGCTGCCCTGTGACGTTGTCCTGTGCTGGTGAATTCCCTTCTCAGCCTTCTCTCTATCCAGGGAGCCCAAGTCAGTGCACCTAAAGAGCACAGTTTGGGTATGGCCCCCTGAGTTCCACCCAAGTCCTGCTAAAGGCGTCTGAATGTGTTTCAGATCCATCTTGAACCCAGAGGCGCCTGTGGCCCTCTTCAGAACCATCACTTTCTGCTCCACGGGTGGCTGTGTCAGGTCCAGACCCCCGGGAAGAGCTGTGGCTCTGCTGTGTTCCCATTTGCCAGAGGCCTGGGGGCTGTGGGCAGGGCTGTTTGCAGACTGTTCACAACTTTGGGGCAGCTGTGACCAAATTCCCCACTGACAGCACATCCAGGATGGTGCTGGGGCAGCCTCCCATCATTTCAGGCACTGACTTCACAGCTCCTGTAATATAAAGCAGCTTTTATGTGTTGGCTTTTTATTTTTCTAAAATGGAAGCTCAAAAGCTTTTATGGTTTTCTGACACATGATCCAGAGAGAGAATAAAGAATACAGAGCTTTTCCTGCATTTTTTTTTGGAAAATTGCTTCCCTTCACACCTGCTTGCATTGACTAATTCAAGTCAATAAACCAGGACCAAATTTTCACTCATCCCCTCATATTAATCATCTTATCCATACAGCTTCCCATCGTGACTCTTTAGGATGGGGACATTGGTTGAACTGGTTTATTACAGAAAATATATGTCATGGTCATTCATATCATAATGCTCATTACATTTGTGACACTATCAGAATTAGAAGCCTTTAAAAGAAAATGCCACGAGTACTCACTTCCCCTGGAGCTAAATGAGTGAGTGAATGATCTCTGAAATGAACTGAGTAATTAGACATTTTCTCTCTGGAGACGGGACAGACTCCAGGAATAAATATGGGCAATTCCCGTTTTGAAAGGAGCATTTGGAAGGGTTACAACTTGTTCCTGTAATAAAACAGGCCAGTTAGGAGCAGAAATGTGAGGGACAATTGCTGAAAATACCCATGGAAAGAAACAGCTCTTGAATCCCTGGCTGGCTGCAAAGGGGGATGCGGGGCAACAGTCAAAATGCCAGAAGTACCAGTCACAGGTCAGACAAATAATAGAAGTGACCAGCCACATTATGGCCAAGGACAGCCCCTTCTCGTGCTGGATTAATTAGCATTCAAGATGTTTCTGTGTGAATTCTAACCCCTTGAAAAAGGCCCTAAATGGCACACTTGAAAATGGACTTTTTCACTCCTTTGAAACTTGTCCCCTCACCTTTCTTTGCAACAGGATCTAACTTCAATGGAATGTTATTTTTGTGGGCCTTTTCATTATTTAAAAATTTTGTTTTGCTTAAAGAAATCTCAGTGTTAAATCTTCATTCATATGGCCTCGACCTGGCTGCCTTTTTCAAAGCATATTTCCCTTCTGTGGGTCCTCCAGCTGCAAAAATACACAATGTGAATGTCTGCCCCAGGGTCAAAGTGATGCTTCTGAGTGTGAAGTTTAACAATGTGCATATTTATCCAGCTGATAAACATGTCAAATATAAGAGACGTGTTTGACAAGGAGAGAGGAACAAAATTTTGAGGACATGGAGGCAGATGTCCACTCTTACTGCTTTCTGTGGGCTTTCAGGTGTTTTTGTTGGCGCATTTCTAAGTGTTCAGGGTAATAATTTATGTTAATGGGTGATATGAAGATGTAAGGAAGATACTTAATTACTTATTTATTAATTCCCAGTCTCAGAAATTATCAGGCAATGAGAGTAATGAGAATGGGGTAAATCTGAAGAGAGAATTTCAAGTAAGCCCAGAGTAAAAACTGCAAAAGGACCTGGGAGTTTGCTAATTGATTGTCTTCATGAAGAGAGAAGTCATGTTTAAAATTGTCCATGCATCATTTGTTCTAATGTAATAAGCAAAAACTATATAAAAGTAATTTTATTGGGGGGCAAAAAGTAATTAACCTGTCCTGTTACAATGAAACAGATTTTTTTCTAGAGAGAATTCTGCTGGGGACAGCAATCCTACCTTTGATTATGTGCTATTGCATTATGAGAACTGCAATTCAGTCATACTCATCTTGCCTTCAACAGATTTTCAATTTAGTGTACTATGAGCTAACTGAGCTTAAACTTGGTATGAGGCTCCTTAAAGGTGACATTTCAAATAAACATAATTTTTCTGCAGTCCTTTCACAGGGGAGCTTTAACAAATGAATGACAGATGTGAAGTAATCTCACAGTCAAGAAATAGAACTTGTAAAACTTGGGTGTTTTGAGTAACGACATCCTTAATTTCTCTTTCGCTTGATTAACTTCTGTACTGTGGTTCCCAGGGCCAGGAGGAATTAAATATAGTGTGAAGTGACTCACTCCCTGTGCTTTGGGAGACTGAGCTCTGGGTAAGAAGGGTTTAAGCTCTCTTGAAGTCTGGAGCAGCAGGTGAGGGGCAATTCCTGGTGAAAAATGGGAACTCCACAGTCAGCAGGTAAAGGCTGGTGTTTGGGAACTGACTTGCAGCAGGATGAACAGATACACCAGTCCAAATATTGATTCCAGGCTGCTGGAGAGGGGAGGAGATTGTCCTGGGAGAGCTGCCCCAGCCCTGCTCTGAGGCTGCAGCTCACACTGTGAACCTCGCAGTGTTTACAGCTGGGTGGGCACGAGGGAGAGGCCACATTTGTCCCTTGTTTTGGTCCCTGCTTTGGGGATTTAAACTGGCTCATATGGAAACTCTGGAAGGAGGGAACCTGGCCTTCCTTGGGGCTTGGTGACCACCAAGTTACAGCCGCACTGGCACAGAGAGCAGGGGCCGCAGCTGAACCTGTGCCCAGCTGCCCCCATAAGTGAACGTGTCGATATAGATGCAAAATACAAATATTACCCTATATAAATATCCTATTTAGCCACGTCCCTCTGCCCAGGAGTTGCAGAGCAGGTCGCTCACCCTGTGCTGTGCTCACCTGGCTCCATCCTCGTGCTGGCAGAGCAGCCGCGCTCGGCTTGGCCACGGCTCGCACGCGGCGTCCAGCTCCTGCTGCTCCCACATCCGTCATCTCCAAGGCTTTATGAGCCATCTGACTGCCCTGTGCCAAGGGAAGTGCTTCGTGGCACTGCACCCAGCCAGGGGTGGCAGGGCAGCCGCTCACAGAGATATACATCAGCAAGGGGAAGTGGAATTTAAACTGCCTTTTAATTTGTGCTGAGACAGGAACTGGCAATTATGAACCAGCACCATTTAATGAAATATGCCATCCTTAACAGACTGGGAGGGGGTGCTTAACATGTAGGGCAAAGTAAGTGCTGTGTCTGATTGGATTAGAGGCAAATTTAATCTTGTGGATGACACCGCTGATTCAACAGTCTACTTTTTTCCTAGGGTCAAAGTGACTTTGGCTTGACATGTGATCTGCTCAGTGCCCTAAATGAACTGTAGGCTGGATGGGTTTGATTTCGTATTTCGACAGGAAAAGGAATTTAATTTGAGAAGTTGTGATGTACAGTATGGGAAATTATCTTTTTACAGCATGGGAAAGCTTTTCTGTGATGCAAAATTTCCCCAGATATGCTCCCCAGGCAGCAAATAATAACTCGCAAAGACATTTCCCCAAAATACCAGCACTTACTACAGAATTGGTGAAAACTTGTGGTTTCCATTATATTTTTCAAGCCTAAATCCAAAGGATAAATATCTTTTTTCCTGTAAAGAGGTTTATCTGACTCAGCAGATTTGATTGAATGTTCTTACAAGAGGGAGATGAAAGACTATGTAAGTAGGTTAAGCATGGGCTGAATTTTAGTGGGAAAAGCATCTTGAGACTTCAGAAGCACTTTAAAAATTGGTACTCAAATCACAGGTGTCCTGCATTAGTCCTAGGTCAGTGTGTTAAACATTGAAGAGTGAAGTGTCTCTGATTGAAGACTAGAAAAACTGATTTGGATCTTGAAGTAATTTGTGTCTATGATGGGATGTCCCGTTCCTGGGAAATCCCTGTGAGACCGGGAGTGTCTGAACACCTGGGAATTATGAACCGAGGCAGCTATTGTTGCAAGGGAGGAGCTTTCAACAGAAAACATTTTCAATTTATTCTAATGTATTTATTTTGCGGTTCTGAAATGTACTCTGTTGCTCCAACTCAGACTGTTCTGTGGTTCTCTGAAAGAAACTGGTTTGGTGGCCCCAGCAGTGGATGTTATTTGGCTTTGGCAAGAACAAGGAGAGCAAAGTAGGAATTGACGTGACACAGTGAGCAATTACCCTGAAACAAAATTGGCCATTGCCACCATTTACCATGGCCAGTGGCAAATGCTTGATGCTCAAGGGATTGTAGGCTTTGGATGCAATGGATGGCAAGAGGAAAACACAGCTTCTTTACAGGGAGTTCTTTACTGCTGGGTAAGAAACACTGTGTCTATGTTAAGAATGAGGCAGTAAAGATAAGGTGCTTTTCTGAAAACAAGATTGCTGATTGTTACTCACTTCCTCTGATTTTACTTTCCCAAACAGGTCTGCATTCCTCTGACTTCCACGAGATTTGTCTCATTTGTTAGTTCAAACTGAGGTCAAGTTTCCTTTCTTTGAGTCTGCTACCCTGTCTTTCCCTTCCAAAAGCTTCAAATACAGGTGTGAGTCTATCCCATAATCTTTCTCTTACTAAAAGTTCCTTTAGAGAGCTGACCCTTTAATCTCACATTCTAAGACAGAGCAGTAACTTGTGTGTTCATGTTTAACTCAAGTAGAAGGATTTTTATCAAAACATAAGATGTCCTCAGTAAGGGCAGTCATCAGCAAGCAAATCTGGAAGCTGACACAAGGCTCAACAGCTTTTAGGTAACAGTTTTGATGTTTAGGTGGAAATGATAAATGTTTCATTAAAATGTTGGCCAGGCAGCTCTTGGTCCTTTTTACTTAGGGACTCCACCAAAAATGGCTGCCAAAGTCATGCACCGGGGTGAGCCTGGTTTGATCCTGTTGTTGCTTTTCCTCTTTCTCTGATGATGGGAAGCATCCCTTGGAGTCAGTGTTCCTGGGAGTGTGGGTATAACCCTCCGTAGCATCCTTGGATCACTGACTAAAGGAAGGACTTGACTAAAACCAGGAAAAGCCCGTGGCCTTCTAACACCCCCCGCTTGTCACCACGTGTGTTCTGCAATGGGAGCACTTTTCTCGCTGTCCTGCCCAGTGTAAATTGTCCCTGTGTGCTGACTGTGGAGCCAGGCCCCGGTCATCGTAGAACAAATGCTCTCAGCAAAACTCAGCCAACTGTGTCAGCTGCCTCTGCAAGCCTTCCCTTACCAAAAAGTGAAAATGAGACCTGGGAATATTGTCTTTGAACAAACAGCTGTGAGAGCAGGAGGAGACTGGGATGGGACAACTCACTACTGCTTCCTGGGTTATGGGCTAGAGATGTGTTAAATGCCTTTTTTGCCTTCTGCCTATTTGTAACAGTGGGACAAAAAAAAGGTGCAACCAAACCAAACCCCAAACCAACCCAAAGCCAGGCAAACAGAGCAAATGGAACAGTTCTCGTTACTTCTCACTCCACTTGCCGCCCAAGTGCTTTGGTCAGTTTGGCTGATGAGGAATGGTGGGACTTGCCACTGCTGGAAGAGGTCAGTTCCCACCAGAACTGGGACCTGAGTGCCCAAGAAAGGGTTATTTCAGCTGTCCCAGCAAGTGCCCTTTCCCCTGGGAAGTGTGGGCTGGCCAGGTAGGCAGGTGTGGAGCTCTCAGTGGCTGTTCCACCGGAGGAGCTGCTGCCGCTGTTGTTTTTCAAGGAACCTCCTTGAAATGTGTTTATGCTACGGGAAAAGTGAGCTTATAATTTTCCTGAGCTCCTGGCACCTTTCCAGGAAGGCATTGTTTTGTGTGTCAACTCACTCCGGGGTTGGTGTGTTGTAATTGCTGCTCCGGGAAGAATGGGAGGAAAGGAGATTCCTTTTAGTCTCCAATCCTGTACTCTGAGATTTTTCTGTTAGTCTTCCTTAGGACTGGAAATTTCTGTGGGGTTTGGAGCTGAGGGCAGTTCTCTGTACCCTCGGGTGAGGCCAGGATTGCTTGTTGCCATCTAGGAAATACCAAGGAGCTGCTGGGGGTAATCTTTTGTGTAAGGTTTAGAGATGTTGTTAACAACTGTAGCGTGACAGATCTTGGTGCCACGGAGGCAATTCCATACCTGTGTAGAGCAGGTGGATGCAGGAAACACTGTGGGATGTTCTGTGGTTTTCCAGCTGGGGCGGGTGGGTTTTCTCCTTGTGCTCAGCATGCTCTAAACAAGGTGACAGAAGGTAATTGATACAGGTTTCCTCCTGCTGTTTCCATTGGTGAACATGAAAGCAGGGTTGTCCTGAGGAATGGCAGGAGACAGTGCACATGGATTGGAGCTCGTTGTCGGGCTCACAAAACCCATGAAATATATAAGCCTCCTGCAATAACTTATTGCTACAGATCTTATGTTCATGTCCTAAGTCACACAAAAAACCTCGTTCATAAATTTAATTTTGGTCCAATTGTTTCTGCCAAGATTTTCTTTACAGGAAAAAGCCCACAGACTTCTTTCAACTATATCCACTTCCAGCAGCGAAAAGGAAACCAGGCATTCCTGGAATTATTATCAAAATTCCTTTGTCTCCGCAGGGCAGGAAGCCAGACTGCTTTGTTTTAATAGCATTTTTCTAGCCTTAAACCTCTGACGCTGTCTATATGTCTCAATTTTCTCCAGAAATTTTGGGATGCTGTCTGCACTTTGTTACAGCAGCTGCCCTGACAGCTCATTTATACACTGATTTTACCTTTCTTGCCCACAGCACTACAGTATCTGAGCTGATCCCTCTGTAATAAAACAGTGGGTAGGCTGGTTTGGTTGTGTCTCTAACATGACTTGCTGTGGTCATACATATGTAATGTAATGTGATTTGTAATCCTCCCCAACTGTTTTACTTGGAGTTTTCCTGCAGTTTGTAGTTACAGTCACATCTGTATTTTATGCCCAGAACCCTGGGAATAATTCTTTTTGTCTTCATTCTAAAAAATCTCAGGAGATTCAGCCCCACTTTGCACCTATTGGTAGAGAAAAATGTCAGTATTTTTTAGTTTCTAGAATTTATTCTATTTCACAACATTACTGTATTTTAGTTTCATTAGTAGTATTAACCAGGCATGGTAAGTGGGACTGTGCTCTACCACCTGCTTGGGAAATGCTCACATGTCTCTTCTATCTTTTTGCCTGCTGATGGGGCAAATTCTTCCTCCTTGTAATTCCATAAAAGAAGCTTTCAGAGTGACCAGAATGAAATCTTGGTCATTTGAGGGTAGGTAGTTCATGGGAAGACCCTCACCTCACGTGCACGTGTCCGCATAAACACATGCACTTGATTTTTGAGTCTGACTCATCTCCCAGCCTGTGTTGTGTGGCCCGGAAGGGGCAAGAAAGGGCCCTGGGGAGCTCCTCATGCCGGGGACAGAGGATTAGTCATGGATTGCTCCGTGTAAACCTCAGCGAGGACACGACAGCTTCCAACAGCCTTTGTAACCAAAAGCCCTGTGCAATTATTTGTATGTTTGGGGAGAGGAAATGCGTAAATTGCTTTCCCATTAGTGAAGTAACCAGGAAATAAACAGAGGAGACCTCGTTTAAAATGTTTGTTTTGTTCCGATGATGAAGATAAGCAGCTGGGAGAGCTCTCAAGTTTGACTGCTCTCCCTGAGTCATCCCAGCTTTGTCTGGATGCCGAAGGCCCTTGTGCTGAACACAGCACTAAAGCCCTGCAAATGGATGTAGATCATTTAGAAACTTGAGGAAGTATTGCAACTGCTAATTTGCCATTTTCCGGTTCTAGAGCACTTCCTGCATTTGGCTGATTTCATCTCTGTTAGTTGAAATGGTTCTTGGAATGTAAAAGGAGAAGGGTGCAGGGGCAGCCAACAGCAGTGGCCTCGATTCCTGAGTTTGAGGGACAGCTCACAGGGGACACGGATCTGGGAATAGCTGTGCTGGGTAGCTGATTTGGATGTCCACAAGAGTGGACAGACCATTTCATGGAAGGCAATTGCAGTCCTCTAGGTAGGGCTGCATGGAGAGATAGTTGAGTCTTGGAAGTCTAGTAAAGTGCAAGTACTTCATTAATCTTTGATTAGGAAGATGCTCACAACACCTACACGTAAGGATCAGCTTCACTAGCACTGGGGAGAAGTCCCCTCAGTGGAAGAGCTGCCAGGCAGCAGTATCCTAGGGGAGCTGCCACATCTGCTGTCCTGGGATCTCCAATGCAGCCCAGGGAATGGGCAGCTGGCTATTGAATGTGCTGACTTGGGAAATCTCAGCTGGTTTTGCTACAAAGACATCGCAGGTCAACAACCAACAGAAAAGGAGAGGACAAGGGGCTCCATTTGCTGTGTCTGGGGGTAAATCAGACAATCATTAATTAAATCATTGATTCAACAGCTTTATAGCAGGTAAATTTGTCTAGTACAGCATACAGCTCTCAGTAGTATGTGCTGTGCTTTGTTACCTGTGTTAAGATTACTTGTAAATTTTGAATATTTTAATCAGCATCATGTTAATATAGCAGCAGTGTATGTTGATTGCAGTGAAATAACCCTGAAAAGCCACTCAGAAACCAGAAAGTTGTTTATGTGGAGCATTTGGCTTCCTCTGAAGCCCTGACAAAACACAGGCTCCCATGGTTTATGCCTTTCACAAGTGTTGTTCTGCATCAGTCCGTGATGTGGGTTTGTGCCTGTGCACTTTCACAAAATAAAGCACAGTCATTGAGTAGTTCTCAGGCCCAGCTGCAACAGCGTAGGATGTAGCCATAGAAATCCCAGGAAGGCAGGAAAGGCAACAAGGCAGGGGAAAATGTGGGTTTAGGACAGAAAGAATCTCACTATGTGGATAGGAAAATACCTAAAAGGTGCCTAAACCCCATCCCTGGGAGAGCTTGGAAGCCTAAAAGTGCAACGTGGCAGAGTTTGGCTTGCAGCACCTGAGTCCCCTCTGCCCTGGCTGCTGGGAGTCTCACTGGACTAATCCCATAATCCCAGCATCATATCAGGACCACAGAGATACTGATCAGACATACAGATCTCAGAAATGAGGGAAATAATGAGCTGATGCTGGGGCAGGATCCTCTCTTAGGTGATGCCTGGTCTGCTCTGGCACAGGAATCTTTCTGCCCCTAAGGTCAGGATGTTTGGGCTATCAGGAACATTCAGGAGACATCTGCAGAATTTTCCAAAGTGCTGAAGTAGCTGAGTGCTGATTTCAGCTAGAGCTGGACACTCAGGCTGATTCCTGACCTCTGAGGTCCCTCCTGGGGCTTTTCCCTCACAGGGATTTTGTCTGGAGACCTGGATGCTCCAGCTGTGGAGGGAGCAGCCCAGGAGATGTGAGTCCCTAGAGAGCGACATGCTTGCACAGACAGATTTTTGGCTTAAATACCTTGTCATTTGAATACTTCTTTTCATTATCCCTTCCCCAGTCATTTCAAAAGAGTCCTACAGAGGAGCTGGAGACTGTACCGACAGCCCTTTCCTCTGCTATTGTGTAGCTGCCAGCTGAAATGGATAGAGCTAATTTTTCCTTGGAATTAGGTTCTGTGCTGAGATTGCTGGTGCAGTAATTTTACAGAATACTCATCTTTCCTGCTTTAAATGTGCCCAGCTCAGGAGGGACAGGCAGGCGTTACTGTACCATGGCTCTTTAATGGGCTCTGGAAGCAAGAGGGTGGTTTCAGTCCCCAGGACATATTTAATCTTGTAACATCTTTTACTGCATTTAATAGCCTGTCCTACATCTTAATCACTCTGTGTAGAGAAATTAATCCAAAATCCCCTTTTGTTCTGATGATTTTAAATCTACACTGTTTGCCCAGGTTGGCCTGTCTTCCTCTGGCAGTTCCCCAGCTTCTGCCCTTGCCTGCTCACGGGAATGCTCCCCATTGCTCCTCACAGAGATGGATAATTGTGCACATCTCGCTGCTTTTTCCCTTGGATGCTTCCTGGTTTTGTAGTTTTTCCTGCTTTGTTTACAGGAGGCTTTGGATGCTGTGTGCACATCACAGTTCATGCAGGATGCTCCTATTGCAGGGAATGAAGCATCAGCAGGATGAGAAGTGAGACAAGGAGCCGGAAACAGCCCGAGAGAGTGGCCCTACTGCCCCTCTTGCTTTCCTGGCCCTGCCTGCTGCCCAAACGTCTCTTGGAGCCCCTGCCTCTCCATCCAAATTTACCCCACGTAAACCCAGAACAGGGACTGTTGGTTTCACTCACACAGGGAGGAGGAAGAGTTGTGGGTTGGCTGTTCCTCCACATATTCATGTGGCTATCGATCTTTGTTGTGAGTTTTGGCATCTCTTTTGTAGTTGGAGCAAGAAAATGTTCAATGGTTCGGTGGCTTCAGTAATGTGAGAGCTTCTATTTCTGTACTCTGAGGAACGTCGTTTGAATTTGGGATTGAGTCACACGAACAGTAACCCATAAAAGAGGAGTTTACAGGTTGGATAACTGCCTCCTAACGAGGCACTAGATGAGCATAAAAATGATTGAGAGGTTTGATCTGATTCAGAATTCCTGGAGATGTAGTTTTCAGGTTTGGCCTATGCTGCAGTTTCCCAGGTGGAAGCCAATGTATTATTAACTAGAGATTGCTGTAGCAATACTAAAATTCTCACCTAAACTAACTTTTCTAAACTATGTCTCTTCAACATCTGATGATTGGAGCCTGTGAAATACAATTTTATGTGCTAAGAAAAGTGGCTGTGAGCATCCATGGGGAGTTGTGGGGGTGGTGAGGGCCTTTAGTGCAGGTATTTGGTGTCTCAGTCAGTTTGACCCTTTGGTTTTTGCACAAATATTGCTGTTGCTGGGAAGCTTTGCATTTTCATTTATAGTATTTTTTCGTTTTGTCCTGTAAATATTCGTGTAACAGTGGCACAGCAGAACTGGGAGAAGCTGGAGGTGGCTCTGTGGATACGGTGGTTTCTCAGTGGCCATGGGTTTGCAGGGGACCTGGGGCCTTTTCAGCAAGGGACACTTAAAAGATACAATTCTATGTGACAAGGAGGCACCAGGGTAAAGTTGAGATTTCTGTGTGAAATCAGATGGAATACTGGAAAAGGCAAGCCTGAGAATAGCTTGGCTCAGGGAAGGAAGGAGATGAGGGCGCTGGGTTGGAGAGATGAATGAGTGCCCTCATCTCCCTTCCTTCCCTAAGCCAAGCTGTTCTCAGCTGGTGCCTTTTCCAGCCTTCCATTTGATTCCATGCAGGAGCCTGCTGAACATCCATCCCCCTTTCCTTCTGCTGTGTTTCCAGTCCGGGGGCTGTGCCTGCGCTTGGGGACATGCCTAATGAGCACAGGAGAGTGCGGTGGCACAGGGACAAACCCGAGTGGCTGAGTAAATGGAACCAATAAAGATTTTACTGATCATAAACCACAGCCAATCAATACCAGAACAAGCTAACAGCCAGTGGGAAAGGCTTCAGCAACAGCATAATGGGTTTGATTTTCTCTGTTTCCATCAATAACGTGCCAAATGCATTTAGCACAGGCTGAAGGGGAGCTAATGGGATATCAAACAGGCCAGCAAGGAAAGCCTTGCTGTTGTCACCTCTAGCACCAAAAAACCCCAAACAAAGCAAGGTTAGTGTTTCAGCAGCCCATTAGTGTGACAGTGTTATCCAGCTGTTAGCAAGAGCGTTACCTCAGCTGACATCTGAGACCATTTTTAGGTGCTCCTAAAGTTGAATCCTTTTTTCTCCATGTGAGGTTTTTAAACCTTTTTTTTTTCTTTCTTTTTTTTTTTTAACTTTTTTGGGGTTTTTTTTCTGGATGAATTCAACTGGAAATTTTGTTGCACCTAAAGCTAAATGTGCAACAAAACCTCCAGCCTAAATCGGTAATGTTTTTAAGTGGAAGCCAACAATACATTTCTAGTAAATTGTGTCACAGGCAGCATTAGGGTGACCTGGGGCATTCCTTGGTGGCCTCAGGAAAAGGGAAAGCCTTGGCAGAGCTTCACCACAGGGATGTGCGTGCACAGTCAGCCCAGACCTGCTCACTAACCTGCCTGATCCACAGTGGCACCTAAATCCAGGCAAATACAAACACCTTGAAATCTGAGTCAGACCCCATCACTGAATTGGCTAAAGGCATGGCAAGGGCTGCCTTAAGATAAGGAGAGTATACTTTCTTCTGATAAATAGTTAATCTGTGATTAAAAGCTGCTGCACCTGAGAAAACACTGGTTTTGTGTGAAATCTGAATAAAATTCTCTGATTACAGAGATAAGGTAATTAGCACCTGTCTGTGTGTAATGTGTGCTGAAAAGGGGAAACATGGCACATGCTGCCTGAGAAGCGTCAGGGCTGCCACTGCATCCTGGATGTTTGAACCAGCATGTGCCAGCTTTTCCCTTTGCTAGGATTCAGTTTTGACACACTTGGTGAACTAGCTCAGCTTAGTTAATTATATTTTTAATTACTGGGAGAAGTCAAGAATTGCTGGATCCATAATCATGAGGAATCTGAGCTTGGGGCGGGAGAATTTCAGACAACAGCAAGACTGAGAAATGCAAACCCTGTCTTAGTGCCATGGTGCTCGCTGTCCCGAAACTTCCCAAGAATATGTGTCTTTGTCGTAAATAGCTCCTAAACATTCTGGTGAGCTGAATAAAATCCTGCCTTAGGCAGATGTCTTTCTTTCTACGTGATAGCACTAATCCCAGTGTCGCTGCGTTGCCGGGGAATTCGGCTGCACTCTAATACGAAGTTCTCCAGCCCTTCTTCAGTAAGGGATGTTATGTAAGATGTGCAGCCCTAATGGAAAATCATAGGAGACAGGGCTAAAAATGACCTTGGGAGGTCCTCTGATGCTGCCCCGGGGAGGTGGGTGCTGCCAGCGCTAGCACTGAGTGCAAGGGGTGTAAATTGCTGAGTGTAAATCCAACAGGGCCTTTTTTTTTTTTTTTAAATATCCAAACAAGGTAGCTGAAAGGGGATGGATTGCAGTGATAACCTGTCTTAGTCATGAGTATTAATACTGAGGTAATTAAATCAGATGACTAGGACAGGGAGATGGTTTGCATGTCATTGAATCTGCTCCCCAGTTAGCAGAGGAACCCTTTCCTAAATATGTGGAGCTGCCAGGGAGTTACAGGAGGGTTTAAAGTACCTCTTTCACAACCTTGGTTTTCGTCTCTCATTTATTGAAAGATTATTTAGTTGTCACTGCAGGGTGCTGGGTGTGTGCTTGAATGACCAAAATCTGATTTGATATGCAATTATTAAATTCCTGCCAGCACAGTGCAGGAAGCTCAAAGGTCTTTTCCAACCTAGTTAATTCTGTGATTCTGGAAGTGCAGCATAACAAATGGAGTTTGTTGAAGTCGGACGTACCTGAACCAAACCCTCGTTGCCGTACATCAGAGTATCCCTACACCCAACATGCTGAATTCTTTGCCCAGGTAAATTGTTGGCAGTTTCCCTCATTTCTGCCCTCAGTGTTTAAAATCTGAGAGTTCCAGATTCTGGTGACCTCCTTTAGGAGCACGAACACCAAAGCAGGACGTGTTGCTGTTAACAGAATCCAGGTGAATTTTGCACTGTCACCAAATTGTGTTTTTCCATTTTCTGGCCATGAGGATGTAAGGACTGCCTCAGAGCAGCCTTCTGTCCAGCTCTTGGGTCTCCCACTCTGTCTTTCCCTCAAATACTCCTCTGTTGGATAAAATCCCTTCCACCTGCCCTATTGGGCTTGTTACTCCAGCTCATACGAACAAGTGGAAAAGTAGGTTGAACCTCTGGGGTTTTGCTTTCTGTGGGTTTCTCATCCCTTTTCCAGGGATCTAATAAGTGTGTAGAGGACCTCAGACTTTAAGATGTTCTCCAGTGCAGTCCCACAGCTGCCTGTGAGTGGTAAAAAAAAAGAAACAAACCCAGAAAGAAAAAAGAAAAAATCAGAATTTAACATGACATCCTCACCCATTCTAAAACAGCAGAGGATAATCTGGCTTAAAGAATGCTATGAATTCCTTGCTAGACTGAGATCAGGCACAGTGACATAAAAATGGATGAAACCAATGCACAAATATGCCTTTGGCAGCAACATAAGTGTCTGATAAAGTTTGACATAACCCCAAAATATCTACTCGCTTCAAGAGTGTGGATGTCAAAAGAAAAAGAGATAATCTAAGAAAATATTGATGTTCTCTTACAACATGTTAGAGTGACAGATGTGGAGAGAGGGTGAATTGTCACTGAATTTCCCTAAGAGCAAGATATTTCTGTGTCTCTAATAGCTCAGAAAATAGTTTTATTTCAGCCCTGGAATGAGGCACCACACGTTGATCACATTCTCAATGATGTTAAGAGCACAGGAAGCTCAAGTAAGGAAGCTCATTTGGTGGTAACCCATTCCTGAGAATGGGAATTGTTCAAAATCGGTACATCCTTAGCAATGCCTCCCAAAGGAAGATGGGAAGGAGAGGAAATCATGTAACCAAGGGGCCCACAGGGGTCAAAACTGGCAGTAATGACATGAGCCAGGGACTGTCTTGTTTGCACAGGCTGTTCCAAAGCAGAGAGATGGATCATGTCGGTCTTCTCATAAACGCTTTTAGATGCAACTTTTGTTTGGTTGGGTTTTTTTAAAGTTTGGTGACAGTGTTTCACTTCATGTGTTTTCAATTTCTCCATCTCCTATGTCCTTGACTGACTTTTCTGCTCATTTTTCCTCTAAGCTCATAACATCCCAGCATAAATATATTAACAGATCCTGAAATATATATGTGTCTAGTCTATGTGTCAAGAAGACTCACATACCTTAGGATTTACTTGCTCAAGCCTTTGGTAGATGACCTAATTTTCCCTTTTAGTCAGATTACAAGAGGAGATTTAAATAACTGTTTCACACTTTAGAAGGGTTAAGAGGCACAGAGATTCTGGACCAAATCCTCAGCTGGTAGGAGCTGGCATTGGGAAGCTGAGAACTGAGGCAGAGTTGTGTGATTTGAAGCAGCAGAGATCTCTGCTCTGGACTCACAACAGAGAAGTAAAGGAGTAAAACTAAGGCAGACGTTGCCAAGAGGCGTGTGTTGTCTGAGGAGATAAGAAATGCCTAACCAGGAAATTGCAGGCGGCCTGGAGCTGAAAAGAATCCAGAGGGGAACTCTCATGGAGGGAACTGGTGGGCACAGCTGGGAAATTGGACTCGACTCGACCATGAATCCAAATTCACGCTGCCACAGCAGTGAACTTGTAACCAAGGAATTAGAGCTGGCCAGGGCCAGAGGGAGCACCTGGTTCAGCCCCTCTGACAAGATGGGTACTCAGGGACCATCTCATGGAGAAAACAACAGAGGGAAGGGCTGGGATGTGCCGGGAGCTGTTGCCTCTGCTAAGGGCTGTGATGGTGAGGGAGTTCCTGCGGCTCCTCCCAGGGGTGCCTGTGCTGGGAAGGAGCTGATTTGGTGGGAGGGTCCCTGTCGTACAGAGTTAATTGAATGAGCTGTTCATCTCCTAAGTGCTCATCTGAGCCAGGCTCAGCAGCTCTCCAGAGATGCTCCCATCACTAACTATGAAAATCCTCATGCAGCAGAGCACGCAGAACCTCAGATTACCTCTTCCTCTTTTATTGCACAAGGCTATTTTTAATCCAGTGCCTGGCTGGGCATTAATTATCTTTGACAAATTACTGTGTATTGTCTTCATGTTGTGTAAATTCCCATGCATATTTTAGCCCATTGCAGTCTCATAAGAGCAGTAAGTGACACCTTATTTCCCTTATTTTACAGGCAGGCTGCAGTAGTGATGAGGTATCAGAGGAAATTCATGCCCAAATTCGTCTGTCAATTGAAACCAGTGAACAGCTGTGTTCTCAACGCAGCTTTGCAGGACTATATCAGCCATCAGCACTGCCCTGATACCCATGGATTCCATACCATCAATCATCAATTTTGCTAATTACATGGCAATATGAGTACAAATGTGTGATGGGAATTGACATCTCAGAGGAAGTTGAGTGGATGGATCACTGAGTCAGGGATGAGTAAATGTGGAATTCCACCTACATACAAGGAGGTGCAAGAGTCGCAACAGTTTTTCTGCATCTTTTTTCTTACACTTGAGTGCTACATTCCTAGACATGTCTCTCTCTTAGATCCAGGACTTTAAGAGCAGCAATTCTATGTGACCCAAGAAATGTGTGATGGTAAAGCTCTTGGGTGCTTTTAGTGCTGGATCAGGAATCTCCTCTTCTTATGTCAAGTTCTTGGGGGCAGACTGGGAGTGACTCATGTTCTTCACAATGCACCAAAGGTTGCCCTTGTGGAGGTCAGTGAGGGACTGGTGAGCAGAACAAGCAGGGTTTGCTCTTTGTGCAGTTGAGAGAGCAGAGCAGGGCAGTGGGAGCGTGTCCCTGGCGCGTGGGGGAGAGGAGGACGTGCCGTGAGGCGCGCTGTGCCCCGGCCGGTCCTGCTGTCAACCAGCTCAGAACGTCCCGGGCCCTGGGGACACACAGCTGCTTTCCAGCCCAGCCCCAGCTGTGGCAGCACGGCCTGGCAGGAGCTGGGGCTGGAGCCCACGAGCTGCTGTGCTGCCTGGGGAGGCTGTGTGTGCCCCAGAGCCCCGGGACTGTGCGAGGGGCCCCTCTGACCCTGGCTGCCTGCACAGCACCATCTGCTCTCCCTGGGCTCTGCAGTGCTGACCTGGTGGGATAATGAGTTATCCTTGTGGAGCGTTTGCAAATGGGGATGGGTTGGAAGGACTCAAGCCTGTGTTGTCTTTCTGTGAGATTCCTCGGGTCTGAGAAGGGACCACCTTAAGGTGCAGCAGTTCAGAATCACAAGCAACAAGGAATTGATCAGTTCCAGGATCAGGGCTGTTTGCTCTGCCCTGGGAGGAGCAGAGTGGGATGTTCCATGGATATTTGAGAGAGGCAATCTGCTGTGAGTACAAGTGAGAATGTGGCGCAGGCTCTGGCACTGGTAAACACAAGCAGATCTCTGTGGATAATATGAGTTTTTTTCTGTTTGATTTTTTAGAATCAACCTTGTCCTATGTTAGGCAGCTGGAGGCCAGAGTAAGACAGCTGGAGGAGGAAAACCGCATGCTGCCCCAGGTGGGTGACAGCCCCGTGGGAGCACCCGGGCTGCAGAGGGACCAGCAGCCCTTGTCCTTCCTGCGTTTGAACACCCAGATAACCAAAGGCTCTCACATCTGTTTGCTCATCTTGCTGTGTTTGAGTAGGAGATTGATTTAAGGCTGTGACAATGCTTTCATTAATTTTTTTCCTTTGCAGGCATTGATACCTTGCTAAGAAAAATTCTCTGGAAGCTGCTACTTCTAATTAATTAATTAATTTATGGGTTGGGAATCACAGTGAACTGACCCTTTGCATTCTGGTTTTGTTCCAAGAGCTTCTTGTTAAAGAATTATCAACTACTTTTTACAGTTAACCAAAATATTTTGCTCTAAAAATGCAAACATTGTAAGTAATAATTGGGTCATATTATTTTTAATACTCTAAGAAATATATTAGATACATTAATGCAAGACTGAAAGTCAATTGACTAAATATGGTGTTAAAGGTTTTCCTAACATGTTTCTAAGAATGCAAAATTTAAAAGCTCAAGACAAATGAATACACTTGTAACTTTTCATATAGGTACATACTTACTAGAACGTACTTCTATCATGTTTCATTAAATAACCCTTAGAAAATTTTGTCAGGTCTTCAAATGAAATTGCCCAATGGAAAAGAAATGAAGTTGGATTTTGTTTAAATTGAACACTAGCCATTGGTCTGAAGAAAAAAAATGCTTTTTGTTGGACTTAGTACCATTATTTGACTGTAAAATCCAAGGTAACAGTGAGGTAGTAAGAAGTAAAATCCACTGGCTCAGATTTATTGCCCTTTTGTTAAGGCAGAGTCTAAGTAAAATGTGGTGGATTTTCCCCTCACCTTTAATGTGACAGTTGGAAGGGCCTCTGCAGCTCTTTGCTTGGTGACCTTGGGCCCTTGGCTTCTCTCTACTCTGATTTTTGGATCTGGAAAAGAAGGACAACAAGAAAAGTCTGCTCATTAACATGTAAACAGTTTTCAGTAGGAAAGACAATGGTTGATCATCAGTGATAAAGAGTATTATTTTCTTTCAAGAACATTTTTCATGGCAAATGTTAACAAACCCACCCAAAAAGACTGTGTGGTTTGTCTTGGGTCTGAAACAACACTGGGAGATAAATTGTGCAGAACATTCTTCATGGGCCAAATCTTTAGAAGTGTCCGTGTGTTTTATGTTTGATTTGTCTGGGTTTGAGGCGCTGAGGCAGAACCCACAGAATGCATTCCCAAATCTTACCAAAGCCTGGAACACCCACACTGTGGGCACTGAGTTCAGTGAAAATACCTTGGCTGGGGTGCCAAACCAGAGAATAGTGCCTGTGGAAACAGCCCAGCACCTAAGCCTGTAGCTGTTGCAAAAATCATTGAAACAAAATACGCTGAGGGTGAGGTTTTGAAGGGGAAGAGTGAGGTGAGCAAGCCTGGAAACTGCTTTTTGTTTTCAAGTAGCCAGGTCAGAGTTTGTCTTATGTCTGGCTTTGTTGGCACAAGGATCTGTGGTGGAGTTCTGAAAAATCTCCTCGTATCTCTGGATACTTTATTCTAAGACTTAATGAGTGGCAAGAGTTCACATTTCCTGGCATATTTTACTCTTCCTCCTGGTTGAAGTCATGGCTTTGGGGAGAGGAAGGAAGTGTAGACACCAAGCTTATTCTAACTTTGCATTCATCACCTCGGTGTTACATTTGCCTGAGCTTGTTTTGAGAGTTTGTTATTCCTGTGGGTCCCACCTTGAACGTGCTCACCTCAGTGGTGATCAGGCCCTGTCACAAAGACAAGGATGCAGGATGGAAATGCATAAACTCCTGACACTGGTTTAATTCCATTTAGTGGGAGGAGTGGGAGTTTGTTGGGCATGAAGCCAAGCCAAGTGCTTTTGACAAATAAACTGAAAAGCTACAACGAGCTCCACAACCGATGAAGGTTTTTGGCACGGCCCTTACTCAGTTACAGTGTCCTGCCTTAAAATTTCAGCAGTGTCTGAGTGGGGGATGCCTTTTGCTTTTATGGATAGCCCCTCCCTGGTAGGGTTTGGGAATTGCAGGATTGCACTTAGGAGAGAGGTGACGACTCACGCTCATGAGTGTGACATGTCTGCTGTCTCTGCTGAAAAGCCCTGGCCTTGTCTCAGGCTTTTTTCTCTCCTCCTGCCATGCTTTTCTTCTTTTTCCTCTCTGCTTTCAATATCCTTTCTTTCCCCCCTTTTCTGCTTATGTGTCACTCCTGGAAATGCACTGACACAATTGTCGACACCTCTCCAGACAAATCATTCTGTTCCTCTGTCACTTAGATGTGGTTCCTTTCCAATTTCTTTTGCTTTGCTTGTCTCCCTCCATATGTATTAGTTTTCTTTTCAAAACCCCACAGACCTCTAATGTAAAGGTTTTATTAATATTTAGTGGCAGGAACATTTCCAAAGAAAATGGTTTTAAGTGCTGCCATCACTGTTCTAATGGAACCCGAGTTTCAGCTCCCTCTGCTGTACCGAAGGGCTGCTTTGTCAGGGGAATTGCAGTACCACCACTGAGTCAATGTTTTAGTTTGATCAGGTAATAGAAAAGGTATAAAAATGGGAATATTCACTTAAGCCTGTTAATGTCTTTCGCTGTGCTGCACAGCGGTTGTGGAGATGGTTCAGAGCATAGGAGGGGGTTTCAGAGTTACGAGGAGCTGTAGGTTGCAGGTTTGCTGTGTTTGTGGGAGCTCTTCTTTTGTTGTTGTTGTCGTTCTCTATATTCCTTCTCTCCAATAACAAGATATGACCCAGACCCTTTCAGTTTCTGGCCACAAGCAGGACTTTTGAGCAAGAAAGCAGATACTTTCCAAGATTTATGGCACGCAGCTGGGTCTTCTGTTGGGAATGCCAGACTGTGCCGGCTGCGGCCGGGCCGAGGGGTGAGCAGCTTGCACTGGGGCTCCTCAAACACTCCTGTGGGCAAAGCTGTGTGACAGCAGGGCCTGGGGGCAGCAGGGATAGAGCAAGAACGTTTCTGTTTTGCTGGATGAGTTCAGGCCGGAGTAGTTCCTCACAGGACTGAGGCAGGAGCAGCACATGGGCTCTGGCAGTGCCTTCTGCTGACTCAAGTGCACATGGAACTGCAGCACCACTGGAGATTGGGTTGTGCAGCTGACATTGAAACAGGAGAATGCAGCATCAGCAATGCTCTAACCACATACAGCGTGTTGCCCCTGGCTGGAGGCCAGGTGCCCGCCAAAGCTGCTCCATCACTCCCTTCCTCAGCTGGGCAGGGGGAGAAAATACTGCAGAAGGTTCATGGGTTGAGGTAAGGACAGGGACAGATCACTCACCAGTTACTGTCACGGGCAGAACAGACTCGGCCTGGAGAAATTAGTTTAATTCATTACCACTCTAATCAGAGTAGGATAATGAGAAATAGAAACTAAATCTTAAGACACCTTCCCCTCACCCCTCCCTTCTTCCTCGGCTCAGCTTTGCTTCTGACTTCCTCCATCTCCTTCCCATCAGCAGCACAGGGTGGACAGGGCTTTTCTTCCTTCTTCTTGAGTGTGTAACTCAGCTGCACTGAGCTGGAGGGCTGAGAATTGGGAAGCCATCCCTAAAGCCTCCCTGTTACTAAAACCTGAGATCTTCGCCTACCACTCAAATCTTGTCACACCACCTATGCTGTTGTAATGAAGATACTCAGCAATAATTAAAATATGTAGGGGTCAAAGGTTGAATTCAGATCCAGTTGCAGCTCCCTGGGCTGTGACAGACCTGTTATGCCAGTGAGTATCTTCAGAGGCCTGGGAAGAGGAGTCTCCTCCCAGACTTGCCGTGGTGCATGACTGCTCCCCTGCCTTATGCCGGGAGAAGCCAGATCAGGATCTGGCATCCACGTGTCAATTAGCTGAAGATATCCCTGAGTTTTTGTTGGGGTGGTATTTCAGGGCTGATAAGCTCAGCTGAAACGCCCTGGGAATGCGGACATCTGTCATATAATGACAGTGAATGCATTTGCAAAAGACAAACTTGGCAAGTCACCCAATTTAAATTGCTTCGGTTCTTATTTGTTTCACGGGAGGAGGAGACTTTTCCCCTTCCAGCTCTTTGTCCTTGTAATTCAGCTTTCCCTTTCAGTGAAGGGGAAGGGAAGCATTGCCAGGATGCTGCAGACAAGGTGCCAGTGGGCCGGAGGTGGTATGCAGAGGGCGTGAGCGCCCAGCTCCCACAGCACAGGACCAGGAGGCAGCTCTGGTGCCAGGCTAGAGCAGAGCCTTCTGCTCCCTCTCACCTGGGCTCTGCTGCCTCTGTTTCCTCATTCTTTCCTTTCCAAGGCTTTTGGTCCTTTCCTATCTCTTTTTGCGGTATTTCTTGCACTTGCACTGTTGCTTCAGGCCCTTTTTTGGGGGTAAAAACATCCTTGTTAGCCCATTCCAGTCCTGGTATGTTTAACTGGGAAATGGTTAGGCACACATGAGTTTATTCTTAAGCTCTTTTAACACTTTCCATTTCCTTCTTTCTTCCCCCTTCCATTAGATTATCACATTTTATTTCAACCTATTTCCAACTCTTTCAAAAACCTTTCGCTGAGATCTGTGTTTTTTCATTTTCCCTCTTCATGACATGGTTTTAATTATAAATCTATTAGAAGGTGGGAATTGTTTGGTTAGTGTTTCTTTTTCTAAAATCTGTGTCACTCACAGTTCCATAGTGTTTGTCTCCTCCCTTCCTTAGCAGGTAGGATAGGGAATCCTTCAACCAAAATGTAATTAAAAGCCATTGAATAAACTCATGTTTCCTAATCATGCCATCAAATATTTGCTGAAAGAAAGTGAATCAAGAGCATCCACCCGCCCAGTTCTTTCATGTGCTCTCGTCCCCAGTGTAAATTAATAGGCCATTAATGAAGGGCTCCAGTTCCCAGCAGCTGCAGTTCTGAGCAGGGTCTTTGTCTCAGGGTGTCCATTGTGCTTGACAGGGGAAGGCTGGAAGACAAGGGCTCATGAGCTTCATGTTACCAAGATACAAATTCAAGAAACACTTGGTGCACAGAGAGTTGCCGTTCTGAGAGGACAGATGGTCTTTTTTTCCAGTTATAACTCTAAAAGTCGGGAGTTACTTTGTCCTCAGGATTTTCTAGTAGACTGTATGGAATCTTCTGGATTTTCCATGTGTGACCTCCAAGGTTTGGAGCTGCCACAGCCCAGAACGTTTTTCTCTTGCCTGTTCATTATCAAAAGAGGTTTCTGACAGGCCTGCTGGAAATGGCTGTTTCTGAGGGGATGTAGCCAGCAACAGTTTTGGCCACTCAGAAATCTGAGTGTGCCTCCAACCCAGTGTGAACATGTGTGGATTTTGGCAGCAATATCCTGGAGAGGTTTCTGCTGAGGTCTTTGAGGACAGGTGAAAAACTGCAGTGTTTGAAGATTGTGTATTTTAATTGACAGGAATATTCCCTAAAAAATGTCTCTGTTTTCTTTAGTGTGTTATTAATCCAGCAGAGCAACATGCTGCAGTTACTGCTTTCTGGTTTTCCTTTCTCCTGCCTGTTTGAAACAAGCTGACAAACACAGTCTGTGTTTGCTTTGAGCCGTACAGGGAAATTGAGGGCTGGGGAAATCAGGGAAAAAAGCTTTGAAAATCAGGTAGTGATTGAACTGATGTGGCAGCTACCCAGCAGGAAGGATCTACTTCCCAGTAAACCACTTGCCTCTGGGATAAGAGGCCGCTGCAGAATGAGGTAGGGCTTGGATGGTGAGTGAACCAGTGCCCAGTGGACAGGAAAATCCTGCTCTCTTGGAAGCTTTGATGAGGTGACTGTGAGTGTCCTTGGGGCAGCCATGGACTGCTTTTCCCTTCCTGGCTCTTCCTGCGTGCCAGGCACCTCCGGAGGGGCTGGCACATGGACTCCCACGGACTGAGCTGGCCACTGGGCTGGGCACTACAGTGGTTTTCATTCATGACTGTCCTTATCCAATACAGATTGAAAAAATGAAGCTTTCTACTGAGTTGAGTAGAACAGCTCGTGATTAATTCTCTCCATCACAGAATACCCTGTTCTACACAGGGGTCTTTATTCTGACCCTGGCCAGGGTACAGTGCAGGGTTTGCCTCTGGCACTGTGGGAAAATGGCCTGAGTAGTAACATTTTGTAGTTAGTGTGAGTGAAATGCTAAATTTCCATTCATCTGGGCTTTTTGTTAGGTGATATTACAGGACTGAGTCAGATTTCCTGTTCTTTCTATTCACTAGAGTCACGTTTTGGCATTAAGATATTTTGTAGATTTTCTTCTAACAGCAAATGGATCTGCGCATTCAGGGATTCTTATCCTTGTGGGAAGTACACAGGATGTGGTGTGGGTTTTACCTGCTCTCTGCAGTGGGATGACCTGTACAGAGATCCCTTTAGACTCAGAAGAGGCCACATGCATGCTGCTGTACTTGGGCACAAGGGCTGGCCAGGCCCAGTAGGGAAGGCTGGTTGTGTGGGATGAGCAAAGAAGTAAATGATTTCTCAGGTGCTGATGTTATACAGCGCTGTTTGTTCACAATTACTCAAGATGTTTAAAGTTTATAGAGATTTCAGCACTACAGAGCTATGACTTCATCCCTCCTGTCTGATTTGGATCCACTTCCACAGTCTGTTACTGGATAAGAAATGAAAAGATCTGTCACACAGGATACTGATTCCAGTAGCTGGATGCAGGTGCTGTGTGGAGCTAGGAAAGAGGAGGAAGAGAGCAGATGTCTGTTCCCATCCTCGAGGTCCCGCTCAGGATCCAGTTGTACTTGGGGCTGGGCAGTGACAGGGGGCTCAGAGCAAGGAAGGTTAGGCCGGGTTTTGGAGGAAGGTGAAACATGTCCATGCTCCCCCTGGGAAGCAGCAGCTGTGCCAGAGGCTCTGCAGACCTCAGTTCCTCATTCCCCAAGGTCCTGTGTGTTCAGACACCACCGCTTCGGCAAAGTGCCTTTTCCTCCTGCTTTGCTTCACTGCCTCAGGAACTCCTAACAGTAGTGCTGGAGTGCCTCCAGCTCACAGGGCCCGTGCTCAAGCTGGGCATCCCCATCATCCCCTGGAATAAGCTTCCTCCAAGGGAGGCAGAAGCTTTACTGCATCAGTGGAGTGGCCTCACCTGACATGAGAAGTCCCTGAGCTGAGGATGGGCCTTCAGGGCTGCAAAATCTGCCTTACTTTTTAAAGAAAAGCTTATGTCTCTTATCAAGGACAGAGGGAGGAAGGAGAAGGATGTCCACAGGGGAAATAATAATTTTAGGTCTCCTACCAACATGTGCTGGCTGCTTGAAGCAGTGTGTTCACAAGTTTCTCGTTCTCATGAAAGGAGACAAAAGTGTGCTGCATATGGCAGGGAAGAGGCTGTGGAGCACAGCTGCCTGGAGGAGAGTTTGAGCTCTGAGAGCAGCACTGCTTGCAGGAAGTTTGGATTTTTTTGTGTTCAGAAGGCTACATGTGTAGTCCATAGTCATTTTCTCATCATTTTAATGGCAGTATTTCTATTTTCTATTCAAAACTGACCAAAATCTTTGCTGCCTCTGGAGTTAGTAAAGAAACAGAATAGTTTTCCTGATACAAGCCCCAAAGCTGACAGACTGAGTCTATCCTAAGCCAGAATTGCTCCAAGCTGCTTTATTACCCCTTTTCCTTCCTCTTTCATTTCCTTTCCCAAAGTACAGCATTAAGTCTGGCCAGTCACGAATTTCCCAAAGTCATGAATCCTTCCCAAAGCAAAATAAGTCCTAAAGCCCTTCCATACATCACAGAAATTTGGTGATGGCCATTGCTGGGGAGGACTGCAGGATGCTGCCCCGCACAGCCCCGAGCGTGTGCTGGTGTTGCCAGCCTGGTTACAAGATCCATTAGTGCCCACTCTTGTGGATTACATGGATCCAGTGCTTGGCAGGAGGACAAGTCTGTGTATGAAATGAGGTTTCAGATTCAGGCTTAAAGTACCTTTTCCATGGGTTTAGCATATGCAGCATTTTGGGGTTTTTTGTAACATATTCAGGTTTTTTTAGGGTTTTTTTTGAATATGTGAAGTCCAGTCCTGCAGATGACTGTGGGGGTTGAGTTGATGTTTTAAGTGGCCGGGAGGGTTCTCTCTGCCCCTTGGCACTGCTCTGAGCCTGCACCTTTGGTTACAATGGCCTCAGTGTATCCCAAGAGCATTAGGAACTTGCTTTGGACTGGGTTGCTTTCCAATGAATTTGGATCTGTGAAGTTCAGCCTCGTGTCTTCACTGTGTGCCCTTTTTCTCCCACCCCCACCTTCATCTTTCCTACTGTTTAGATTAGAGATACCCCCCAAAACTGCACTGTGCTATGT
This sequence comes from Corvus kubaryi, assembly GCF_017639235.1. NCBI lineage: Eukaryota > Metazoa > Chordata > Aves > Passeriformes > Corvidae > Corvus > Corvus kubaryi. The sequence goes on along the minus strand of NW_024582058.1, from coordinate 5,572,015 downwards.
GCTTGCTCAGCAGGGCAAATGAGAGCCCATGGGGGCACTGTTCCTCATCAGAGGCTCTTTCCACTGTCATTATTTTTCCTTCAGAAATGCATTTCCCACACGTTCCAGCAGGAATTAATGCTACATTATTTCTTAATGTTTCCTACGGTGTTTATTACTCTTTAAGGAAGGAACTTTCCTTCTCTCTGTCTTTGAAACATTTTGCTTCTTCGGAGTTCTCAATTTTTTTACACAAAGTTCTGCATAAGGAATGAAAGGGAACAGCAGGGCAAGTTGGGAGCAGCTCAGGAGCAGGACTAGGGCGGTCCCTGCGGCTGCAGTGCTCACATTGCTGCCCACAGATGCAGCAGGAGTATTTTTAGCACTCCTCCAGAGCTGCCTGCTTGCTCAGGTTACCTCACTCCAGGAGATGCTTTACATCCTGCAAAGTTTGAGGTGACTGAGCTGGAAGAATTTAGGTAGCGTGCATTTTTTTGGCAGTGTCCTGAAGAGCCCTTGCAGGTGTCCACTGGGACAGCCCTGAGGTTGTCACTGCTGGGGACAAGTTGACATCTCTCAGGCCAAGGGGGCCATGGCCTTGCCCTGGAGGAGCTGGAGGCAGGGAAGGAGTGAGCTGGCGGCCCGGAGCTCCTGGCTCCTTCTCTGGTTGGCTGTGGCTCAGCTCATATTGCAAACCTTGCAGCAACGTTCAAAAATGTGAGTTCTGTTGAAGGAACAACCTCCAGAATTACTGAGATAAAATTAGACCTTCTCAAAACCTTCCTGTGAGGTTGAAATTATCTCTGTAAACTTTGTAGTACTTTTGTGAGGTGATGTACACACATAAGAAATTTTGTCATGTCCTGATTTTCCAGGGAGACGCCCTTGAGGGCCAGAATGTTTGGGTGACACTCTGCAGTGCCACCCACGCTGCCTCAAGTGGGCCTTGGTTACTGTGGCACAGAAGGAGGGGAGCTTGGGAGTAACACACACCTTCAGTGCTTCTGAGCCTTCTGCAAAAGAGCAATAAATAACTGACATCTGTTTTAATTAGTGACCAAGCCTTTTGTGTATTAAATAGTGTTTAATTTTTTGCGAAGGATGCCATTAGGATGCCAGGAGGGGCGGAGGGGAGTCACTGCTCTGCAAACGAGCCAGCCAACGTCAGTGGACATAGCTCAGCCTCTCAGCAGTCTGACTCAGTGGTAAATGCTCTGAAGGTAACGCTGCTCCTCTGGTACAGTCCATGCAAAACGTCCTGTCTGTCCCTCAACACGTGTGTATTGTCCTGGCAACATCCCCATGGGCACCACTGGGATGTTACTGTCATGAGTGGGGTTGTTTTTGTTTGTCACTCATTGCATCTGTGGACTGTGTGTATCCTGGGCAGGGTCCCGCCCTCACAGCCGTGTTGATTCCAGCTGTAGCTGCTCTCCACATTACTTACACTTGTAGTTTTTCTTTGAAGCTGGAAGTGGTGTTTTGCTGAATAAGGAAGTCTTTCATTGAGGATGCATGTTTGTGCTCCAGTGGAATACAAGGGATTCCTGTAACCCGTGCAAAGAGAAAGACTTTAATGCAGAGATAAAGCCAAGGCACACAGTATATTTCTGTTAAAAATGGCAAAGACCACAATCCCAAGGTCAGTGCTGAAACTCCCTTGGGAACAGATGTGCTTTACCCTGAAGTCAGGGCTACATTGCAAAGGCCTGTGTGGCATTGGTATACAGCAATTGACACAAGTAATCAGAGGGGTAAATCTCAAGTTCTCACTTCTGTCAGCAGTAAAACTGTTGCAATTAAAGAAACTTAGAAAGTGTTAGAAGATTCCAAGGTTTGTGGGGTGACATGAGACAAGAAGTGGCTGAGTTCTCTGTCCCACTGCAGCACAGGTGCCAGTGGTACCCGTGTTCCTCTGGAGGGTAATGAAACTGAGGGAGAGCTGAGCAGAGAGCAAGGACTGTGTATTCCTCTCTCCCAGTGCTGGCTCAGACGTGGTTGTCTGGGGCTTTGCGCACCTCTTCTTTTCTGTGCTTCACTCATTCCTAACCTGCTTTAGGTTAAGGGGGTGTTATTCCCCACCTCTACAGGTGTTGCAGGGACATACTTGGAGTGGGAGGTTGGCACTCCTTCTGGAAGGGACTTTTGTAGACATTTGCTCTGGTTTTGAGCTCAGCGGTGCTGTTGGCTTGCCTGGACATTCGAGTTCCTGCGCACAGTGATTGTCTCCCTCAGGCCGGGTGACATTGGCTTCTCCTCCGTGGAGCCTGAGGAAATGGGTTTATGCTAGTGAACCGAGCACAAATTACAGCCATCAGGTCCCTTCCTGTAACACAACCCCGGGGCACAGCAGCGCTTCCCCGCAGCCGTCTCGCCTGTTTTCCTGGCATGCAGAGGGGAGAGGCAGCAGAGAGTGCCCCAGCCCCTCTCCTCATGCCCTCAGCTGCACGTCCCCTCCGCGATGGCCGCCCCAGCCGCGTCCCTGCCAGCTGCACTCAGCCCAGGAGTGCGCTGATCTCACCCTCGTACAACGTTCCCAGCTCCCGAGGAGTGCCTGGTTCAGAGTGCTCCAGGTCCTCTCTGCATCTTCCATGTATTTCACCTGCTGCTGCCTAGAAAATAAAGCTATGCCATGTAATTTTGTCAAGAGATCATGTGTCATTATGGAAAAAAGCCTTTTGTAGTTCTCTTAAAATACCCCTTGGCAAAGGCTCTTCCCTGAATGGAGCATTTAACAAGGTGCTTTTGACAACCTGTAGTAACAGCTGGTCCGTGTAAGTGAAATATTGGAACAACAGCTGATGCTTTGCTTGCTGAAATGGATTGATAAGAAATACACAGAGTTTAGTTCAATATGATGTGAAAGCTGTGCTTTAAGTTCACCAGGAGGTACTGCAGCAATTGATATAAATGAAGTGTTGTATCCAAATGGAAAGTGAGCTGTCAGCTCACAGATTGCCCGACTTCCCCATCCCCAGCCAGGGAGCAGACCCTGCTTTTTCCCAGGGTGAGGCATATGGGTTTGATCCCACCTTTCTGGGGAATGCACAGCTGATCCTTGCATCACTGCAGAATCAGGTGCAGGAGGAAGAACCAGCCAGCACCAGGAGCCTGCTTTTCAGTACAAATTTGGCAACTTGGAATTCCTGCAACAAAGAAATAGTCTCTGTTATAAAACCTCATTGTTAGTGCAGCCCACTTGTGAACAGCACGAAATCTGAAGAGCAGGACTGTGTTTTAAAGGGACATTTCCATTAGAAAACAGAGGAGGTGGTTGTTAAAATAGTGCTGTTGTTTTCCTGACTTTGAAAAAAATGAAAAAATATTTTAAAAATTGCCTGGAATCTCCTGCCAGTGGAGGAAGTGGGGAACAAGAGCAGAGCTTTGCCATGCAGCTGGTCGGATGAGGCTCTTCCATGACCTGCTCCATCAGGCAGGATGGTTGGAAGAAGAAGTTGCCACGTGTGTGTCCCCATTCCAGTTGTATCTGACCAACCTGCTTGTGGTGCTCTGCATGGATTGACTTTGCACTGAGACAGCTGGAAAAATGTGCAGTGTAAGTTTAAGGGGTTTAATTTTGTATTCCATATTGAGCCTGGAAACACCTGAAGATGCAAAGTAATCTTCGTTTAAATGCTGACAGTATGCCCTTGAAGATTTTATATGGAAATTAAGTCAATTACTGTTTCTGTAATGCAATTACTGTTTCATTAGGAACACTGTAGTGTTAACATGTGGGTTAGTATTGATCAGAAAAATCTATGTATATAATATATCTGGGATAAAGTACTGTATGACTCAGCTGACCTGAATTTATCCTTCATAAGAATAAAACTTGGCAAGTGTGATGAAGCCTGGCAGCCTCAGTTTCCCCACCTGAACAATGGCCCCTCTGTATTTTTCTGCCTATGATATTCCTTTGTAATTTATGGATAAAACCCAGTTTCTAACTCATACATATTTAAAAGTAATCCATAAAAATTCTTGTGATGTAAGTAATGCCACTTCTAAAATGCTCAATTTGACATTATCACTTCATTTGTGTAAATCTCAAATATATACTTGTATCCCACCTTGTCCCTTTGTTCCCCAGCCATTCAAAGCTCTGCTGCTGGCATTGAAATGCTCCCTGTTCCTCTGACTTCTATAATCCGTGCCTGATTTGACTATTGATATATTATTATACTTTTAAAATAGTCGGTTATTTTCTTTCTGGTTTTGTCTTCTTACACCCACCCAGTCCATGTTCAAAGCACAGTGGATTTGTGATGAACGACTTATAATGTTTCTTTTCTTTTGCATTCTCCTTGCAGTTCCTGCCAGGCTGTAACTCAGTGTTTAGCTGCAGCCTGATGCACTGTGGGTGTTTCACAGGAAACATTTGCCATGGCATCATTTTGCCTGTGAAAACAGTGGAACGATGACAAGTTTCACTTTGAGCTCCATAATTTTGATGCATGGTGTTGATTGGTACCAAAATATTGCAAAACGCAAATATGGATGTGTAATTCATGCTGTAGGAATTTTGTGGTGTTAGATGATTGTGCTGGTATGTTATTAAGGTAACGGAGGTGGGAATTCTCTCCTCAGGATGTGCATATGGAATTGGTGCCTGCTCATCAACAATGTATTTGGGAATGGTTTTGCTTTGTATTTATAAGCTTGTAGCGCCTTAGGAGAATGTAGCCACATGTGACAGCGGGTTTAGAGGCAGTTCATTGTGTATTAGTGAGCATGGCTGTAATTCCAAAGCACAGGAATGTCTGGATTCGGTCTGGAGGGGTGTTACTCATATTTTCCTCAGGTTACTGGGAAGCTTTGTTTGCAATTCACTTGGGAAGGGAACCCAAGGGAAGGTGGTATACACCAACTGGGATTTTAGGGTGTAGCTGGGCAGGAGGGCTCGGGCAGCTGAGATTTCCATGGGTATTTCCTGCTGCTCACGGAGTCCCACAGGGCTGGAATGCTGCTGCAGCCCGGAGATGTAACGGCTCTCACCTGCGGTTGGGTGCAGGTTCCTGCCTGGATTCCAGGGACATTCCTGCATCCTGGCACTCTGGTATGTTGGAAGTAAGCTAAAAAGGAATCTCCATGGCTGCATCCTCAGCCTCACAGCTGTCCTTTAGCTGAGGTTTCTGCTGAAATTTGGAGTGATTTTGAGTGACATTTTGACCCCAGCTTGTCACCTGTGCTTAGGGCATGGGCTCTCCTGTGTGGGTTTTCCCCTTCCTAGCAATCCAGGGTCACTCATTCAGCTGGAACTAAAGGACCTTGGGAAGTGTCATCTCCTAGTTTATTACTGTGTCAGCATTAGCTGCTTGGTAAATCTTGTCTTAATATTTATTGACAAGAAAAATTGCTGGAAGTCATGGTTAGGCGCAATGTGCCTTCTCACAAAAGCTGTCCAAGAGAGCTTCCTCTTTGATAGTATTAAGTTAGGAAAATCAGGAAGCAGATGTTGGAAAGAATTGTCAGACCCAGCCTGGCTGTGCCACAGACACCCAGTCTGGGAGGTGTCCCTGAACCCCCATTTTTCATGCTCTCACCACTGCAGTGTTTCACTGCACAGCAAACGTGCCTAAAGCACACGTTTTTTATGATGGTGACTTGGGATTTCTGGCTGCAAGGTTCTGGTCATACGGCAAGTTTGCAGGCTTTGGGTCATGCCCACCCACTGGAATTAAAGACAGTTCCCTTTAAAGACTTGAATTTGGCCCTGTAACACTGTAGTCGTGTTGCTTCCAGTCTGAAGTATTTCTGGTTTTCATGCTGACACTCAGGTTTTCTTCAGGAAAGGCTCAGAGAAACTGGGTTATTTTCCCATCTCTTGTACCAGATCATAGTAGGACCTTGGGTTTGTTCTGCCTTTGCTCATCAGCTCTAGGAGCTACCTTTTCAGGATGTCAGCTTCCCAGGATCCAGCTCCTTTGTCTTTATTCAGTGCCAGCTAATGCAGTGTCTGTTCACTGCTGGACTTTAGGCACTGGTAAGATACAAATAATGAATGATGACAATGGAAAACAGCTTTTACCTTTCTTGACACTCATATTGCTGTTGGCCTGGAGATTAATGGGTGATTTAGTAGCAGTTACAAAAAAATAGTCTGAAATTGCAATACAATTGATAGGAATCACCATTCTTGTCTCTAGCAGTCCCTGAGAGGCCTGGGGACATTGACATAAGCTACTGTTCTTGTGCTCATATTCCATCGACCTTTCTGTAAGTCATTGTAAAATACCTCCCTAAATATTGGGGGGTATCACTTCTCTGCCTTTTTAATTCTGACATTGGAACATGGGTGTTAAGCAGAGTAGCACAGTGGCTGCAGGCACAATTCCTCTCACCTCAGGAAAGAACTAGTGGAATAAACACTCCTAATGCCTTCCTTGGTTTGAAGAGAACAAGTAAATGCTTTGAAGCAGAGGAAGAACTGCTCTGTGGTTTTTAAGCTGGAGATGTTTAGACACCTCTGGAAGGATCTTTGTGCTTCTGAATCACATTCTACAAGAGATGTGGTTGGGGAAATAGTTGGACAGAGTTTCTGTTGAGACCTGCAAACACCCTCAGTCTTGTGTGTGAAGCGTAAAATATCCCCATGATGCACGTGCCAGTTCATGTGTCCCTGTTTCTAATCATTTTTACCTGGCAGCATGTGCTTTCTGTGTTCACAAGGAATGCTGTGTCCCATGGGAGACAGTCTCTGCTCCTGTTGTGTGTCCCTCCCCTGTGTCCTACCTGTGCTGCATGGTGTGTGTTCCAAGCTGTGGCATTCCAGATGCATGTCCATAGGAACGCCAGTGCTCCTTAACTGGGGATAATGAGCTCTCTTTCCATCCCTCCCTCTAGGTTGTGTGGAGGAAACTTGGAGATGCTGCAGGGTCGTGCCCTGGAATTAGACACCACTTGTCAGGAAATCAGTATAAAGGACCTATGTAAGAGGCCCTGACCACATCCTCTCTCTGAAGAGCACGAGTTTGAACTGCCCAGGAGAGGGGAAGAACTGCCTGTGTCCGCCGCAATTCCCAGCTGACGTCGGGGGCTCTGCACTGCAAGAGACTGCTGGAAAGGGGGGACATTCTGCACAGGGGTCTGGCGGGGAGCCGTGTGGCAGTGTCCCCCAATCCTGCTGTTCCAATATCCCGGCTAATGAAGAGCTGCACCCTCACTGCAACACTCCACCCTTAGAAGCACTGAGGTATTGCCATCCTAACCAAAAGATATTTGGGATTCTGCAGGCGTTACGCAAAATAAGTTTTATTTTGGTTAGTTACAGTGAATCTCTGATAGGTCTGAACGAGTTTGCCATTGGATTTAAGAGAGGTTTTTCAGCAGACTGGAGAGACACTGATAAACTGTGCCTTTGGTCTCCGCAGGTTTGAGAAAGTCGCTTCTTAGTAACTCACACTTCAGTCTGTAAAGGATCCGTTAATGGTGCTTAGGCAATTTCCAGGTGATTTTTTTGCTTTGGTAGAATACCTGCCTTTGGAGGTGCTAAAAGACCATAAAGTCCTAACCAGCCGGTAGTGTAGCATAACTACAGTACTTGTAGTGATCCGCAATTTCTTTCTAAATGAAAGTCAAGGTAGCTTTCTTTTCGATTCACGTTGATGCACATCTTCTGAAGAGGTGTAAGGTGTTTAATGAATGGCCCTTTAATTAACAGAATACTTAGGCATCACTCTTACAGGTCTCAAGTCAGGATTTCCATCAGAGTTTATTTTGGAAAATATTTTCCAATTGTCAGGATGCTAATTTCTACTGTTTAATTTAGAGACATGCTGGTTTATTTAACAAGAGCCTACAAGGATCTAAAAGATTGCACTGCATTATAAAAAAAGCTTTTCTTGCCACTGTAGCGTTCTTTCAAAGAAAAAGGTTTTATGATCCTCAGAGCATGTCTTTCATTATTATGAGGCAGAAAGCTCTTGTTCAGATTGCCTGAGATTTGACCAGACGGCGCCCTAGATGTGCTTAGTTTATTTTTATCTCTGTGTATATGATCCTAGTTGTGTGTATTGAATTACAACAATAGATATTTTGTGTATATCTTAAAGCAATGATAGTTTCATGTATGAATGTGCAACAGGCTTGTGACTGAATGCTGTTGCTTAACTTTTTACCATAGCTGAGTATCAAAAAGACTAATAAAAATTAATAAAAAAAAATATAGGAATGCAACAATTCCTGGGTTTCTGGTTTGTTCTTGGTTACTAAGTTTTGAGCCAAAGTCAGAACCTCTGTTTTTCTGAGCTTGGACTGTGTCCGTGGGCTATTTGCAGTGGAATGTAGCTCGGTTGCTGTACAATCTTTTGTTATATAGGCGTATGATGTAAATCTGCTATCTGTCTTCAGAAAAAGTGTGTTAATTTGCAGCAGTAATTCTGTTGGTTTCTGTTGTTATTTTCACTTGGTACCATTCAATGTAAGGCCTCTGATCCAGCATTGCTTTCTCGGGCAAAACTCCCGTTCACTGCTTCTCCTTGAGTTGGAAATGCAGAATCCAGCCTTCTGTTTTGAGCCATTGCCCTCCTGCGTGGTTTCTGATATAACCCCCAGCCCAGACAGCTCTGTCCTCTTTCCATGTTGTTTTCTCCCCTATATTGTTTGCAGAGTTCAATTTCAATTGTTGTATTCCTATCTCTCTGTATGTATGAACAGCTGTAACACCTGTACTTGTGCCTGCGCTCTGGATGTGCAGGGGCCAAGCGAGGGACACTGGTCTTTTGACACTACACTTGTGTAAATTTTGATACTGTATTAAAACTATTTTTTTACAGTTCTGCATATGATGGGGTATCAAGTATTGTGTTCATCTTAGCAATGGTAATAAATTATAGAATCCCAGCCTTGTTTGCTCTCCTTTACTGACTGAAGCTCTGAGCTGCTTGGGCTTACAGGCAGGAGCTGCTGGAAATCCTGCTTGGTTGAGAAATTAGCTGCATGCTGTGCATTTTTCTTCATTTTCTTGCCAGGTGTCTTTAAAAAATCCCAGCAAAGTGAAGTTGCTTCTCTGTCTTCTGTTAAATGAGGAATAGCTGTGTGTGATTGTGCAGGGGGCTGTGACCAGGTGCAACTCGTTCAGTCCTCAGCTGTGCTGCGTTTGCAGCCCCAGGACACCTGTGCTGGTTTCTTCTTCCTCCCCTCCTCACAAGCCAGTCTTGAGGTGAGGATTGGGGAACATGGAGCTCTTGGAGTCTTTTTGTTCAGGTAAGGGGGTGCTGGTGGGGCTGGCAGTGGTCTACAGTGTGTTGGTGGCTTCATGTGCCACCACATCCTTGCCCCAGTACTGAGTTGTGGGGGAAAGGGCTGGCTCTTACTGCAGAGCAGAGAACTTTCACTAAATTTTCTGGAGAAAAGAGATACTTAGTACAATCAATATCTTGAAGCTAATAAATCCCATGGGGACTCCTTAAAGTGCACCTTCCTAAGAGGAGGAAGTGGGCAGTGTGTGGAGAAGGGAATCAGTGCTCCTGGGGGGGGGGTCTGTAGCCTGCTGAAATGCCTCTGTGCTAATGAATAAATGTTGCTGTAGTACTTGGGGACCTTCAGCTCCTCTGTCTTGCTCCCTGCCCCTGTGGTTAAGCCTTTTTCAGTGAAATGTAACTGTGCCAAACCTTGTGGACCCTATGTACAGTTGTTTGTAGCAGACTTCTGCTTTGGTTGAAGATTTGCCCATGTTGTTACAGGCCCTTTCCCAGGATCTCAGCTGAGCCTGAATGAGCTATAAATTCACCGTGTGAGTGAATTTTAAATAGCACTTGTGTAGTGGATGTATGGAGTGGATTTTACCTTCTGTACTGTAGAAAAGCTGCTTTGCTGAAGGGTTAGAAGGTAAAGAATGGCACTTTGTTTTCAGCAAGTGACTGGTTTTAGTAGAGCCTGTTCCCCAAAGGCTGCACTTGATGGACATGTTTATGAACGTGGCATGAAGCCAGAGTGCCCTTCTTAATGTTTTGAGCAGAGCCAGCCCAAACAGCCTCTGTGGCCTGGGGACAGCGCCTGGCCCTGCGCTCCTTTGTGCTGCCCAAACCTTTCAAACACCAAATGCCCCCCAGGCTCTCTGTGTTGTCTCCGCAACAAATACCAGCCCTGCCAGGGCACTGGATTGTTTAATTCCCCAAATGTTTTTGAAGTAAGTCCTGGGGTGGTGTGAATTCTTTATACTGATCTCACCACTTTGATACAGAAGAAAGTAGCTTGGCTCCTCCCCCCCCACTTTTAAGTGGAAAAAAGTCTTGATGAGGCTGTCCTTCATTTTGAGCAGAATGGGCCATCAAATGCAGCTGCTGGGTATGGAATGCCAAAATCTCTATCTCCACACTTGTGTTTTCCAGGCTCAGGTGAACCACATACATGGGGACCCCAGGCATGAATGTCCCCATACTAGCACTGAACTGCAGTTCTGGTCATCCAAGATCCCAAAGGTAAGAACAGCTGACTTGATAGCAGCTCTGCCTGGAGTGAATAAATAGAGGCTGTGCATTAATTAATCAACCAGCAAACAGGAATTTGCTGGGCTGCTTTGGGATTATGGTACTTACTAGCACGTGCAGGCAGGCCCAGGAGTGAATTGTGAGCTGGTGTTTGCCTGAGCTGGCAACTCACATCTGATGTGTGCAATGCTGGGAGTGAGGGGGAAGGGGAACTGCCAAAAGAGGAATGAGCAAATCATCTTGCTAGGAATTACTCTTTTCTTAAAGAAAAAGCTCCTTCCCCTCTTCCTTGATGGCTCCAGACTCCTCCTGTTTGGTTGGTTTTTTTATTCCAGAAACAGCATGGCATGGTTGAGATTTTCAATGTGCAGAAGGTCAGAGAGGAGGGGAAGGCTTAGCCCAAGACTATGTAGGATTGGTGGGGGTCAAGCAAAACAAAGATGGTAATGTGAAAGAAAATTAACTTTTGAATACTCTTACATAAATACAAATATGACTGTGTTTTAAAAACTTAAGAGAACATGGACCAGAGACATAAACCTTACTTGAATCTGTCTTAACTGTGAAAGCTCAGACACTTCCATGTGAGTAATTAGAAAATGGAGAAATAACTAAAACCATAGTACCCTATGCTATTGATATGGGGGCTTTGCTGGAGTCAGGCTCTGGGGAGCTCCAGCCTGGTCCAAGCATTAGTGGCTCCCCTCATGCTGGCTGGTGGGGAAGGACCCCAGGGACTGCATCCCACGCTTCTGTCTGAAACAGCTTCCTAAACACCTGGTTCACAAAGAAGTGCCAAAGTAATAATACTGAATTATTTAATGTGTTTGTTAGAACATGATAATTACTCTCCTCTTGAATAAGAACTTGTTATAATGATCTTTTCAAAGCACTGGCCATGGCCTGAAGTTTGAAGATTCTCTGGATTCCATCCCCCCCCCCCCCACTGCATATAGGTTGAAGTGTGTGTGTGTATATATATAATCATATATATATATGATTTTAAAAATATTTGTAAGTCTGCAGATGAAAAAAAATAACACAGGGAGCCCATCCCCAGCTTCTGGAAAGAAAGAGGACCAAGGGAGGGGGTTGGGGACCTGCTCTGCCAGGATCCAGGTGGCTGCAGGTGAATCTTGTGCTGCATTTAGGTGGGACAATCTGTTTGCAATGACCTCAGCTGTGTGTGGCAGACACTGAGAGAAAAGCAGGGTGGGGGAGAGAGAAGGTGGTTTAACCCTTTCACAGGTGACTTTGTTTTCTTTTTATCATCACTGTTGGTAAGTGCCAGGGGCTCGGATCAGCCTGTGAGCAGTGCTGTTCCCAGGCCTGAACGCCTCCACTGTGGAGCAGGAGGGGTTTGATGGCATGGTTGGGTGTTTTTTCAAGAAGCTTTGGAAGTGCCTGGTGTGGCAGGGGACCATCGTGGCTCAGGCCAGTGTGCTGAGCCCTGGTAAAGCATAGCTTCACTCACACCTTAAGCATGAGGGTCACAGTGAAAGGAAAACGTTCTCTTGGGTTTGGAGGTGGCATTTCCAAATAGGATCTGGTTTGTTGTCAGAGTGGTGGTGGTTGGCCTGGACGTCGGTCAATGGCATGGGGCTGTCGAGCTGCTCTGTTTTCACAGGTATTAGACTTCATAAGAGAGGAAATACACAATCTAAAAATAAAGTCTTTTCCTCCCCCTGCTGGAGGGGAAGCTTCCATAGACTGCTGTGTGCTCCCATTTAGGAAGGCCAGAGCCCACCCTACCCAACCTTGAGAATCCCAGGAAAAGTGCACCATGAAACATGGAAATGTTTCCATGGGAACTGTTCTTCTACTTCTGCTAATAAAACAGACCAATAACACCAGTGACAACAGGTCCCAGTTTCTGCACCGAACTACAAACAGTGAATGCTACAAAGGGAGCTGGTAAAGAGCAGAAGTGTAATCAACAGTACTCTAAATTAGGTATGTGTGTGCCTCTCGGTGAGAAAGCATAAGCAGATAAACAAAGCCCTTGGGGGTGGGGGGAGGGGAAAGGAAAAGATCATTTTAATTATAGCACATGCAGCCAACATAAACCCCATGGATTGTGTGAAATCAGGTTTGTTCCTCTGATCTGCAGCAGGAAACCCTGTAGCAGATCAAATGTGCTCAGGGAAGCTGTCCTGCTAATTGCTGCTCCTAGCTGAGCCAAAGCCAGCTATTTAGACAAAGGAGAGAATTCACTTCTTATTTAGTATTAATTATGAAATAGCATGTCTTGATGGGCTTCACAATAACACTAAATTTCCTGGGGAAAAAAAAAGTAGTTCTAATCCTGTGAAATAATTGGAGAATTAACCCATTGCTTCAGGCTGGAATCCAAACATGTGCATACAATTAGGTGCAAGATGAGTGATGTGATGAATAAGGCCTTTTCTTCAATCACAACCAATTATGAAACTTATTTTAAAGCCTTCCTTCCAAGCATTCTTGTATGCTCTGATGTTAAAAGAGCATGAGGTTCAGTTGTTTTTTTTTTTTTTTTCTTCTTCTTTCTGGCATGATTTTCATGGTTCCTTTTGGTTTTTATTTTTAAACCTGTTGTGGCTGTTTTGCAGCATCTCTTTGGCTTCTCACTAGAGATTTCAGAGTTCTGCACTGAGTATTTTGAGGGTTGGATGTGTTGCTTGGGTACTCTCGTGGACAGGAGGTTTTTGTTTCCTCCTGTGCTTTTCCAGTGTGCGTGGGGTGTCTTGGAGCAGCTTATGTACGTTTGTAGCCATGGACAAGCAAAGCCAAAGAGGCAGGGAGGAAGTTGTGTTGGTACCCTGACAGAATGGAAACTGCAGGAATATCCATACAGAGCATCCATAATCCATATGTGCTTATGTTAAGTAATAACTTTACTGTGTCCAGGAAAATGTTTCTGCGAGCGCTGATGGAAAACTGAGCTGGATGGGAAGGCAGGTATGTGCCAGCAGAGACCAATAAATGTGCTGCTCTAAAGGCACTTCAGAGACATTTTCAGGTGTAAAAATGAGCAGTTGGTTAAAAAATACAAACAAATGAAAAATAGACAACTTGAGGTTTTCCCAGCTGCTTCCCTTGGCTCTTTTGAAGCTGCCTTTCTTCAGAGGATAGTTCCATGTGACAGTGGGTTTGACTTTTTCCCTGCTAATACCTTAGCAGGAAAAATGAACAATGGAGAGAAGAGGCAGCCAGTGATCGGTGCCCAGACTGGTGCTGATAAGGTTTTATCTTTGACCTCGGTGAATTAATTGATGCTCAGGTCTCACTCAGAAACGTCCTGGCCTGGTTGAGGAAGGGACCGAGGGCTTGGTCCTGCCCGTGTCTCTGTCCCAGGATTCGCTTCCCGGGATCGGAGCGGGGGTTGTCGGGGGTGTTTCTGCCCCCTGAGCTCCCCGGGGCTGCTTTTTTACAGTGGGGTGACTTCACGTGGTGCAGCCGGGACGGCGGGGACCGGCGGGAGCAGCACCCGCCTCACAGAGCCCCCTCAGAGCCCCACCTCCCCTCACAACTTCACTGACACCTCCCTCCTTCCCTCACGCCTCTCCCCTCACAACTCCTGTCTTCCCGCCTCACGACACCATCTTCCCTCACAGCTCCCTTCCCAGCCCCATCCTCTCTATCTCCCCTCACAACTCCCCTCTCTTTCCCCTCACAACTTCCCTCACTCTCCCCTCACGGCCCCATTCTCCCCTCGCAATCCCCCTCTCTCCCCTCACAGCGCCGCCGGAGCCGGATCTTCACCCCCAGCACAGGTACTCGCCATAAACACCGAAAATACTGATCTAGGAGACTCTGGAGGGGGGAAAAAAAAAAAAAAAAAAAGAGGTTGAATTTGGAGATTTCCAGTCCTTTGTGTCATAGAGGGAGGGAACTTTTCTTGGGCTGGATGGAATCTACATAAATAATTTTTGCCTCCCCCTGTGCCCGTGGGTAACTCAGCAGCTGTTGATGTCAAAGACTGAGGAAAACTTTCTGAATGTATGTTATAAGAAACGGGTTCTAAGTCATATTTGCTGCATTTTAGTTTTCTGTCATCATAGAAAATATATAAACAGTCCATAAATCAGAGCGATTGGAAGAGGGAAAGATGTTTAGTCTAATTACCCTGTGCTATTTGTTTGGATGGGGAGGATATATTAGGCAGACTTTTTTCTTTTTCTTCCCTAGGAGTAATTAAATATGCTCCCAAAAAGGTTTCTGGTTAAACTGCCTATTAAAATAGCACATTTGTAATTCCTATTTCACATATTACTAGCTTCAGAATTCTAGTGGCTGGAACAAAAGGAGCTGAAATTATATAAATTAAGGGATAGTATTAGAAGAGAGCTGTATAACCAAAGTAATTCTCTGCTCAGATGTGTCCTCTGAGTTTTTATTCTTTTCAGACACATAAAGATGGCCAAAGGGCAGGAAAAATGACTGCAGTGTTGAACTATAACTGCACACAAACCCAAGTTTTCATTCTGTTTTCAATTACTTGAGCGATCTGTACAATATTCCAACCCACCAGAAAATTAATGCTGGTTTACCAGATATTCACCTTAAAAAAAAAAAAAAAGGCCCAAATGCCTTCATGTTTCTATTGCTGCTTTACAGACACAGTCCTGTTAACTGGGATTTCATGGGTATAAATGACTGGAAAATTACCACAAAACGATGTATTTTCTATTCTTGTTTTGGCATGTCTGTTGCGATTTCCTGAGGAGTGGGTAAATTACATGGAAATTGTCACATGTAGTGATTAAAAGGGTTTAAAAATCAATTTCACCTTGCAAGTTGGTAGAGAGGGGTGACTCTGCGTGGGGTTTACTCTGAGTTAGTGGAGCCTGGGGCTAAAATGCAGGCTTGGTTTATTTGGTCTTAGTTTAGTGTTTATGTTAGTATGTGGTGTTACTTGCTGTGGTACTACTGGAAGGCATCTGGGAGTGCTTGATGGCCTTAGCCTGGGAACACTGATCAGAAAACTCCTGCTGTTTGAAGTCTGCTCCTGAGGGAAGGTCCGTCCAATCTGCTGCTGACTTCAGCCCTAGACTTTCAAATAATTTTGGAAAAGAAAGGTAGATCCCAAACAGCCTCATTAACACCATTTTTGTTAACACATTTTTCCTCAATTTTAAACATTCCAACAGGTGTCTGTTTGGGTTTTTTTTTTTGTTTACATCAATGTGAAATATTTATTGATGTGAAGAAATGCCTTCATCTCTTTGAGAGACAGGTTTGGTTTGCACATATTCCTGCTGTGCACAGGAACATTTGCTGCTGATTAGAGGGGTACAGCTCTGTTTGCAAAGCAAAGTGCTTGCATGAACAGATTTCTCCCCTTTGCCTTCTGGTTTCTCTTCCTGATTGGAGTTTTCCAGGTGCAAAATGGTCTTCATTCAGAGAGAAGACCATCTGTGTTTTGTCGATGCTCAGAGGAATAAAACTTTGCAGCTGAGAGCTGATTTCAGTCCCTCTCCTTTCCTGCCTTGATGCTGGAGTTGGTTTTGTGGCTGTGCCAGGCAAGTTGGCAGAGGCTGCTGGGCCTTGTGAAGTCATGCTGGGCTGTGGCTGGAGCAGCTCCCCGCTCCTTTTATCCTGTAGGAGTGTGTTTGTTTTGTGTAGGAATGTCAGTCTGTCAGAGAAACAGCATTTCTCCTGCAGACAGTGACAATAAACATTGCGTCGTGTGGTGCTTTAGCTCCAAGTCCAAGATTCTACATCCCAGCCTCTGCTGTCGGCATGGCTCAAAGCAAAGCCGTGGATGAGGGAGAGAGATAATGCACAGTGGAGAGTACTCTGAAGGCCTTTGCTGTAGTGGGTGCTGTGAACCTCCCTGGGATGTGTTGCAGGGGTGGTTTTGATCACTCTGTGCAGTGCAAACCTCCAAATCTCAACATTTGTGTGTACGTGTCTCCCTCCTGGCCATGGAGGTCATGGCGACCAAAAGTGGTTTCCCTCAAAATTTAACAATGCCCATTTGTTGGCGGGGGAATGAGTAATTGCTGAGGGGTAGCACCTCAGTAGTGGCATCTGGGAGGTTTTGGTCCTAGGCCAGCTCACAGCTCTGTCATGTGGAGCACCAACGCAAAAATGTTTTCTGTGCTTTTGCCATGTCCAATTATTTGCCTGGTGAATGGGGGAGCTGTTTTTTCAGGCTGTAAATGTGGCCTGATTCTCTGAGCCCCCATTCCCAAACAGGAACGCTCCCCCTGAAGGCTGAAGGGAGCAGCACACCCGCGTGTGGTGCAGGACTGTCACAGCAGCCCTCGGCGCAAGCAACAGTGATTAGCAATTTCCAAAGCACTTCAGCAGGTTTCCATTTCCAAAAGCAGCTCCCGGATGGCAGGAGAAGCAAGGAGGCCCCAGCCTGTCTGCACATGGTAGGTGACAAAGTTCCTCAGCTACTGATATGCTTTAAAAATATATATGTGTTTAAATTTTCAAGAATGCTGATTCTTATCTGGTGGCTTGTGCAATTTTATCAGTTGTTTGCGTAAATAAATTTTTACCTACTCCAAGAATTGCCATGAATTTTGTCCTGGCAAAGGGCTTAATAAATTGCAGGAGACAAAAATGAAGAGGAAAGTGCAACCTTTAAATAGAGCATAAAGGAATCATGGACGGACATGGAATTTTTTTGTTTGTTTTCCTCTGTAATGGATGTACAATATTTTTATCCATTACTAGCTGTTGGCTGTGGAAGTGAAAATATAGAGGTGGGCGATGCAAGCCATAGGAATGAGGAAATACTAATACGTAAACCCATCTGCATTAAAATATTGCACTTGCCCAGAAGAGAAGTAACACTGGGTGTTAGTAGTGGTAGCAGAGTGATGGTTTGCTATTAGTCCTCATAATTTATCCCATGCAGAGTGTTTCCTGTGGACTAAGGGCTTGACAGATCCTCTCAGGCATCCTGGTGTAGCAGGAATCAAGGTTTTGTGTTTCACTCTTAACTCAGTGGATCAAGGAAGAGAAGCCAGAAAGCAGAACTGATGATTAATTTTCGGGGTGTGCATGTTATTATTGCTGCAAATCTGTATGGCTTAGTCCATGTCAGGATTGTGTGGTCTCCAAGTGGCTAAGGACATGTGCCTGCTTGCTCCAGGAGAGCTGCTCTGTCGTATTTGAAGAATTTTCAAGAGTCCCTCCTTGGGGCCTGTAGGGTGGGCAGCTCGGCCACTGCTGAGCTGGGGTGTTCAAAGAAGGTGGGCCCAGGGTTTCAGTTTTATTGTCTGTGTTCTCTCTTTCTCCAAGTGGTTGCATCAGTGTGCTTTGGGCTTAAAGGGAATATTGCTGAACATGTTACGGGTTTTAAAAAGTGAGTTTGATACTGCTGTAGGTCAAGAAATCACTAACTAGCGGGTTAGCCTGCAGTCAGTGCTGCGTGGCCATTTAGAGCTGATGATGCAGCCACAGGTTGTTAAACAATTTTAAACAGGCCTATTTTCAAAGCTTGTAAAACTAACATTTAATGAAGCGAAACAGATCAGTGGTAAATTTTGTGCAGCAGCTCGGCTGTATTGATTGCAAGGTTCAAAGACTTTCAGTATGGCCCTATTAAACACCTATAATGTTAGGGCTGAAATGACGCTTGGCAAATGCTAACAAGGTTGAAAATAATTCCTGCTTTCCAATGATCTGGTGCCCTCCAGTCAGCAGGGAGCGATGGGAGCTGTTTGGTCACACAGGAGTTGCTCCTGGGTTAATCTGGGCTGGAAAGAAAGGAACTTCTGTGCTGGTGCAGTGGCAAAGGCAGCCCTGCAGCACCTGCGGCTGCTGAGTGTGCGGGTGTGGGAGCTCTCCCTGGGTTCTTGCGCTGTGCCGCTCTTGTCTGTTGTTCCCTGAGGGGATTTTTGCTGTTAACGCGTGGACAGGGCTAAACCTGGGCCAAGTGTGAGAGCAGGGAGCAGTTTGGCCCCTCGGTGCCTGGGGCACTGTGGGTGGATGTGCACGGTGGCTCCGGGCAAGGACCTGCTGGAGACCGTGACTGCCACAGCGGCTGTTTGGCAGAGCACCTGAGAGTGTAATTTAGCTGTGCTTGGCTTTGGCACGCTAAAAGCTGGATCCTGGCTGCAGCCCGGTCCCCTGGTGAGAGGTCTGTCATTTGTAACCACTCGAGGCTGCCGGCGGCTTTTCCTCTGCTCCACGGCTGTATGCCCGACTCCGCAGGCTCAGCTGAGCCATGCCCCCTCCTGCCCAGCAGCAGGGTGGGAATGGGGGAAGATGTATGATCAGGCAGGCAGTATGGCAAAAATAAAATCCATGTGGATCAACTGAAGAGTTTTAATCTTGCCTTGTAATAACTCCTTATCTCTCCATCCCCCATATCCATTACAGTGTGGTGTCACTGAACGCTGCTCGCTTGCAAATCAAAGTGTCCCCATGCAATGTAGTGACTGTAAATGTGTACACACACACACCAGGAGTGCACCCCTTGCTGTGAGAATGGGGGGTGTACACGGAAACAAACCCACGCAGCTTTCAGGGCGAGTACAGCAAGGCAGGGCCTTAGGGAAAGAAGAGTCTGGGTGCTGCGTTTGACCCTGGAAGCTCCTGCTCTGGGTCGGCTGACATCCCACGCTTCACACCTGGGTAGGAAGGGTTGTTCTTCTGTAAAACAGCAGCTCCCTCTCCCGCATATATTCTGACAACAGCAATTAGAAACACAGCAGCACACCAGGGAGCTGCTAAATATAGAATGGCCTGAAGGGATGAGCTTATGTTTCCTGGATTTTTTTTTGTTGTGATTCCCCACCCCTGTCTTATGGATGGTGCAGGAGAATTTAAAGGTCAGGTGAGCAAACTAGCTCAGAAAGAGGAAAAGGGATCCCTACCTCTGCCACCATGGCATAAAGAATAGGAGTAAGGAAATTCCATAGGGAAATAAAGGACCATTAACTCAAAATGAGTTTTTGCCAGCCTGTGGTGGATAAAGCTCCTGCTGGTTCAGGGATAAGGAGGAGGAAGCAATGCTGAACTAAGGGAGTGTGGGGGCTTGAGCACAGTGGTATGTTAGCTCTGCACTGGAGCTTGGAGAAGGGAAGTTTTGCTGAGGCCCAGCCCTGACCTGGCTGGGCCCACAGTGCTCTGGGACATCACAGCTCCTGTGCAAGAAATCCTGCCTTTAGGAAATTCTTTCCCTTTAGGAAATGCACAAAGAGTGAGAGCTTCAATTCCTGAATGTCTTAATTCAGAATGAGTTGTTGTCAGTGCTGCAATAACACAAATTTTGCTTTTGCATAATATTTATTTAATGAAGGCTGAATGAAAGAGCTCCCTCACTCCCTCTCTGTGGTGTGCAAATGTCTGGGGAGGGTTTGGTGCTTGCTTCAACAGCTCACGCTCCTGAAGACTTGACATCTTGTTTATGTTACCTAAATAGATACATGCTATTTCCAAGAGCTGGTGTTGGGCTTCTATGGCTGTCTTCATACACAGTTTCATTTTTAGCATAGGAGAGGTCACAGCATTTTGCCGACTCAAAATACCTGACACTGACAAGAGGAAGCAAATTTCATTAAATAAAAAAGGGGTTAGCACTGCACAGGCTGGTTATTTATAAATAGTGCTGCCAGTTGATACCTGATGGTTTATTGAACTTAATGAAACTCCTGTAGCCAAATGTGTATTTAAGAAGGCATTTGACCTTGGGCATCTTTCCTGCTGAGGGGATGCTGTCTGCTGTGTCAGTGGTTCAAAATCAATAACCTCCAGCACCGTCCTATTGAGAGCTCTTGTACTTAAGGGTGATATTGTAAAAAGTGACAATATTCTGCTGATGAATGACTTGATACCGGTATCCCTGTGGGAAGGGTGGGCAGGGTTATGTGGTGACTCTAAAAATGCACTGGTAATGAATGAAGAAAAATTCTGTTGGGGATGCCACTTTATTCATTTAGTACTTGGAGCTGCTGCCCTTCTGTCAACCTTTACCAATGCTGTCCCTGGGGGTCCGAGTGAGACCTGTTTGCTATTGTGATTCACAAATTTCATGAGACTTGTTAGGAATTCATACTTTGCTATTCTCCTGCTCTTAGTCATTGTAGCAGGTTGATAGTCCTTATGTAAAAATTACACTTGTATTGTACACAAAAATCGCTGCCCAAGTCTCACTTTAGGGGCTGGCTGGACATTTTAGGCTGTTGCCTAGAAATAGTTTAAGGGTGAACATCAGGAAAGGAGAAGAGCTCTCTGATGCAGGAATAAATGGGGGTAAAGTGGCAGTGGCTGCATTTATTGTATCAACTGGAAGAGAATCTCAAGCTAGAAGTGTCTGCCTTTAAAGGCCAAAGCAAAAAGTCGAAGTTCCTTTTGAGTATGACACTCAAGTCACATAAGGGGATGTACACTGGTAGACAGTTGGGTGTGTTGCCTTGCAAAGGGCTTTTTACAATATTTAAGGCTCCAGACTAACTGAGATGCTGTACATAGAGGAGCTTCTGTGCACAGCATCAGTCTGAGGTTGTTGGCACTAATTATGAACTAGGCTGAGCCTGGATTTTCTGGGTTCCTGGGTTGGGAACTGGGGGGTAGATCAAAGTGGATCTGTATGAAATATTTTGACAAATCTACTTGTGGCAAACCTAACTTGTGTTGGAAGATGTGTAGCCTTTCACAAGGGTAATATTGTAATACTGTTACTTGCCTGTAAACATCCCTATCATGGCTCAAACCTCTGGCTGTGGAAACACTCCTGTGTCTCTTGCTTGACGCAGGCTGACAGGAAGAGAAGCAATAAATGCAAGTGTACACATCGATTTTTAATTGCAATTTTCCAAAATAACTTTTTAAATAACATCTTTTAAATACTTTATGTATTAAGGAGCTCAGCGGGTCTCTTCTTAATATACAGTGTGATTAATTCAAATGAGAAAAAATAGTCATGCAGACAGGCTTTTCAGCTAACGAACAGGATGCATAAAATATGCTCTGCCTCACTAAGGTATTACTGTTGTCTGACATTTTTGGAAACTCCCATGGAATTTATTTTGCATTAGCTTCTGGTAGTGCTGATGGAGTGGGTGAATTATTGCTTCTTTGTCTTGAGACTTGAGCTAATCCTCTGTGCAGATTTTTGGAAGTTTCTTTTGCACAGTTTGGAGTTAGGCTCATTATTAAGAGAATTGCACACAAGAAAGTTTATCCCAGCAGCACAGGCAGAAGAGACACATCACTGTGGGTTAAGGCAGTAGACCTGTAAGTCCTATTTTTTTGTGCTAGCAAGTCTTAGAATTTTGTTGCTTGCTTTAGTCCGTTGTACATTATCTGTGTAATGTTTTTAAGTACCTGGACCATGTGCAGAGCACCTCCTGGTATTCTCTACCTGAAATACCAGTAAACTCATTTGGCAGGGAGTCCTTCATTTCCCATGCTCAATCAAAAAGCAGATTTTGCTCTCTAGCTTCTAAAGTCATCTTATTACAGAAGAGATTTTCTGCCCTGGAAGAAAACAGAAGAGGAGTTGCTAAAGAGATAAATGACAGACTCAGCCTTAAACCCTGAACTTGCAATTTATTTGCAGAAAATGTTCAGGGAGTGCAAAGACAGGACATCTGTTTCATGTTATTCCCAAAGCAACCTGCTTATTCAGCTGCAGACATCTCCGCCTGCTCCTCTAATGAGCTCGGATCTCACAACATTCCATGTTCCTTACTTTGAACCTGGGCAGAGCTGTCTGAAGCAGGGGAGCACTTCCTAAAATTTAGCATAGAGAGAACCCTCTGCATATGTGCTGTTGGAGTCTCTCTGACTCCCACGCTCCTGGGGCTGTGATGGCTAAATTAGGCATTAGTGTACATGCTCCTAATGTAGGATGTTGTGTGAAACTAGAGCAGTTTTGGGGCTGGTGAGGGGTTTGGGCTCTGGCCTTGAAGACAGAATTTTTCAGTGTGATCCTTTTCTAATGCACTGCTGGCATTTGACATTTACCATTGACTGCTTATGCAAACTAAGAGGTAGCAGAAAGACACTAATTTCAATTTCTTTTCCCCCCTCCCTGTACTTTAATTTCACAAAGTAAATATCAGAAAGAACTGCTTTGCAGGTGATTTTTAGCACAGTGAGCATAACGCTCAGGGAATGCAGCTGAAATCCTTGGCCAAGGCTGCAGAGTCACTGTTTCAAAATGCATATGACTTTGGTGGAAGCTCTGGACTAAGTGCTCCCAGCCTGCAGAGGTGCCCGCAGCAGTGGGAGAAGTGCTCCAAAATGGTGCAGTCATCTGCTCAGGCAACCTTCTTTGGCAGGAAGGGAATGCCCTTGAAACTTTACAGAAGTGGCAGATCCTGGTCCGAGTCCCCTGCTCTGAAGGTGTCCATGGCAGTGGGGTGCCTGCCCTCCTTTGGAGGCTGGGGATTGAAAGTGGTGTTCAATTGTACCTGAGCTTTCTGAGCTGACTTCTCATGACCTGTTCGGAGCAGAGTAAATGGGGCAGCAGGCAAGACAAAGAATGGCTTTTGTAAACTCCCAGGAAAGATTCCTTCTTGAGCAGAAGCATCCCTGGGAGCCTTGCTGTGTGTCCTTCCTTATACTGTGCTATTTTTTGCTCTCCCTACAGTCAGATACACATTGTCAGACACAAATCCCCTCATTTGAGAAGGACCTTTGGTGTCTTATACTAAACACTGTCATTTATGAGCCATTTACTTGGTGTGATGCCTCTTGCCTTTTATCAGCCACTGTTTCCCAGACTAGTCTTGGCAGGAGAGGATAGGTCTTTGACAGATTCCCAGGAGGGCTCAGGGCAGGGTCCATTAGGATAGGGGCGACAGCTAAGGAGAAGGAGTGTAAAACTGCCTTGTGCTGGCACCTCCCAGTAAATATTCTCAAATAATTCAAAGAACAACATGATAGATTCAGTGTACCAAGCCTTCCAGCTGCCTTTCCCACAGCAAATGTTGTGTTCTGCCCCAAAAGCTGTAGGTATGGATACGTCTTGGGAGCAGTGGGCAGCCCAAAGCCAGGAGGCTCTGGAGCACGTGGCTGGATTCAGGCACAGGGTGAGGCAGCCCGGTGGAGTTGAGGGAGCTGCTTTGCTGTCCTACGTGCAGTTTGGTAGTGTAAAGGTGAGTTAGGGAGATGGGATGGGAGTATCCAACAGTGACGGTGTTGTCTGTAGTCACAGACCAGAAAGAGAATTTCTGGAATTGTGAAAACAGCTGCTCAGTGCCATCCCAAATATCACTGCCTATGAAGGAGACAGATTTATTCTCCTGATCAAATATCTTCCCAATTTTGTCACCCTGACCAAAGACTCTTGTTCTTCATTGGTTTTTCATTTCCCACTAATTTTTCAGAGGATCAGAGTAAATATCAACAGTGCTTTTTGGTGCCAACAGAATCCTGGATGTGAGACTGGATGAGCTGTGGTGGCAAACAATCCTGGCCTGGAGGCACTGGAGCTGCTTTAGCAGCTCTTCTTGTACCTCTGCTCCCTGTGCCAGGAGCTCTGTGTCACACTAGCGGCCCCCTGCCACGCGCGAAAAGCAAGTGGCAGCGAGACTGAGTTACACGATCATCTCTGATGTGAAATCCGACTGCTCTGGCACGGTGATTTTCAGAAAGCTTCTACATCAGTGCTGGGCTGAAGGAGTCTGTGGGATTCTCTGTGACATGTGTCTGTATGTTGGACCTGACTGGATGAAACTCTGTAGAAGTGGCAGATTGAAGGATGTGTGAAAAAGATATGATCTGCAAAAAGCAACTAAAAATTGCATATAATGAAAGGGGATCTGCAAGTAAGTGTTTCAGTACAGTGCACCAAGAGAATCATCTTTATCACCGTGGTGATAGTCAGGTCCTCTCTGCTGCTGTCTCCCAGGAGCAGCAGATCCAAAGAACAGAGCTGTGACTTTCTCTTTTGGAGTGAGCAGGAGCAAATCACCTCATTCTCCACGAGGAAAAAAATTGCCAGTGGTGTTTGCCTGTTGCACAGAGCTCAGCACTCAGATTGTCTTTAACTGCAGTGCCTCCATTTGTAAAAAACCATCTCATGATAATTAGTTTTATTGGGTTTGGCCAACTGCCAGGTAAAAAGCTGGATAACACATAGTATTGGCATGGTGCCCCACGGATCCAGACATGCTCCATTTCCAGTAGCTTTTGGAGTCTTTAGTGACTTGTACTGCACAGTTATTGCATATCCTGAGTCAGTGGAAGCAGCACAGTACACAGCTAAGTGCCTTTTGCAATGCCCAGTATTAAAATTTATTGTATTTAAGTTGCTATATGGGTAGAATCAAGTATAATGATTTTCTCTTTGTAAATGGGGTGGACTTTTCCTGTTATTGGCGGTTAGGCTTGCTGGGGCAGAAAAATAGATGAGAACATGGAATTACAACAGGCTGTAAACTCAGTTTAGCACCAACTATATATAATTATATTTAAGAAACAACAATAATGGCTGGAAACTATGGCGTGATAGAAAAAATGCGAATCCTCCCTGGAAGAATGCCTTTGCTATTTGTAGCCAATTTCACATGCTTAGTAACTTAATTCTACATTGATTTCTGTAAATGGTGCTGTAGCTCACAAGGTGGCATTTAGCACCTGGAATGGAGTAAAGAGGGGCAGTGGCCCCTCAGAGGGCACTCAGGGCTCTGATAACTCTTCACTGGGACCATGAGAAGTGGGAGGCTATTATAACAAAATTCTGCACACCATCAAAACCTCCCCCCCTTTCTTCCCAGGAAAGGCCAAAGCACAAACACTTGTTTGGAACCTGGGGCTGGGCTTTTAACCAGGGACTGGGATGTGCTGCAAGGAGAACTGCTGATCCCTGCTGTGTGTGTTGCACCTCTTCCAGAAGTGACCAGGCCTTTTCCAGACCCACTACTGTAGTTTTTCCTCCAGTGACTATAAAATATACACAGCAGATGTGAGACCCACTGGAGCACCAAAGAAAGATTAATAGCAAACTAACAGAGGTGGATGTGACTGAGGTTTTGTCCTTCCTTCTGAATGACCAAAGAGTTTATTCACTCCTAATTTAGAAATTAGAATTAAAAGGGGGCATCTTCAAAACAAAATTCAGTTCACAGTGGCTTAGGACTTTGTTCCCTTGTGTTGCTTGCTAACCTTGGCAGTAAATGTGACACTAATATGTGGCTGCAGGACCTCAGAGGATAATCGCTGCAGGCTCACGGCATGTGGGACAGGCCGGTGCCCTGCACCTCAGAGCCAGCATCCATCACACACAAACCAGGCATGGCAGATGCAAAAGATCAGCTTGTGCCCATTTAACCACAGGGCCATGCTGTAAAGTTCTGTCCCATTTAAAACAGTTGATTAACATCTTTACCATTATCTCTACCAGTCAATAGATTTGTCTCCATCTAAGCTTTCCTTTAGGAACAAGAGAGTTCTTGATACCTCAGCAGGCTGTTTGCAGATATCAGTTTTGTTTAAGCACTGTGATAACTGACTGTAAGGGGCTGATTTTATTCCTGTAATATTCATGTTAATAACAATAACTTTTGAGAAACCTGTTAAAAGTCTGCAATGGTATTGTAAAAGAAAGGTCAGATGCACCATTCCCCATTCTGTAATGATCAAGTTAGTAATTTTTGATGGATATATTAAATGATGCTGTTGTCCCTGGGCAGATCACAGAATCAAAATAGGCTCCTATTTCATTCAGAGTGTAACACCTGCAATGAAATGGTCTTCTGGCTAAAACAGGTGTTTCCAACAGAGGGAAGGTTTGCTATTTTAAACTGCATCCAGCCAATACTGTGGGTGTCTGCCAATAGACAGCAACCCATAATCTATATATAAATTAAACAAAACCCCTTCATGAAAAGAATATTATTAAAGCTGCAAAGTCAGGCACTTGGAGGTGAAGAAATGCCAGCATCAAAGTTTCCTGGGTGACCTCATTTTGTCCTCTCCTTTGCTTGTGCACATGCATAATGATGCAATTTATAATTATACAGCCAGAAGTTACTCCTTTTTTAATGCCATATGCCCATATTCAGCACCTGAAATGCCCTTGCTCTTGGGGCTGTGCAGTGCTGGGGCCTTGCCTCTGGATTCTTGCTACCTAAACCAAAAAGGTGATTTATGGAACAACACCAGACTTGTGCCCTGGAGAACGTGTTGGGCTGTTGTCATGTGGATTCTGCAGGAATTTAAGCACTCTGTTAAAGCCAGAGTTGCCACATTGTGGATGAGGGTGTGAGAATGGGGCTCCACACCTGCACAGATGCTGTCAGAAATGGGCTTTACATCCAACACTGTGAGGAAAAATTATGCTGGAAATCTTTCAGGAGTTTCTCCTGGTGTTGTGTGTCTGGTGAGCCCTGGTGGGATTTTAAGCTCACTTGAAAGTAGTACTTGTGCTTTATAAGGTAATGTATTTCCTGGGGAATTTGGAGCATCGTTCTGGCAAGAACAAAGAGGACAAGTTTCTCCAGTCATCTGCTCCCGCATTTTAAACCTCTTTCTGCATACTTCTGATCCTCGGTACATAAAATATTATTGTAAAAAAGATTTATATCAAGAGTGTATTGTAATGATTCTCACACAAACAGTGATATTTGCAACTTTCAGAATGAAGTAATTGGGTATGATTTCATACTTCCTTTAACAGACTTAGCAGCACCGCAGCTCCAGTGACTGATGGTGGCTGCAGATCTCGCTGGCCACTTCAGCAGATCCGTCCCTCTGTGATCTGCTGCTTTTGTGCCCAAATCCCTGCCAAGGCATGGAGAGCTCTTGGCACGGCTGGAAGGAGCTCAGCACCCACATCTGTGTGTAAGGGGCCTTGTCTGTCACCTGGGGTACCTCAGCTGGCTTTAACTTGCTCCTGAGCTCTTGGCTGTGTGTTGAGCCTCTGCCAGCAGTGCCTTTCATTTCAAAGTAAAAGAAACTGGGACTGGTCTATGTAAGTCTGCTGCGCTCCAGCCAGAGCTTCCAGCAGTGCTGAGGGCATGAGATCAGCTATAGATCGAGGCTGTGCTGTGTCCTCAGCTTATCTTTTCCGTCTGAATTGTCTCACTTTTTGTTGTGTGTTCTCTCTTCTCGCTGCTAGATCTGAGGGTTGACTTTGTAACACTCTCTGTGCTGTTGGGGCAGGAGGTGTCTCAGCATGTCCTGCTTGTGCAGGACCCGCCTGCCTGTGACTCGGGGACCAGTGTCTGCAAGGGCTTTCTGATCTCTGTGAAGTCATAGTGCAATATAGATATTGAAACATGAGAGAAGAACTCGGGCACAGAAAATGAACAGAAAATCAGCTTTTCTGTATTAATTCTTCCTCTGCTGTGACTCTTGCACTGTGTGTGCACAGCTATCTCTTGTTTTGAATTTATTTATCGTATTGTCAAAAAAAAGGGGGAAAGACCTCAGTTTTATTCAGCATGATTTTTTGGATAGATGTGTTAGAGATTATAGATCAAGTTTAAATTTCTATAACAAATGTGTACATTTACACATGAAAAGTTCAATTGTTTTCTTTTTAAACAGAAGGTTTTGTTTAATACTTGAGTTTACTCTTGCTTCAGAAGGCAAAGGAAATCCTGCTATAGAGCCAGGGACTGGGAGTCAATAACAGAAGTTAAACTGAAATTAGACATGAAAGATTTATTTTTTTTTTTTAATCTTTTGTCTCTGGCGCCTGAGAGAATGGTGCCTCTCTAGTTGAAGGCATCACACAAAAGGAAATTCAGCCTCATTGGAAAACGTTTTATTCCTCCGAGACAGAAGGGAAAGTCTGAACAGAAATATTTTTAAGTGTCAGTCTGTCTCCCTCTGATCAGACTGTGCAAACTCACCACTCCTAGTTTGATTTGGGGGGGTTACTTTGCAGTTGTAAGCCTCTGGCAACAGTTGGCCCAAATATCAGCAGAGACTCCATCAAACCCCTTGAAGACATTTGGGAAAATAGAAATTTATTTACATGTTTACTCATTGAATAGTCCACGTACAATAAATTTAGCAAGGTTGTATCCTGACATAAGATGTTTGCAGAAACTTTGAATTTTTGAAGTTTGCAGAAATGGAGCAAAAATGTGAGAGTTTGCAGATCAAAGTGAGTGGCACTCACCTCCTGGGGCAGGCTTGGGGTCTGCTCCCTCTGGAGGTTTTCCTCAGCTTTTAGTGGTTCTGTGTCAATTATCCTTCAAATATGTTTCTGTAAAGGAAATACCATTCCCAGAGGCAGGATCAAGCTGCTAAAGGTTGTTCAAAGAAAAAATAGCACCGGTTTTATTTACAGAGACAAAACTTAGCCCATGAGGTCTGTAGTATCAGCCTGCCTTTATCCCTGTGGTAACAGCTGGGAGCAGGGGTGTGCAGGTGGAATGGGAAAGGACTCGGGCTGGTGTTAGGGAGAGCTGTGTGTTCACACGGGGTTTGCTGGTATTCCATTTGGGTTTGCTCAAAGGGGGCTGTAATCTCGTAAGCTTCTATTTCAGATAGGAATCTAAAATATGGAAGGACATGCCTAAATTGCAGAGATCTGAGAACTCATGTGAAGCTTTGCTTCTCCAAACTCCAATGTTGTCAAACTCAGCAGAAAAGTGCTATAAATGTGGTGTAAGTGAAAGCCACATCAGACTCGTGGTGTAAAGCCTGTGTTTGAGACAGACGTCTCAAAGACAACGAATATATGCAAGTCACACTTGCTGCTAAGGAACATCCTTATATCCTTGTAGAGAAGTTTATCACCTTCCTGAGCTCGTAATAGTGATTTTTTTTTTTTTTCCTGGCTTGAGCCGGTGACTGAAGCTCATGTGCTTACAGAGGACCAGCTTGCTGTCATCTCGTTGGCATTCTGGTTTGCCACTTGCAATTAAATCTAAATGTATCTATGTGCCTTCCCCAGAAGACAAGAACCTGCTTGCAATGAGCTTCCTGGTGACAGGGATTCAACTTCCCACTGTGCTCACTTTGTCTGACCTTTGGAGCACCGAAGGTTGTGATGCACCAGCCTGCAGGGACCTGCACGATGTCTCTTAATTGTGCTCTGTAATCAGCGGCTCGTTTGCAACCCTCTGCAATGACACAGCTTTGTCCTCCAGCTGAGGGCACCACGAGAGGCCACTCTGCAGGCAAAGGCACGAAGGAAGATCAAACACTGCCGGCAGCTCTGCTTCGATGCTGGGAGGCTCCTTGGATCTGTGAGAGGGACCTCAGCATGTGTTTTATGGTGTATTGATTGGCAGAGGAAGCATAAAATACTGCCTAAACCCACGTTCTCTTGGGAAGCTTCCATTACCCAAGGCAAAACAGGACCCAAAGGGCTGGGGTCCTAAAAAGCATTAATTCCCCTATAAAGATGTGTGTGTGACCTTGGATTAATCCAAAGTCAGGAGAAATAGGTCCCACTCAGTGTCTTGCAGGAGTTTGCAGGCTCATGGAAGGACCCTGTGATACACACCATAATAAACTCTGCAGGGATTAAACTGGGTGAAGCAGAGGAAACCTTCATTGCATCATCAGGGGTGAAGGAGCTGCAAAATTGTTCCACTTTTCCAGAAAAAGGAAGAGTGAAGAACCTGTACTTTGGCTTTGCTTTGGATTAGTAAAAGTCTGTGTATAAACTCTATGTAGAAATGGGGGCACTTAGAAGTTGTTGCAAGAACACCTTTCACCCCAGCAGCACAAAAAAATGCACTGTTGAAGAAATGGAGACCGCTGGGGATGGTCCAAGAGAGATGAGACTTTGCTTCTTCAAGTTGTCCGTGGCTCAGGTGCTCCTCTGCCTGGAGAGCTAAAAGTGTAAGGGCAGAAATGGCAAGATAACCCCACCATTGAAATGAATTGCCATGTGCTCAGAAATGGGTTGGACAAGACACTCTGTGACCATGAAATCACATTTTGGAAAGGCAGAATTGCATAAGCTTAGCCCTGAAGCTGCTTCAGCCTCGTGGAAGATGTGAGCCGATAGTGTAGGATGGCTCTCTGAGTCCTTCCTGGAATATTTACCCTCCAGAGTCCTTTCTGGAGCATTAGGCTTTCTCATGTAAAACAATCATTCCCTGCTTCGATGGATTCTCGTGAAACATAATCTGCATAAATGGAACTACTGTAGCCGTGTCTGGGTTGAAACATACAATGCTGTAAGATGGAAAGAAATGGTTGTGTTTTTCCTCAAGGCAAAATTTCTCATATTCTTGACAGCTTTTGAAAAAAAAGGTGGTGTATGTGGAGTGAAAATCTTTGATGGGCAAGTGAAATAGTGAAATAAAAATGAATGATAGCTCAGTTGTTTCACTTTTTAAAGGCGAGGTCCTAAATTTCTAAAGTGGCCATCCAGATGCTAAAAGGCATAACTTTTACAATTTATTGCAGCACATTTTCTCCTTTATGTCCTATAAAACACTCTAGCTGTTCACGACCATACACCTTTGTCAGAGCATGTGATATGTACCTGAAATGTATTCATTCCCTCCAGCCAGGGGACCCCCAGGACTGTGTTTGCTTCAGCCTGTTTTACTGGTCCCTGTGACGAGCAGAAGTTGGAATGAGCTTTAAAAACCTGATGGTAGTGATGCCAAACCAGCAAAATGGTACAAAGATTCTGTAATCCATGTTTTCCTGCATGGACTGGGCTCTAAAGCAGGCCTGGCCTCCTGTGGGATGTGCTTGACCAGGAAAATGCAAATGCAGTTTTTGTACTTTTTATCCTTTACTGTGGGAGAAACTGCATCTTGATGTTGTAGAGAGTGAACCTTAGAATCACCATGAGGACAAATGCAAACAAATGTAGCTAAAGAAGAGTTTGTTCTCTGCCTGGGAGGGAAGAGGAGGGTGAGCTGAGAAACCAGACTGGGGGAGTGGCTGCTCCTTTCTGACACCACCGACTCCAAACCCTGGGGTTTCAAGCCAGGGCCAATGTTTCTCCTAGGAGTAATTCAAGCCACAGCTGATAGGCACTGGGCAGGAGCTTGGCTGGATACCCCAGACCTGTTTGTTGTGTGCTGCAGAGCAGATGGGATCCACATGAGGTCCAGATTTCAGAGTCAGGATGTTTGCAGCCCAGGCAGGGTTCGGCAGCTGCCCGTATGTTTCTTGTACACATGGTGAAAAGTGGGCCAGATTATGAGAAGGGGGTGATTCTGTGCGTGTCCTGGTCAAAGCCGGTATATCGTGCTGTGCTTTTGTAGTAACCAGCATTTTTAACAATCTGCAGTATTTGTATGGCCTTACATTTCAGGGGAACCAAATACATCAGCCTTAATTGCCTTCAAAGTGCTGCAAGAAAGTCAGAGCTCAGCACAGGCTGTACTGGGAGATCAGTGCTAGCACAGGGACCTCAGAAATCAGTTTTTACAAGCTCAGAGCTTTTACACATTGATAAATCAGTAACTTCTTACCTACCATAAGGGAAAGCAGCATCATATAGAAGTACTGATGTTCAATTTACATTTAAGCATATCCATATTATATGGATATTTGACACTTGTATTTATTAACCATACATTCTTGTTTATGTTAAATACTTTAAACATATAGTGAATACATCATATAGCCCATATATAAATACATAACATTTTTTTCTTACAATAACTATTGGCTATATTTAGTTTACTACACTTTAGCTTAGTAACATGAGTTTTAATTAAGGCTAGTAAAAATGTTCTCTCCTGTAACTGTTCGGTAGAGAGGTAGGACAGGTTCCAGTGGTAAATGTGTTTAATCTCGTTAGGGAAAAGGGAAAAAAAAAAGATCTTTTATGCATTCTAGTGGTGAACATTAAGGACAACATCTGCTGGGAAGATCTAATGTTGGGTTGGAAATTGGACAATCACATTGTTCCTAAATAAAGTGATCCTGCCTCTATGGGCTTAACTGGACATGAGGCTGATTTATAGTGGGCTACTTCCGTACATCAAATTGAATGTATAAACATTTTTATCAGTATATATGGAGTATTTCTAGACTGTATCTGGGAAAAGGTAACTAACAGGCAAAAAAGGAGGTTTCCCAAATTGCCAGTGTTTTTACTGGTGTAAATATGAATACCTCTGCCAAGGCATTATGGTAGATGGCCCACATCTAAAGACCTTTCAGTGTAATGGGGATTTTTCCATTGCTTTCTCTGGCATTTGATTCAGGGTCCCTTTCCCTGGAATTTGGCTGAGAAGCCTCAATAAAGCTGTACAAAAATTGTTTATTTCCATTGCTGCTTATTAAACCAACGTGACATGGAGTATAACATGGTTCTGGAGGTTTAGTTGGGTTAAATTGTATTTTTTTTTTTGCATGTTCACAGGCTGCTCCCTCCTAGCCTGTGGATTTCTGCCACAGGACTTATTTATTGCTCTTGTCTAGAGATCAGGAGCTGGGTGGTTACATCTGTCCTTTCCCGGTCAGACTGCTCAGGTGGCTCAGGTCAGCAGTGCATTCAGACACCCTCTCAACCACCTCCAACTCAACTAAAACACCTGGTCACACATGGGGAAATTTTGTACTGTGAATTCGTATAGGAGCACATTTGGAAGGCTCTGAAGAACGCCTTGGGTGTTTTCATTTTTGTTATTCCCGCAACCTTTGCAGAGATTTAACACCCGGTTATATTCGGATGCGGGATCACTTCTGAAGAACTCTCTGTTCTCACATCTTCTATACAAATACTTTTTCTGTATCAGGTCAGGGCACAAATGCTACAAAAAGTGTGATTTATTGGTAAAATAGTGATTTTTCTGAGAAAAGTTCAACAAAAAAAGGCCAAAACATCTCTTCCATCTGTCTCCCAAGAAGTACAAACTCCATCTTGAGATACTGTTTTTTGATTCCATGCTTGGAGACAATTGAGAGCCTGATTCCTTCTCCTGAGAAGAGTAATAGATTTTCTTCTTTTAGACTGGGTATGGTATTTGAAATGCTCTTGGGGTGCTTGCCTTCACTTATCTTCTGTTTCTTATCTCTTGAGCCAGCCAGTAAGTCACTGGAAGGGTTCTTTTTTTTGTGTTGTGAAGGGATTTTTTCATTCCTTTCCATGTTATATGATGTCTTTATCACTTATATTCAGGGGAGTAACAGGGCCGTCGAAGATTACCAGGCCGTGTTGCTTGGGAATCTCAGCTCTGCACACATTTGCCACACGTTTGATTTGTAGGTAGAGAGTTTAAAATCTATTTTAGGGTGTTTCTTTTGCAGTAAGTGGAGAATGGCTGTCACCGTGAAACCCAACTCTTGTGGAAACATGAGCCAAGAACAAATATATTTTACTGCTTTTGCGGGTAGGGCTCCGTTCCAGTTTTGTGTGCTGCGCTCTGATCAAACTGCTGAAGGCAGCCTGTGTGAGAGTGTAGATGTAGACTGACACCCTGCCTAAATTAACATGTCCTCCCTGTTTCTGGGGTCTGAGAGTTTTTTGGGTAAATATTGTGCTTGTTTGTGATCTATAATTGGTTTTGATCAGTTACATTGATGGAGGGATGGATGTTGTCTCCCTGGGGAAGGATCCATGACCCTCCCTGACTCAGCTGCATTAATTCACAAGAAGTTCTCCCTTCCTGAGCAAAAGGAGAGTTTCAGACCTGACTCTTCCAGAACCACAGTAAAGAGAGTCCAGATGGTTGGGAGGACCGGGATAAAACCTGGCTTACAGCCCGGGATAACTGCACAGTGAGGATATAGCCAAAACGTCCTTCTCTGGCTCTTCTGATACTCTCTTGAGCCTTCCTGCTCTCTCCCCTTGCAAAGATCCATATTGTCCTTTCCTGGCTTTCCTTTCCAGCTCTTTATTGCTTTAGTAATACCAGAAGGATCTCCTGCTCAAGCTGCCAGACAGGCAGCTTGTAATAACAGAGGCACAGAACCAGCACAAGAGATTTCCTGGTTTGACTAGGATTCGTGTGCAGGAAATCTCCTCCTGAGCCCCATGTGAGTGCAGAGGAACATTGCAGCCTTGCAGCCCAGCAAAGACATGGAGGTAAAACCCCCAACCACCCCAGATTCCCCCGCCACAAGAGAAGGGTAAAAGCATCAGTCAATGTCTCCAGCACCTGTTTCATTGAAGGCAGCAGCATTTGGGTGAGCACTCAGCCCCTTCACTCTGTGAGCCCTGGCTCCCACGGAGGGCAGCAGCCAACGTGAGACCAGCATTCCCTGACTTGCACCCTCTGACAGTTTTCGTCCTCTGCCTTCATCCAATGAGCTGGGTGTGGAGCAGGGGATCTGTGGATATTGCACTGCAAAGGGAAGTGATTCCAGTAGGTGCTTTGGGAGAAGCTGATCTTCCATGGCCTTTCCAAACCAGAGTGCTCCGGAGCTGTCCCCGAGCTTATTAGCACTGAGCCCTCTTAATTCCAAGAGGCTGCTCGATGGCCACTTGGGAGATAAGGGAAGATTAAATAGAAGAGCATAAGTGCTTGAAGACGAATCCTTAATACCTATGATGAAAAGGAGGCTGGATTAAGTGAGAGTTGCACCTCTGTGAGCTTCATTTCAGAGCAGGGATAGCTGATCTCACCCCCAGCTGCCACTGGAAATCAGCAGGTCCTGGCTGGAGAAAAGTTCAAGCCATTCTGGCATTAAGCTAAAATCTTTTCTGGAGGTCTACACTTTAAAAAAAATAGTTGTGTAAGGGACTGAGCAGAATATTAATTGAGACTCTCAGGATCTGGTGGCAAAAGGATTGTTTAAAGGGTGACATGAGTTTTGTAAACACACAAGGGATGAAAATGATGAATCAGAGGAATGCTCTGGTAAAGAACAGCCTTTGGTCAAAGAAGATACTCCTTCCTCTAGAAGGTATCTTACAGAGAGCTAAAGAGAAGTGATAAAGTGTGAACAGTAGTCCTGATTCTTCTACTGCACTTAGAAAAATAAGGACAGACCTTGCTGCAATACACAGGCTCCCACAGTTGGCAGGAAGGGCAACCCTGGACAGGAAGAGTCTCTCTTTCTCTGGGCTGGACTCCATCTTGGCTCCAGGCTTGTCCATAGGGATTTCACCTCTAGAAGGAATGCTGTGGGAATGGCTGCATGCCAGTGGCTACTGCAGTGGTGGGAGGGTTTCTAAGAAAACCAAGAGGATAGGTGGGGTTTTGTCCTCTTGGAAGGTCCTCATAGGAACAAGAAAATAAATGTACAGGAGCTCTTGACTCGTGCTGCAGCTGCCCCAGGGTGTATAAGCTGATGCTGGGTGCCCTGGCTGTCCCGGAAGGCAGCAGATAATCCATGTATGAGGGAAGGGCACAGAAATGGCTCTTTCAAAGGGTGCCCATAAGTAAAACTAAATTTTGAACAAAGAGGTGGCCTCTTCTCTTCCCCCTTTCCAAGGATATTTGCTGTTTATTGAATGGCATCTGACCAAAACTTGCCTGTTTTGCACTGGTGCAGCTGATGAACACTCGAGCCTTTGACTAAAGGCCTTACTGGCAGATCTGCCCCTACTGGGAGTCTGGTGGAGCTTTGCCCATGTCTTGACTGCCATACTTGAGCCTGTCTCTTAAAGCTGACCTGGGGAGAGATTTTAAAAAATGCTTTGGTGTGGCCCTTTTCAGCAAAAGGATTTTATGTTGCTCCTGGAAAGTCAATTGCCTTGATGAAGCTTTTGGCAGGAAAGAGGAGCTGCAGCTCACAACTTCTGAGGGACTAATCTTGATGTGTTTATTTCTGGTGTCTTTGTTGGAGCTCAACCACTTTAGGGCAAGCACTTTTTTTTTTTTTTTAACCTCGGTCTGGATTTTGTCATTCTCTGAGAGCTCTGAGGTTGTAGAAACCCTCTGAAATGTGCCTGCAGCCGTCACTTTGGGGCCTGTTTCACACACTCGTGCCTGAGCTGGTGTCAGTGCCCTTTCCCTGGGATTGCCTTCCCTGCAGCCCTCACTGAGGTGCCGTGGATGGGAGCACTGAGCAGAACGTTGGCTTTGTTGGTGCTGATTTCCTCGCATTGTGGTGCTTTAGGCCTGGCAGCAACTGGCACATTGTCAACCACTGGAAGCCAGGAGATTCCAAGGGGAAGGTCAGTGACAGGGCACATCCCACCTGAGGGAGAGTCAGTCGATTGCACCAGGCTGTGCAGGCTTCCCACAGCTTTCCAGACCATTAAGTGTGTTAACATCAGTGATCTAAACCCACAAGAGCCAGGGAATTTGGACTTTGGGGTGAAGCTCAGGTTTCTAAAATGCATGTCTGTGCCTCAGTAGCCCTGTGTGTCCTCCACAGGGAGTTCCTGGGGGGATGTTTGTTGGAAGCTGGAGCAGTTGGCAGAGCCCAGTGCTGGGGATGGACTCTGTGCTGCACCGAGAGCTGTCTTTGATGTCTCTCACTGGTTGCTATTGTGACTTCTGTTGCTGTCAGGCAGAAATGTAGCACAGTGAGATGAAGACACTGATCTGATTATGGTGACAGACTATGAAAATAAACTTTTCTCTAAGAGCAGAGTTTTGACAGTTGACTTTTTTTTAAGCCCATTCATAAAGCTTGGGATATTATACTTTATTTTCTTACTGTTCAAAGCGAAAGGTTGCACGCACTAGACACACATGGATATGTAAAATTAAATGCATTAAGAAAACAAATAATTTTGAGTCAAATGTACACCTCTTAAAAACTTATTGCATTTCTGGCTGTTTTGGGTCTGCCTGAGATGGAGTTAATTTTCCCCACAGTGCTGAGCTTTGTCTTGGTAGCGAAAATTTGTTGGTAAGACCCCAGTGCTCTGAGCAGTGCTGGCACAGCATCAGGGCTGTCTCCCCAGCATTCCCCCTCACCAGCAGCCTGGAGGTGGGTGGGTGAGAACTTGGGACACAGCCAGGACAGCTGACCCAAGCTGACCAAAGGGATATCCCATTCCATTTGACATCAGCAGCAAAAGTTACGAGGGAGGAGGATGGGAGGCACATTATGGTGTTGTTTGTCCTCTAGAGTGATCCCTATGCACCCTGAGGTCCTACAGCCCGGGAAGTGGCCTGCTGATGGAAAGTAGAGAATGAATATTTTGTTTTCCTTTGGTTCTGTAAACTGCCTTTCTCTTTAGCCATTAGCTTCTTCCCATCTGATTTTCTCCCTACCCTGTCGTGCTGCGGGGAGCGATAGAGCAGCCCATGGGGACCTGGCCTCCAAGCAGGGTCACCCCATCACATCAAGGGACTTTTCTCTTTATCCTGACAGCACTGGGATCAGCTTTGCAAAGGCAGCTGAATGACCTGAGCCAGGAAGTAATAGAGCCTGATTGCTCATGGATTTGTACCTCATAATTGATTGGGCTTTGGCAAAGCCTTTCCTGCAGGACAGAAATTAGTAGGGCAAGAGCTTTTTAAGAAAGTTAGCTTGCAGTCACTAGAGAAAGGAAAACTTAGTAATTATATATGCAATCAGTTCTGCTGGTGAGACAGGGATTGAGCTTCCTAGAGAACTGTCTGTGGAAATCTCTTTGTCTTTTTTTGGAAACAAAAAACTGTTGGAGAATACTTTGGGGAAAAAAGGTCATGACATTTGAGAGGGGAAAAAAGAAAAACACAGTACAGTGATTTCTGCTGCCCCCCAAACCTGAAATCTGCAGTACCTGGTCTCCATACTTCTGTCAGCAATTTTCTTTCCCCTCCTATTTTTGCAAGAGAATTTTAGTATGAATTGTTTCATTACTTGTGAGGCACAGGAATTGCCTTGATTTCCCCCAGCCTGCACTGTACCTGTGCCCTGCCCTTCTGGCACAGCCCCTCTCTGCGTTGTCCCTTGAATGATGAGTAATGAGCTTTTGTCGGGGATGTAGCACTGGCTGGTGGGAGTGGGTTGGGTTTGGTTGGCTCCTGCCAGCAAACACAGAGCCATCAGCTGGGACAGCCATGGAATTCCCTAGTGAGGTGTCAGGTGTGGTAAACTGCACCCTGTTCTAGGAAGATTATCTGTAGAGAGGCTGTTATCCAACAGAACGTAAAGAACATTTATTTATATTCACATTTAATAATGAACCATAAACTGCATCAAATCAAACATGGATTCCCTGTTGAATAGTGTTAAATTAATGGTGACTTCTAGTTTTACCTCCTTCTTTGTGTGCTGTAGGGTGCTGTTTACAATGGAAGCAAAGGAAGTTTGTGTGTTATTGCACCAAATGGTTAAATAACATTTGCACTAACAGCAACTGTGCTTGTTTATTGGAATGCGGGCATCTGGCCTGTTTGCCTCCGTCCTTCCTGTTACTATGGATTGTTAAACTGTCAGACACACTTTTGGCTATCAGCAATTGCATGTTTAAAGTGAAGGTGCCATGGAGGGACTGGTTGGATTACCCCAAGGGGATCCCTCCACACCCCACTTTGGAGTACTCAACGTGCACCAAAGGAAGCAGGGATTTTCCCACAAATTTCTATGGCTTTGGATCATCCCCTGCTCCTGTTCTCTCACCATTTGCTCTGTCATGGCTCTTGCTGTCATCAGCAAGCTTCCAGGATTTGGGCACTGCAAGCAGCAGGTACCAGGGCAGTGCATGTAAGGGGGGGGTGTTGTACATGGGTGTTATTCTCTACTTGCATAATTTTTTGCCAAGGAAGTGATCTTTGAAAATAAAACCCAGCTTTCTGCTGGGATCTGTGTCTGTGAAGGGCAGTGGGAAAGGGATGCTGCTTTTCCCTGACCTGCTGGATTATATCACTCCTATTTCTCAGCAGAAACGTTCTCCCTTTGCAAGCGAAGAGAGGATGTCTCAAAGAAATCTCTGCAGAGCTCTGACCTGTGCTCCCAGTGGAGCTGGGGTTAGCAGCACTCCTGTCTCCAGCTGTGAGGAGTGCAAATGGGCTCTGCCAAGCCTTCCATATCCCTGCCAACTTTTTCTCACAGTTCAGTTGGTTGTTTTTTTAAGATTTGTTACAGAGCTTTTCTTTTTCAAAGTAAACCAACGCCATGAGCCTCGTACTTAAATGAATGCGTGTGCTCACGTAGGGGCAACTAATGCAATAGAAAAGTAAGGTTAGAGGTGATTTGGGTAATTTTCCAGTTTGTGAGTGGGCACAGTCAAGTCCCTCCACACAGTCTGGGAGTGCATCTGAGCTGCTCAGTGCTTTAGGGCACTACATAAAATCCAGGTGCATTTTGTGCCTGGATTGTAACCCAGGCAGTGTGGTGGGTTTGGGGAAGTGGTGCTTGTGTTTTTTAGCTTCTCTTCTCTCTTGAATGCGCTACCTTTGCAGTGCCTCTTGCTCTGATAGGCAAAATCCATGGCAGTTTGCTGTTTTTATAGCAGCCTTTTTTCCTAGGAGAAATATTGGAAATATGCTGTATCAATAGTATCCAACTCTGTTACCATTGGGAACCACCTTGTAACAACTGAACGTTTAAATCTTTCCCTTCTGTGGTTGAGAGAAAGATCTTCATTCCTCACTGTTCCTAATTACTCCTCTCCTCAGTGCCTGCCATGGGCAAACATGTAAATTTGATGGGATGAGGAATCAGCTTGGGTTATATACAGAAAAGCTGAAAATCTTGTGTCTGTATGAGACTGGATTTAGTGGGAGCATCCTGGGGAGCGGATGCACTAAATTTCACATGAACAAAGCATGGCCAGCACTTGTGCAAGGGTCCCTAATCCTCCCTGGCCATGTCTAATGCCACTTTCGAGCAACTTGCTGGAGTTCAGGAGCAACCACATCACTGAGGTTCATTACTCTGTTTGACCTGGAGTGCTCTGAACTGTCCTTGGCAAGGCAAAATCTGAGGGACTGGATTTGCAGTCAGTAAGGGACTGACTTATATTAAGCAGTAGAGAGTTAAGGTAGAATACACTTTATCACGTTTTAAGCCTTTAACATAAACAGCGATGGGTTGTTCTTATCTGAGTGCTTCCAAACAAGGTTTTGATCCCACCTTGCACATTGCTGTTCCAGC
Source organism: Corvus kubaryi (assembly GCF_017639235.1). Taxonomy (NCBI): domain Eukaryota; kingdom Metazoa; phylum Chordata; class Aves; order Passeriformes; family Corvidae; genus Corvus; species Corvus kubaryi. The sequence continues at coordinate 5,531,840 of NW_024582058.1, read as the reverse complement.
TGAGGGCGTAGGAAATCAAAGATAAAATGCCGAGATGAAATGACCTTCCCCTCCTTTCTCCCTGTACATGATTTACATTTAAGTCCAGATGCAAACCTAGATTTCACGGCTGGTTTTCTTGGTGTAGACTAAACCAAAATCTTGGATGCAAAGCTTGTCAGTGTTCAAAGTAAATGATATCACAGTTTATTTTCCTTTCTGGCAGAGGTAGAGTGAAATTCTCAGGCAGAGATCAGTGTACAGTGAAGAAAGCTTCATGGAAATGCTGCTGTTCACTGGAATGTATACTTTTTTATTAAATTTCTGGAAATCTAGATGAAAGACAGGGAAGACAGAGGGATTCTCCTAATGAAATTGGCAACAGTAATTGTAATCAAACTAAAACTGGTTAGGTTTGAAACAAGATAATTTAGAGTTTGACCAAAGCTTTGCATTGTTGATTCTCTTCCTTTCTGACACTGCAGATGCATTTCTGCTAAACCATTACGTGTTTAGCATTGACTTCCATTGAAAACACATTAAGACTGTGGGAAGATTTTTGTCACAGCAGTGAATCACTAAGAAGAGCTGTGTGTGACATACGAGGACAAAATTGTTATTTCAGTGTTTGAGCAGTGCCAGCACAAGGCACACAGCCCCTCTGGAAATGGGAAAAGTTGGGGATTGCTACAAGGGCTCCTTCATCATCCTTCCTTACCCATTTGGTGCTGCTGAGCAAAGGTTGTGCTGGGGTGAGGATTTTGCTGCAGCTGGGAATGGAGTTGCTCCCTGGCCAGGGCAAGGAATGGTTGATGGCCATGGCATGAAAGGAATTACATAATTAGCTCCCACAGCCTGTATGGGAGTGCTGGTGTGGAATATGTCCCTAAACCAGAAATGTGCCATCTCTAGTGTTAGGAAAAGTGCTGTCTCTGTTATGCTCCCCTTCCTGCAGAACTCAGGAGAAGTCACAGGAGCTGCCCAGACAAAGGCAGAAATAGGGATATTTTGAGTGGAAAACCTTTGACTTCAGACTTTATTTCCTCTACTGTTGTTGAGGGCACACAATAAATCTTCCCTAGTTATTTTCACTTGAGGCAATGATGCACCAGAGTGATGTGTTATAGCTTACCCTGGTGCAACAAATATCCTCAGTTTACTTTTTTACAAGCCTACTAATTTTCATGGATTTCTAGAACTGTTTATGAACTGAGGAACAGCTGTATGATGGAAAGGGATATAAAACCCCCTAAGCACAGAACCTTCAAAATATCTGCAGTGAACAAGCAGACAGACCAATGCATTTATATTGAGAAATGAGAGAGACCCTTCACAGCTGATCCTTCATCAGCTGCCACTGGTATAGCATTGCTGTCTTGTGCCACATCCAAAAGTTTTGTAGGTGACCAGGGGTGGCACTTTGCGTCCTCTAATCTACACTGGAGATTTTTGCTCCAAGCCCTTTGAGCAAAAATGAGATGAAATATGGTTTCTTTTTGCTCAGAGGGGCCCAAAGGTCTTGGAGAAAAATCAATTTGCTTGACAGACTTGGCAAGGAGAGCTCTCAGCTGGTGGCTGGCCTCTCTCCAAACTCTCCCATTCCAGGGACAGGCAGGATAATTTAGCGGATCTTGTTGCAGCAGAGTGGGATAACATATTCATGGGTGTCCAAGTGACCGAAGAGCTCAGTGCGTAAGTGCTTGGGAGAACAAATCTGTTTGGTGCTGGCTCTTGCCTCCTGTGGAGAACAGGAGCGTGTCTGACCCTGTCCTGTGGCAGGCACCACTTCAAAGTCACTTTGAAAGGGGGCAATGGAAAGCACTGGGATGGTCCACAAATGTCCAAATGTTAATTTCTCTCAAAAGTACCCAGGATTTCCCCTCAGCCTGTGGGTATACCATGACTGATTTATCAACAGTTAGCTGATTTTTCCATTTTTCCTCAGTTTTTTTCCTTACTGCTATAACTTTTTAGCCTTCTTACAACCTCTGAGTGTGTTTTGGGTGATTTTAAATGAAATTTCAACACTACTCTTTTTCAAGAGAAAGCATTGCTGTTACTTTAGCAGTCTTGCAGACATACAGTTATTACTGCTGTAACACCGCAATGGAATAATATGACTCTCCTTGAACCCTTCTCTCTGTTTGTTTTTACTATCACTGCATGTCTTGGGATTTAAGGATCTCTGGAAACCTTCCCTGTGTGCAGCCCTTGGGAGGAGCCAGTGTGTGCTGGCACAGGTTGCCCTGGTGTGGTGGATAGATGAGTTTTTCAGTTTTCTCCAATTCCAGTTAGTAACTGTGATAGGAAAAGCACAAAGGGAAAAAGGGGCTCTTCTCCCTCTCCAACTGCAGCGTGTCAGCCCTGCCTTCAGCTCTTCAAACACATTGCATTGTAACATGGAAGTGTTGCACCAAGCAAATTGTTGTATGAATGTGGCTGGTGGTGCTTGCAATGAATCCTGTGGCTTATGTTGTGTTTGTAGGATGGAGGCTGCTTTAAATTCATTATGCTTTCATTAAGTTTGTTCCATGGTGCTTTCATTCACTGTCTGTGGGACCCAAACAAATCAGACTCCTGGAATATCAAAAGAAGGGTAACACAAGCATTAAGCATTTCTTTTTTATGATAAAATCATTCTGAGTATATGGGAAGAAAACTACAGAATGCAAATTGCAAGTTCTAAATGTCCAGCGTCATTTCTAACCTGCATTTAGAGGAATCTTGTGGTTGCCCTGCTTGGAAGAGTCAAACACCTGAAAATTCCTGCAGTGAGGGCTCCCTGCCATGCGGCTCAGCTGCCCCTGGGCTGCACAGGGAGGGTGGGACAGCTCTTGGGAGGGGTGGGGCAGAGCAGGCTCTGACATTGCGCATTGAAGGGCTGTTGTTGGGTTCTTCAGGTCACTTCAGACAAAGTCAGGAGTGATTCAACAGAGCTGATTCTGCCTTGAGGAAGAGAAAGGAGTAACTGACCTGGGAGGATCTTTTCCCACTCTGTTTTCTGTGATACCGTTCCTGTTTCGATCCTCTGGGACCCAAAACTGTGCAGTATTTTGCATCTCAAAGTCAGCCTGAGAGAAGGTTATTGAATGGAAACAAGTTTACCCAACAATATGGGAGATGAGTTTGCAGAAGGTATTGAAGTATTATTTGACATCACTAACTTGTGCTTTTACTCACAAGAAATGAACGTGAAAAACTTCATGGCACCCTCCTCTTCCCTGATAAAAAATGTCGTAAGAACACGTAACAAAAATAACTTCAGCCCCTTACACCCCATCTCTGTCACAGGGCAATGGAGTAACAGATTAACACCACAACATTTTCTTTAGAGCCTCTCTTCCCTTCCCTTCCCACAGGCAGCCACGTGTCGCCCTGTTCCTGTATTACACGGAGAGGACAGCCCTTAGCTGCCACCTCTCCGGTTCTAGCAGAGCTGTGCCAATTAAAGAGACTTTATTTATTATGGAAGAGTTACTTACATCCAGTGACATTTCTGCTGGCTGCTGTTAAAATCCTCTCTGCTCCAAAGTCAGCAGCTGCATCTCAGGGTGACAAACAAAACTGGTACTGAAGAAAATGTCTCCTGAAGTGTTGAATGTAAAATTGTTTAATGGTAAATGATACAGCCTGCAAAGATATGCTGGGAAAATGGACTAAAAGGAGAAATCAAATTTAAGGTACTTCAGGTTTTTGCTCTTTGCAGTTACAGGAATTGATCATGCACAGTTAGTGAGAAGAGTAAAAACACTCAGGGGAGACACCAACACATCTCAGGAACAGAAAAGACAAAGGTTTCAGAAAAATGACTTTCTAGTTGTTTGTTGTTGTTTTGGTGTTTTTTTTTAAGAAACAATGCACTTGTTTAATCTTCCCCTCTCTCCTCCTTTTCATCTTCTTTCTTAAATGTCTCATTAGTTTCTACTGTGGAGCTGTGCAAAATCAAATGTTGTCAGCCTGTGCTGATGAATACCTCTCTGCAAACCTTACATAATCTATGCCAGCCCCAAATCAGGTTAGTGCAGAAATAGAGCTTTACACCTTTGAAGTGCCAATTCTGCAGCAAAAAGCAGCTGCTGGCATTCTGTGCCAGGCCAGGCTTTGCCAGCAGTCAGGAAGACATTGCACTAAGTTTTGGGACACAGAAATGAGGAGTTGCAGCCACTTGTCTCAGATCCTTTGGAAGTCCTCTACTAATTTATTAAGTCTGAATCAGGTGCACTTTTTTCATGGTGACGAAGATGGAAAATTTCAGTATTTCCAAGACCATACTCAATAATGATACTGATTTTTCTAGTTCTCCACTTAACTCAGTGTTTTTCCTGCCTAACTCTGGGACATAGCAGGGAGACTTCTGTGCAATTCCATTATTGCCAAGGGCCAGATTGTCAGCTGCATGTTTGACTGGGGGACACAGAATCAGAAGGACCCACAAGGATCATGGAAGTCCAACTCCTAGGCTGACAGGTTGCATTTGCAGCAGTGTAGGTGCAGCTTAGGCTGACTCTACTGAGATTATCATCCTTTGTACTCCATACAGGAGCAGCTATGGTAGTTTGTGCATCCAAAGCAGGCCGGGGAATGGACTTTTGCAAGAAAGGCTGACAGGGCTGCAGTTTGATTTTTCTTGGTTACTCGAGAAGACGTTTGCTGGTTACACAGCATCCCTAGGGAATCCCTCAAAACCAGACAGGGTGCTCATTATTTTTCACTGGGCATGACCACTGCTTGTGTTAAGGCAATTTATTATTTCCATGTTTGCTGTCAGAGAAGGGTTTGTTTTGTCTTATTTTAAACCTCCTTGAAGCCTGTGCATAAACATTCACCTGTTGCTCCGTGGCATGTAAATAAGAATTGAGCCTTTTGTATGCTATAGGAATAAGATGGAAATGTTGCACTGAGGATGCAAGCAAACAAAATAGGATTATTGATTGATCTCTTGAAAAATGTATGTGCATTTCTCCTGGACCTACTGTGAAATGAAGGAATCTGAGTAAGTGTACATCCCTGAATCTCTCCCTTCTGCTACTTACCTTAGATATTTGGCTCCTCATATGTTGGGGCAGCAGCAGCAAAATGCATTAGAAAACAGAAGTACAAGTAAGGGCTGCAAGGAATGAAAAACTCTTGGAGGTGGTGTAATCTGCAAAGAAAAATGTGTTGAGGTAAATGGTCCTCTCCCAAAATGGGAGTCTGGCTGCAAACAAGGAATCAGAGAGAAAATAGGGAAAGTGCTTTTTACAGAAGTAATCCAGGGAAATCATATGCTACCACTTTCTTGCAGGCCAAGCACTAATTTAATCACAGGAGATAAAATGTGTCCTAGTTCAGTGCAGGAAATGGCAAGATCACTGGCTCGTTTATTTCAGGGTTTAAGTGCACGTGCATAGGTCATACTTTATTTTCCAGATGCTTCCTGCAAGCAGAGTATTTGGACCTGCTGCATGGTAGAGGCCTGAGGATGGTTCAGGAAAAGGGCCATGTCCAGTGTGGAACCACAGGAGGCCTTGAGGGCTGCCTTGGTGAAGGCCTAGGTTTCCAAATACCTCAGTTTTCCTTGCTCTGTCACATGCCAAGTGCCAAAGTGACCTGCTTTTCTCTTTCCCATTCCTCTGTGTTTGGTGCCTCGCACTGGAGAGTTACTAGGTAACAAATACATAGACACAGAGAGAGAGAGATGCTCATTAAATGAAGGACTAAGTAACTGCACCTTACTGACTTTAGTGGATCCCAGATGTACATCCTGTATTGCTTCTGGATCTGGGGGAATCCCAGCTTCGGATGTGAGCTTTGCCTGCAGGTCTTCTCCAACTTGAAGGAGCCTTTCAATTAGAGCTGCCTTGAGTGTGGCTTATAATTTGATGCTGCTGGCCTGCTCAAAGTACTTTCACTGGAATAAAACCCATGCCACAAGTCCTGTTTTATGATGTACCTGTCAGTGCAGGAAGTGGAAGGGGGCCGGTGGACACCATTGGGATACTCGGAAGTTAAAGACTAATGATCTGTATTCCAGACTCAGGAATGAGGGAGGGAGACAGGACCAAAGAAAGAGTGAATGTGGCTGATTCCTTAGTGCTAATATTCCTCAGAGAGTGTTAATGGGCTAAAGGGAAATTCAGCCATTGAAAAGGAAGTTTGAAATAGGAGGATTACTGAAGGCGGAGGAAAGAAAGGCAGAGAAAGGCCCTGGTCCTGCTCCAGTCAGGGGATCCTAATGTGGCTCTCAGCTATTCAAAGCTAAAAAAGCAAGTGATGAGGAAGCTGTGCCCCCTCGGGAGGGATGCTTATGGAGAAGGGAAAACATTAAACCAACTGCTGTGTGCAATTTAGTCAGGCAAAAGGCAGAAAGGAAGGAAACTGGAAATGAGAATGCAGTCATAAAGAGCAAGGACCAGGTCAATGCTATTTTTAGTTTCCATCATGTTATGGTTCTATTTAGTGAAGGAAAATGGGGTAAATTCCTCTTTGCCATCAGGCAAGGATGAACGAAAACTTGAACTTTTGTCTCTTACTTCTCACTTTGACTAAAATCTGCCAAGAGGGTTTTTTTTCCAACTTTGTTTGTCCCGTCCAGGTCTGAGATAAAAGTACCTGCTATTTTTGTGATGTGCCAGTGGTGTTGTTTCTGGTGTTTATGAGGAGATGGGGATGGCCCTCCTTGCAGGCAGCTCACAGTCTGTGGGGCAGGCACGCATCTGGAGTAACTGGGGAGCTCATTCCCTCATTCTCTCCCTGTTATTGACTGCTTGGGTTGCTTCACTGCAGGTGTTGGGAAATGCTGGGTTTAAGGTGGGGCAGGACACAGACTGCCACAAAAGCTGTGGTGAGGAGGGCATATAGCAGGAAATGGGAATGTGAGCCTGAAACACCGATAGGGTATTTAGCAGAGGGGGTGGGAGGAGGAGACTGCAAGACAGCCCTGCTGCTGCACTGGGCACACAGCCCCGGAGCCAAAAGAGGCTTCCCAGGCATGGAAAGAGCTCAGGTGGCTCCGGGGTTCCATGTCTCTTGCTTGTGTGGATTCGTCTCTTTTAGCACTACACTGCTGTATTTGACTTTTCAACACAGTAACTACCATTTTGGTGAATTTTGGGATGAGAACATCTCTCCCCACAACTCAAATGCCCGTCTCACAAAGACGGTGTCAAAATCTAATTATGAGTAATTACCCTATCATATGTCTCATCATTCATTCCTGTAATTGGGTCTGCAGGGCTCAAAGACTTCTGCTGAAAGATGTGTAAAACGATTCAGGTTTTTGATACTCGCCTTGAGAATGTTTGTGGTGATGTTTTGAGTCCAGAACCTCTGCAGTCAATAGCTGTGGCTGTAATGGACACCGAGCCCTTAGACCACTGCCAGCATTCCAGAGCCATCCACGTGCCCTGCCTGGGGGCAATTCTGTGGTGGGCACCATCAATAACATCCAGAGAGGAGCTTCCTGCTGGAGCTGGATGAAGCCTGTGGCACTGGCAGTTCACACAGGGCAAAACTCCTCCAGGTTTGGGCAGTGAAGTCCATGGCAATGTGGGAGCCTTCCTTTACTCCTTCCCATTTTTGCTTGAATTCCTGCTGAGCCCCCGAGTCTTTTTGCTTGAACACATCTGGGTCAGCTTCTGTCCTCGTTTGGATGTTGGTTCAGTTTTGGCTTTAAGCAGGTTTTCAAGAGAACAGCTGAAGGGAGAGACTGGCCCCGGGGAGCTGCTGTGTAAGTAAGAACATTTACAGATCTTGTGGGTTGCATAAGCAGAGGGGGCAAAAAGGACAGCAGTCACAAGAACAGCTCCCTTCCCTGTCTCGTTGGAACAAACTTGATCTTTTCTTCTAGGACACAGCCATTACTTTTTAGACGGCAAACGAGGTTGTTTTGTTGTTTTGGATTTACAAATTGAATTTGTTATTAGCAATGACTCCACCATTGTGATGTTAAATGGCAGGAAATTGGCCTGCTCTGTTGCAGCCACCTCTTATTACAACTATCTTTCCCCTTCTCTTCTAAGAGGCTGGGTTTTGAAAAGCCCCGAACAAGGACATTATGGAGAACTTTAGTTCAGTTTAAAAGCTAAATTAGAGTAATTGACTGTTTCGTTCTGATGATCAGAGACTCCCAGCAGAAAATCCTGAAACATCTGTAAGAGCCAGACTTGAGGAGTAACAGTAAGTGATTCAAAGCTGTTTGGAAACTTATTTTTCAGCTCACTGACAGTTATGAATGTCATAATAATAACAGCAAAAATTTTCAAAAAACTTCAAGTCAAACTAAAATGCAAGGGCTCCTTTTGATTGCAAGAACATTATTTTAAAAACAAAAGGAAGCAAGGTATTTCCTCAGAGCTGGAGAGCGACTTTTTATTAGAGCATGTAATGATAGGCCAAGGGGAATGGCTTTAAAATGACAGAAGGTGGGTTTAGATTCAATATTAGGAAGAAATTCTTCCCTGTGAGGGTGGGGAGGCCCTGGCAGAGGTTGCCCCGAGCAGCTGTAGTTGTCCCATCCCTGGAAGTGTTCAAGGCCAGGTTGGACGGGGCTTGGAGCAACCTGGGATAGTGGGAGGTGTCCCTGCCCATGGCAGGGGACAGAATGAGGTGAGCTTTGAGGTCCATTCCACCCAAACCATTCTGTGATACTTGTAATTGAAAGACAAATCCAAGTCTTTATTTAAGAACATTGGTGGAGGTTTTGAGACTACTCAAAAGGTATTTGCTTTTATTTTCAACATGGGACTTGGCGCTATAGGCACAGTCCTGTGGCATGATCTGAAGTATCTTTATCCTTCACAAATCAGACAACCTGCCAGAATACGCTCGTTTGGTTCACTTTATGATTATTAGTCATTATTTCTCTAAAGGAAACAGCTTCGTTTTGAATGGATTGATGCTCTGCATAGGTTGAATTTTGAGGGCTTTGCTTAGACAAAGTTCCCAGAGTTACCCCAGTGCAAGAGCCCATAGCTCTGCTTAGTGGCATTGTTGGAGCAACGGGATCCTCTGAGGGAGACACAAGGCAAGGACAGCAGCAAGGTCAGCCCAGAGAACTCTGTGAACTGAAAGCTCTGTAGGCAAGGAACACATTGCAGAAAAGTCAGGGGCAAACTTCAGTGAAACATCAGCAGAACAGCTGAAAACAAACAAAAAAGTTATGAAACCATCCCTAACAGATTCATCTGGAATTGTGACTAATGCATCGTTCTGGTACTCAGTGAAAGAAACCTCAACTCCAAATTTATTGTATTTTCCTTTGCACATGTGGTTTTCATAGGTGCTGGAATGAAAACACGAAGGCAAGCCTATAAACCCCTCTATATTTAAAGTTAATGACACAGAAATCTCAGTATAGCTGGTGTGCCAAGAAAAAAAATAAATCACATTCTGCTCATCTTTACTTTTTGCCCTTTTTTGTGTTACTTTTGCTTTCTTGGGCAGATTTTGTCTTTAAACCAGTTCCCAATAAATGACTATTGATGACACCAGAACTGCCCATGGTTTCAGCTGACACTGCCAGGCTCTGGCTCCACAGCATAGGACACGAACCAAATCAGAAATAAAACCTGCCTCTTAGCTGGGCAGGCTTGTGGCCACTGCATTAGGTGTGTACAGCTGCTGACCGTGTGACACTGAGTTTGGAGTTAATAATGAGCTCAAACAGTTTGTAGCATTTTGTGTGTTTTCCTTGAAATGTGCTCTAAAAGGTCTTGACTCAAAAATGGCTTTTCTTTTCATGGGGAAAAAAATACCAAGTCTTCCTGTTGAAAATAAATTGGTAACATGACCTGAATGCTTCCTAATGACTGAAACTGGAGGACAAAGAAATCATAGTGTCTATTTATCTTAGTCACCTGCTTCTAAGCAAAGCTATTTTGCCTCTTGTGCTCCTCCATGGGTATGAAATTTTTGAACTCATTGGACAAATCCAACCAAAGCTGGCAAGAAAGAAGAGCAGAAGTCTCACAAATGATACGTTTAAAAATTTCATGACATGAAGCAGATGGAAGTAAGTAACCCACTCCAAGTCCAACCCACATACAAGACTCCAGTTAGGATTTTTTACTAGGATTTTTTAACAAAAATCCTAGTTTGGCAAATTTGATCAATGTAGCCTGGGAAAAGACTCCACTGATGTCTGTCAATCTACCAAAAGATACAAATCAATATAAATAAAATTTTATCGGGTCTTGAGCAGCCTAATCCTAAAAGGTGTCTACTGCTGTTTTGCAAGTCTCATTGGTTTTTTCCATTTTTTATTTTTATTTTTTTTAGTAGGTGATCTCATTATATTTTGGAGAATTGTGAATGTTTAGGTTTAGAATGTTTCCTGATTAAAAATTACAAACCTGTTTCAGGCTACCAAGGTTTCCATCCAACAAGCTTCCCAGGAACTATGCCTGCAATTAGGATTAATTTACCAAATGAAATGACCTCTGGAGCAAGCAGGGCTTTCCCAGTCATGGGCCATCCCTGTGATGCAGGTTTGGAGAGAAAAATATTTACTAAGGAGAAGGGAAATTGCAGCACTTTGCTGAGTTAAAGGAACTGTGTGTAAATAAAGATACCCTCTGCTCCCACAGCCCAATTATAACACTGATGTGCGTGATCTGAAAATTATATGCTGTGAAAATAATCCTCGGTTACAGATCTGCCTCTGACTGGCTCTCCTTGATTTCAGACACACGTAGGATAATTGCATGCTCCAACAGAGATCTTAATTTGAATTATTTCAGAAGATAAACCTTTATGAAGAAGTTTTCACTGTAGGGCACTAAGCCAAGCCTGTGAGGGACAGGGAACAGAAGAATGGACTGTAACATATTTTGTGACACCAACTCGCAAGGTGAAACCCCGTGGCTGAAGGCACAAGTGGGGTTTTTGCCAGGCCTTCTCTGAGAGAACCTGCAGAGCTCAGGCACAGGAGCATCTCTGGGATGGCTTTGTGGGTTTGAACACCCTCATGGCCTGTGCACTTGTAGGTGAACATCAGGCCCACGTGCAATGGGGGTGAGTTTCCATGAGAAAAGGCCAGCAACAATAAACCCATTAACTCTGCTTTGAACTAACTGCCGTTATCACTTCTCGGTGTTTGGGGCATGGAAAAGGTTTTCTTTCTGGAAACGTGGGCCAAATACTTTCTTAAAAAGACCTCTTTATTGGAAAGCAGCAGTAATTGCAAACATCCCCAAACAAAATGCTGCAGTTTCCTTTGACTGAAGGGATAAGAAAACACGGTGTGCTCTTGCTGCCAGACATCGCAGTAAAGCTGGGAAAGTATGTCCTGTAGGATTATTCAATTTTTGTGGTAATTTTGCAGGCAGCTTTACATAAGCATATCTGAGCTACTACTTGATTGGCAAGGCTGGGTTGAACTGTGTGTTTCCTGCCTGTAGCAGAGAAATCCTCGAGAAAGTAAATGCGTTGCCCTGATGTTTTCTGAGCATTGTTGATATTGCCAAATTACACGTTTTGGTGAACAAGCTGAAAGTTCAGCGTGTCCCCTGAGTTTTTCTCCAGCTCCTTTAAAGCAGCACCTCTGTGTTCCCCAGCAGGGACTGGCTGTGAAGTTAATGTAGGACAAATCTGGGATGACTCACCGGCTGTTTGTTACTGTGCATACATTGTATATTCATTACCCTCCCCTACAAGCTGTTTTCTGACCCAGCCGTTCTGAGTCAGGCTGATGTTTTGGAACGAGGGAGTTTTGTGGGGAAAATGAGTGTGCTGGTGGTTCCATGTACTGACAAAAGGCTGGTTCTTCCCCTAGCTCAGGAAAGGAGCTGCTGCATAATAAATTGCCAATGTTTGACTCAGGAGAAAAAAGGATGGCAAGAACTTAGTAAAAATATTCAATTCACTGCTTTTATAGACAGGCCTGACTTGGTGTGATGTTCAAGCCTTAAAAGCACGGGTTGAGCTTCTTGAAGCATTCAATTGTAATTCAAATTAAAAGAATAACTGGAATAAACAACTCCAAAGTTGCAGCCCTATCAAGCACTATGGCAGGATTGGCAGCTGCCTGAATCTCTCTGCATGGGATGTACTTTTCCATCTCCTCTGGGCCTTGTGTTTCCTCTCTGTGTGGAAAACCACTTGATAGCAAACATCCCTGGGGCAGAGAGCATTGGTTTGCTTGGTTTGCTCTAGTCAAAGCAGAGATCAGTGGGACCTTACGGAAGGAGGGGGAAGCTCCCTCCCTTGGAGATTCATGGGACTTATTCAAGAGCGAGCAAGAAACTAGGAGGTTGCTGGGAGGTGCAGAGCCAGTTTTGTAAGGAATGGGTGAAATTTCCCATTGCTGGGTCAGAACTGTGTGTATTTGCCTGGCCATTCAGGAGATTATGGAGGTGGCTGGGAAGGAACTCCAGGCTTGTGCACCAGGGTGCAGGACAGGCCTGTGCTTTTTAAAGTGTCACCTTTTCTCAGGATAGGGCTGATCATTTCCTCCTTTGTGTTTCCCAGGAACAGTGCACTGGACTCAGACGCTGGAGTCCTCTTTGAACTTGATCCTCTTTGAACTGTGTGACCACTAAGGAAAGCTGGGGAAGTTTAGAGAGGAAAACAGCTTATCTTTTCCTTCTCCTTGCTGGACGGTTGCCTTTATTTTGTTTCAGATCATTCAGCTTTATTTTTGCCAGGGAAAGGTTATTTATTCAGCATTCAAATGTTTGGTCAGCTAATTAATTTTTTACATGCAGGAGCTTTGAATATTTCTCTTTGAAATGCCATAACGAACCACCTTTTTTTGGGTTTTTTTGTTTTTTTTTCCCTGGGTAATGTACTTGGCTCTTGAGTCATGACCCCTCTAATGTTGCCTGGAAAAATAACCTAGGAGAGATCTCCAACTCGTGGTTATCAGGTGGGACTGAGAACAGGTGGGACAGTTTATGAAGAAGCTTCTATTACTTATGCTGAAAGGGGCATGCCTTTCACAAAAATTCCCAGTATTCACACACAATGTTCAATACACTCAGTATTCAGCGTGTGAAGGATGTGTGCCTGGCAGAGCACCCAAGGCCACAGTGGTCAGAGGGGAAGCCAAGGGGTCTCCTTGTCTGCTGTAGCATCCTCCTGGTTGTCCAGCCTTGCTGTCCTTGCACATCTGCCCCTCATTGGTGCTGCTCTGAACTGGAAATAATCCCCTGAACCCATGGGCTGCACAGAGCCTTTGGCTGAGGATGAACTGCTGGCACTCCAGCGCAGTGATGGTTTTGTGTCCTATTGTTACTTCTGGTGGAGCTTTAACAGGCACGGGAGTGTTGCTCTTCAGGACAAATTCTATGTGATGCTGAAATAGATGTAAATGTAGAGGGGTTTTTTTGTCTCCTGTACATTCTACTTCAGGCTTGCTTCCGGGTGGGTTTTTTTTCTGGATGAGGAATGTAGAAAAAGCAGCAGCATGGTCTTGCTCTCCTTGCTTTCCAGCAGGCCACATAATGACCCTTTCTTACAAATCTTTTTGGCTGTATTTACCCTCTCCAACTTCTCTCGCCTTCATTTAATATTAATCCTCAATTAATTTTTTTTTGGTTGTTCTCTGACAGAGTAATTTTATTTCATCCAACACCCTCCATTACACTGGTGTTTTCTGAGTTCAGCCCTGCTGGCTGCAGGCTCCAGAGTGAATAAAGGAAGGTTCTCTCTCATTATGTGCTTTGAGTTACCATTCCCTCCCCTCCCCATAACCTGCTCCCCCAGGCAATTCATTTCACACATCTCTCTGTGGAAGCTGGGAGCTGCTCTGTAGGTCAGCACTTATTTATTGCCTCATGTCCTGTTGTTATTTTGATAGACGTGCTCTGGTGTCCTGCACACCCACCCCAGGTATCTCCCGCTCCCAGTTCATTACTCCGAGTGGTGTTTCCCTGGGGTTTTACAGCATTCCTCTCCTCTTCCTGAGCTGCAGGTGCTGGGGAAGCTGTTCCTCATGGAAGGCAATGGGATATTGGTGGCAGCAGAATATCAGGGGCATCTTTGTACAAGAACAAGATGATCAAGAAGCTTTAAAAAAGTGCCTGTGCGACTTAATAACCAGCTCTGTTTAAAAGCATTTGGAAGCAAGTCCCCTGACTTTCAACTCTTTATATTGTTTATGTGATTTTGTTGGTTGTATTTGGTTATTCTTAAAAACGAGACAAGACCTGGGGGTCATGACCTACATTTGGAGGAGCTGAATGTGGTCCCTGGTTTTACCTTTGGTGCTGTTTCACATCTTCAGCACAGAAACTGAGGTGAAGCTGCAGCCCCAGCCTCGAGCACTGAGCAGACAGAGCACAGGGACTCCCACCTTTGTGGGGAGCAATAGTGGGTGCCAGCCCTGGGGAGAAATCCCCGGATAGTTTGGGTTTTGTTTGGGTGTTTTAGGGACAGGTTCCTGAGCTCTGTGCTTTCCCTGTGCCTGGTGCAGGAGTGTGCAAACATCCTCCCCCAGGCACCAGTGCACCGCAGCAACGCGGCTTTGTCACCGTGTCAGAATCCAGCATTAATATCTCTAAACTCTGGCAATCTACCAGGGAATTTAATGCCATCCCACCACAGAAATTTTGTATGCAGACACACACTTTGCTAGGATATAATTGGTGCTATTGCTCTACTTTCCAAATACTGCAGTCAAATACATTTTTGTGGAAAGAGAAACTGATGAATCTTCAATAGCAGGAGAGTCTGAGCCCATCAACAGACTTTTAATGAGTATCAGGCTGCATTTCTCCTCTTGCAGGGCTGCTCAGGCACGGGCTTGCCTGGAGGCACTCAGGATCCAAGACATCCATTTAGAAAAATGGGTTTGTGGTACCAGAGCAAAGTAGGGAAGAAAGAAAAAGCTAGTGCATGATGAAGCCCCTGCTGTGTATTCAGAAAGGAACTTGCAGGGGTACAGCACAGGGGCATTCTGGATGGAGCTCTGTGTGTGCTGGAGCCTCCTTAGGAGGGCTTGTCATATATTTGTATTTTTAAAAAATACTAAGCCTGTATTTCACCTTGCAGCCAAAAATCTCGGGTGCTGTGGCAGTATAAAGCAGTTCAGTTCAGTATTTACAGCCTTGCTCTAGTTAAATGTTTATCTCATAGAAAAATAGCCTTACAAATCTGGAAATACGTGATCGACGTAAACTTGGTCCTGTGATTTTAGAGCCTTATCTTTAATTTTATTTTTTCTAGGAATCTCAAATAGCTCTTACATTGTATTTAATATCACTGTATCTTGCTGTGTTGCGGTTCAATTTGTATCTATGTTGGTAACAAAGGGAAGTGTTGGAAAATCTGCCCAGCACAGGAAAGTTCTGGATGCATTTCAAGGTTCTCTTTCTCTTCTGACCACTGTGCGCTTTTCACCACCTTTTTGGGTGTCTTGCAATTCGTTTTATACATTTATTTACAGCCTAAAAAAATTCCATGGATCCTTTTTTGACAACCCAAACCACAGAGACATCTTGGTTGGACACTCTGGATTGACAAGGTCAGTCAGTTCCCAAAAATGCTGCATAAGCCTACAAAGAGTCCACATAAAGCTGGTTAGACAGCCAACATGCCTTGGAGCTCAGGAAATTAGACCATCAGTCAAGGAAAAACATTTTGTTGCTCTTTTATTAATTCAAATGTCATTCCTATTTTAATTCACATATTCCCAGCTAACGTTTAATTAGGACAGGTATTCTGGGGTTGCTGTTTTTAATTTTCTTCTAGCTGCGCTTCCATTTCTGTAGCTGCTTTGCTGCTGGTTTTACTTTCACAATTGATTGGAAAGGTTTATTTTCCTTTAATGTTAGTTTTTAAATACTTGCTCACAACAGGGGCTCTGAAATGTGTATTATCTTGGATTGTGGGATGAGAAACAGTCCACAGTGCTGGGTCCAGAGGGTGATCTCCTGCTACACACATCCCCAAACACACACATGTGCTTTCAATATTTTTGCTGCTTGTCTTACATTATTATTTTTATAATTATTTAGATCATTACAAAAGTACAGATATCCCAGGAGCCACACAAAGCAGCCATCAGGAAAAGACTGATTCTTTGGTAGCTGTATCGAAGAGTTCTGCATCTTTGGCATGGGAAGTTACTCAGTGTGTCCGGCCCTAAGAAGGCTTCTTTCCTTATGAATATGGAGTAGGAAGTTAATGGGTTTTGAGCTCCAGGCCAGGGGTTCACCCTGGTCCACAGTGGTTTAGTTGAGGGGAAGATCCGTCAAGCCATCAAACAGCAACACTTTGCATTAAAACTGGGAAAAACCCCCAACGTTCATATAGATCACAATTTTTCAGATCTTATTCACAGCTTTGTCTTTAACAGAACCTGGGGTAGGGAAAGCAAGACATTTGTTAAGACTTGTTGTCTTGGCACTTTTTCAGCCTTTTCCCGTCATTGTGGTGTCTCTAATGGCAATTTCAAAGGCAAAAACGTAATTTAATATAAAAACTTGATCAGCCAACAGTCCAGAACTCTTCCCTGGGGTGACTTTCATGGTGTTATGCCAGAAAAAAAATCTGTTTAGTCTCAGGAAAGGATAAAAACGCCAAAGGTCTCAGGCCTGTTGCCTCGCTGTTACACTCATTTGCAACTCCTCCAAGGTCTCGCCTTCCTTAGCAGTGGTTTGGAAAGTTCAGGCCTGGGGTGAAGGTGTTTGTCCCTTGGGTGGTTGGGTTCCTCTTCTCCTGCCCTGGCTGTGAGGTCACCAGGGCGAAGCTCAAAGCAACTGTTTGCCCTTTCGCCCCCATAATCCTGTGTGCATACGTGCTTTCTCCATCTTTAGATTGGAAAATTGACAGCTTTGACATCGGATTATGCAAAGTGGCAACAATTCAGCAGCCTTGTGCTGGTGCTCAGATCATTCCTAGGAATGCCAAGAGTATCTCCCCAAGCTCCCCTGCAGAGGGGTAAAGAGTGTCCTGATTTAATAAAGCCTCAGTGGCCCCACAACTAAACCTTAGCTCCATTTTTGCTATCCAAGTGTGCAGTCTTGGCGAGCTCCTTGCGTGCTCCCTGTTCCCAAACCTGCCCGCAGCAGAACCTGGCCCATGGCCTTTGATGTCCCATGCTGCAGGGCTGTCTGCATGGGAACCCAGGAAGGCGTTGGCATTTTCTGGGGATGGAGTGGCCAGAAGTAGCCAGGATGGGCGATGTAGAACTGGGCAATTTTTGCAAATACTTAAGAACAATTGTTTGGGTTACCTCATGGTTGAGGCTCTGCTTAATGCCAGAGGGGTGCAGGAAATTGCTCTTCAGGATAAAAAAGGGTTTATCTACTACCAGGAATGAGCCAAATGGTTGCAAAATTCCTATCCCAATTCCAGATCTTTTGGACAAAAATTATGGAACCATCCAGTGCAGACAGACCCCTCAGGGTGTTACTGAGCCCCAGGGAAGGTTGGTACTTGTGCTACCCTGACAGACCTGTCTAACCTGTGAAAGGCACCTAAAGGGTTCACAGCTGTCTCTGATTCACCAATCTTCCAATTAGGAAAGTTTTTTTTCTCCCAATGTTGCCTGGAGGATCTGCCTCTTCCAATTCTAGAAGTCTTTCCTTTGACTTAAGTGTGTGATAAAGCCAGTGAGGAATTAGCACCTGAGTTAGGGAGTAAAATGCTTTAAGGGTGTGTAATACACACAGGGAAAGGGAACTGTTCAAAGCAAGATAAGCTCTTAGCTCTTGTTTGAATGGAAAATCCTCTGTTTCCCTGAAGAAGAATGAGAGCTCCAGCACAGTTAAATACAAGGGCAGGTGAGCACAGAGTCTGAGCTTCACTTGCAGTCAGTATTACAGCCTCTGCTAACAGCACAACTTGGGCTGTGGCTTCCATCTCTGCACATTTACTTTACCTCACTACACGTTAAAAGGTCAAATTTGCTTTTTTTGTTTGTCATCATGTAGATCTGGCAGTCCCTTTGTAAATGCAGCAATGTAAATAATTCATAACCGCAGAGCTGTCGCTGTCAGTGCCACAGCCAGGTAAGACCTAATCCATGACAGTCTCCTCTTCCTCGAACACCACAGAGGATGGAGCTGTGCAGTGACTGTGCCAAGCTGTGGCACCTTGCTGCAGGCTTGTCTGAATTTCAGGATCAATGTGGCTGTGAAGACAAGAGACAAAATATTGAGCAAAAGGAACTTTCCCCTTGATGTAACTTGGAAAGTGCACTTCAGGTGCTTAATTGGGATCAAACAAGGCAGAAATTATATTGGAAAAAAATATTGATGGCATATTTAGAAGGAGGAAGAGTGTTCCTCTTGGAGGAGCACGTTTGGGCTGTCAGTTGTGGCAGAAATCAATGCAGTACTAGGACAGACTGATGGTGTTTAGAGCAGCTGCTGGCACCCAGAGCCTCACGTGAGCACAGATTTGAGTGTCAGCTGTCTCTGGAGTTTCATCTGAAATGTCTGGCATTTTGGAGGAGGAGCTTGGCCTTTAGCATCCCTCGGTGAGGATGTTAAAGCAGCTGAGATTCACTCCCTGTCTGATGCATCAGTATTATCCTTGGACAAGCTGCTGTGGCACAGAGAGCGTGTGCTGGAAATCCATCTTGAAAGTTATGAGGTGCCTGGAGCTGCCTGTTCAAGAGTTTTGGACCTGTCTCCTGCAGCCCAATCTTGTGACAAAAACCTGCAAAATCAGAAATTCCAGAGATCACTGGCACTCTTTCACTCTTTACAGGAAGGCCTGTTGTGCTCTTCAGCGGGAAGAGCTTCTGAACCACACTGAAAGAAATAATGAAAGAAATGATATTGCTGTAGAAGGAAACTGATGGGGCTTCTCAGTTTGGCTTTGATTTCTCCTGCTCGATCAGCTCTGTGCAAGTGTAACTATAAAGGAATCTGGAATAGCCTTAGGACCAATGTAAATTCTGGGGTTTACCCCCTCCAAATAATTTCCAGGTGCCAGGGCTGATGAGCACAGTTTGACTGCAAATGTGGAGCAGCAGCTGTGTTATCCGGGTTGTGTGTACCTCGTGTCTATTTGCATACAGATTTAACAATGTAGTTGTGTACTGACAGAAAGCTCATGGAAAGAGAAAGACATGAGTAAATCTGCTTCTGTATTTCAACTAAAATTTCAATCTCCCATTTTGCAGCAGAAGTTGATTTTTTTCATTCCACACAGCATACCTGGCCAGCTAGAAGCCTCGGAGCCAAATTTATTCCCTCTTATAATGTAGACCCCGAGTAAACTGAGTGAAGGTCAGATCACCTGTATTTCAGCATTTAACAACATGCTTTCCATAATGAAAAATAATCTGCAAGTGAGGAAATAATGAAGAAAACAAACACAACCACATCCACTGGAAGCAATGCCCATTTTCATTCCGACTGCAGTGCATCAGGACTCAGGGCAATCACGAATACATCTGAAAAATTTCCTCTCCTTGTCT
This sequence comes from Corvus kubaryi, assembly GCF_017639235.1. Classification (NCBI taxonomy): domain Eukaryota; kingdom Metazoa; phylum Chordata; class Aves; order Passeriformes; family Corvidae; genus Corvus; species Corvus kubaryi. Next base: position 5,512,510 of record NW_024582058.1, on the reverse strand, counting down.
GTCCTACTTTTCTGTTTCCTCATCATTTAAAAACCTCGGCATCAGGCTGATTTTGGAGGCACCTAGCTGCCAAGGACTGGTGTTTGATAGGGAAATATGCTGGGGAGAGGAGAAGCTGTGTTCTCTTGAAATCCTGTCCTGAGTTAGGGTTTCTGTTAGAATTGTGATATGGGCCTGAAATGAAGTAAAAGAAAATGGGTTATAGGATATAGGTGCCAATGTCAATCAGCAGAATCTCTTTAAGCAGAGAGAGTATTGGAAATGTTTTGGGGTTTTTTTTTTTTGTGTTTCCCATTCATATTAAGTATCCCTCTCATTATGGTAGAGATGTCAAATGAATGACAGGCAGGAGATAAAAAGGAAAAAAAAAAGGCAGACTAGGAGTAAGTGTTAATTAAAACAGGATTTGGAACAATTAGGAAGTTCTTTCGTATCTGCTGCATGTGGACCTTCCTTTAAGAGCCATTTTGGTTTGATTTACTTGAGTATTGGTAATTATTTATAGTGGATATTTCAATGTGATAAGGTGCCTGAAATTTGATCAATCTGCGACCCGACTTTGTGCTGTCAATACTCTGAACTCACAGACTTGGCATGAACATCTGTCTGCTGAAAATTAGGGCTTAGGACTTGGGAATGAGTGTTTTGCACTACAATCCTTGTGGGTCTCTTCCAACTCAGAATGTTCTGTGACTCCCTGTCTGCTGGCAAACCTGGGAATGGAACAAGTGACATCCCAAAAGCTGCGTTTCGTTTCCTTGGAATTATTTAGCAGGTTCTAGAAGCGGGTGACAGTCTTAACTTTAGGGAAAAGAAACCACATGAATATTTACAGGATTGCTGGAGGGGAAAAAAATACCTAATTGGTTGTTGACTAGAATTTGATCCCAAAATGAAGAGACTTTGAAGTTTGTATGCGTACAAACACACACAGGTTTGTGTGTATGTACAGATGTACCGAGACAGAGCTGTAGAGAATTTGGAGTGATGTGTGCATGTATAGATCTTATAGGTGTGTGTTTGTGTGCATGTGTGCACACATTGCTGCAGAATAAACCCTATTTATCCTCTCAATATTTATTAGAAAGGTTTGTGCAGTTTCACATCAGCCTAGGAGGCTCCTTTGATCTGAGAGCTGCTGCCAGTTGTTGGGAGTTGTTTGGGAACCTTTTTGAGGCGGAGCATAGCGAGCGATGATAACTCAGGCTTATTTTTGTATCATCAGAATGTTTAAGCCCTCAAGTTCTGTTAAGCTGGTGTTTTGTTTTGCTTTCCCCAAATGAAATCCCCCTTGAAAAAGCTAATTTAGCAACTGAAGTGGATCATTGTACAGAGCATTAGGGCTGCCAGTGGTAACAGCAAATGGTGAAGCTGGAATTCAGGCACCACTTTCCCTTATGATTTGGTTTATTTTACAGCACCTGCAGAAGCTCCTCTTGCCCCACACACAGCCCTGCTGAAGGAGCAGAGTTCTGTCTGTGCTGGCAGCAGCAGTGCTGGGGAAGGCAGGCATTGTCATCACCCCCCAGTGACTCCTCAGTGAAAGGTGCTGGCTGCAGACTCCCAGCCAAGTGGCTTCTGGGGAGGATAATCCCCCACTGTATTCTGGGCTTCCAGCTGAGACCCAAACCCAAATTACGACGACTATTAAGTGTTCTCTGTGGCTCAGCTTCAGTTTCACAGCTACTGCTGTGGTTTAACAGCAAGTTGGGAGCTAGAATATAAATACTGGCTCTTCCTTCCTGGAACATGTGCACTTTGATAGAGTAATTTATTTTTATGGGATAAGAGTTTGACATAGTCTTTTAAAAAGGAGTAAACTGGTTGAATGATTCACTGTCTCCCACATGGGAAGGCCTCACAGTACCAATCCTGGGCTAGACAACATTCTCCAGGGAACAGCATCCCACCTTGGGCATGTCTGGAGGGGAAAAGCTTTCCCTAAACAGAAAAAACCCTAAAACCTTGGTAAAGGTTGGGAAAGAAAGGGAGACATCAGTAGTTCATTCCCATTTCACAAGGAATTTAGCCAGGAGCAGGAAGCAGCCAAACAGGTATGAAATGCTGTAAGAGCACTTTGTAATCAAAGTATCTCAGATTTAAGAAAAAATATTGCAGGATTTCACCAACCTTTTTTTTACCAAACAACTCTCCACAGTGTTTGTTGGGTGGAGTTTGCAGAATTATATCCTTTGGTGTTCTTGGTATTGGGAAGTCTGAACTGAAGGCACGTGAGATTCTTGGCAAGGACGTTTCCTATGATACTTACAAACCCATCTCCTTTCTGAGCATTTCTATTTGAGTGGGTTTTGGAAAAGTGTTGGTAATACCCCAAACATTGTATTGGCTCTTAACTTTACAGAACAGCAACATCACACAAAATGAGGCAAGCCCAGAAAAACAATCTTAATTATTGCAGATTGATTTACCTGGAGTGGGTGAACTGAAGAGTCAAGGTAGGAGGGTTTAGTAACTATTAGAAACACTAAACTGCAAAAGCTGTAGCACAAACTGGGTACACCATGCCTGAGTGACAGGAATCAGGGGAAATAATCCAGTGGATTTTCTCTTTTTTAAAATAGCTGGTCATTGGTGATGCTGGTGAATTCATAATTCCCAAGCATAGATCATTAAAAAAATTAGGCTAATCATATTTTAAATGGGTTCTTCTAACATCCAACACTTTGGTTACTTTCTGATTCTCTCAGTTTGTCCTTCCAACATATCTGGGACTATTTGAGTCTGTTTGAGCAGGTGAAACTGTGAAGGGAGTTTTGGCCTCATTTTTCACCTGCTGTGGGTTCTGGTGCAGGGGATGATTATTATCAAAGGAAAAGAAAACACATTTGTTTAGCAAACTGTTCTCTCTCTGACAGAGAACAGACTCTCTTTTCCTGATCTCTGAACTACAAATTTGAGCAGGACAAACGTGTCCCTTCTCATTGTCTTTACCCAGGGATGAATGACAGTGAGGCAAATGCAAGGGGACTGAAGGCAAATGCAGCTGATCCCAAGGATCAGGTGCCTGTTGTTTCTGCAGCACTTTGGAAATACGCAGGTCTGTATTTATTTATTTTCATAAATTGCGAATTGTGAACACTGTCTCGAGCCACACAGTTCTAGAAACACTCCTGTGGGTTTTTCCTTAGAAAGCCCTGCATGTAATTGTGAGCTGAGGCTCTTTTCCACTCTCTTTCCTGCATCCTCCTTTTCAGGGATGCCTGTTAAAGGGCTGAAGGTCCTCAATGGTAACATTTTCCCCTCTTTCTGCAATGGGGATTCAGTTGTCACCCCTGGCTCAGTGCAGTGTTCCCTCTTTGCAGCCCCTTATTCTGGGGGCAGGATCCAGCATCTCCTCATTGCATTTTATTATGGGCTGTTGCACTTGGAGCCTGCTTTAGGATGGGTGGCTCTGGTTTCTCCAATGGGTCTCCATTTTCATTCTATTGCAAAAGCTTGCAGCCAATTTTGCCAGTGTTTCAGTGCAGGCTGGATTGGGTGTGCAAAGTGCAAGCATAATTACAGTCGTGGAGGAGGCTCTACACAAATAGTTTGGCTATTTAGGGGCATAATTACCCAGACTGCATTCCCAGAAATAGTTGCTATACACAGATCAGTCCAAATGCTTTCTACAGAGCTGCTCCTTGTCCTAACCTGGTTCATTATTATGGAGCCACAACAAAACCCATCTCAAGTGGCATCCATGGATGCAGCTCTCCTTGCTGAGAAACCACAGTCTTAATTACATCTTCTTCTAAAAGTACATTAAAATGCTCATAAAAAATTAAGACTATCTTCAAACTTATACCACACTATCACTTGGAAAGCTCTAGGTAAAGAATATAATTCAAATACCATTTCTATTATAGGACACTTTAAAATATACATTTATTTAAATGGTTTGACTGGCTCCTTTTCATAAAGCAGATCACCCCCAAAAAGGATTATTTTATGTCCCCTGGACATGTATGGAGCCAGTGCTTCACACAAGGGTTTTAATGGCAAAAAGATGAAAATTCTTCAAAGCTTTGGCATATTATAAGTGGTTTTATGCCTGGGTTTTGTCAGTATTGGTAGGTGGGGGAAGGAGGGCCAGAAATGAAATTGAGGGAAAAGTAAAAGAAAGAAAGGAAACATTAGAAGATGCAAAATATGGGAAAAGACCAAAAAAAAAAACCCAAACAAACAAAAAAAAACCCCCTCATGCTAACAACAGGAGGGAGAGACCCCCTTCCTGACTGAGACGTTCATCAGTTTAATCAGGGGGTGTAGTGCCTACAAGCTGGGAGTACACTTTGAATACTTCTATTTTTTTAATGTTTGTTTTGTGGGGGGCTTATTCTGGTGTGGCAGATGTGAATTCTGATGTGGTGATCTACATGACCTGATCCCAACAGCCAGGTTTATTCTCATCAGAACGGTGCCATCAGGCACAGAAGTGTTAAAACCTTCTGAGAAGGACTAAATGATCCATTGTGTTTTAGCAACTGCAGCCTCATTTCCTACCTGCTGCTCCTTCTGTGGTCGCTCTGAAGCAATTATTTCAGATAAAGTGGTAAACAGGCCATTGATGAGAGTCCATCAAGAAATCATTATCCCACTAGAAGCAATGTACTGGTTGTTAAACAGAATTGGAAGGTATGGATGCAAAAATATTTTTCTTACTTTTTTTAGCTTCCTTTTTGACGGGGAGGGGGAGGGCAGAAGGGGCTGGAGGGCTGTCACCACATTGTCTGAGGCCTGGTAGGTGAGGTGCAGTGGCACACTCTCCACTTTGCACTGCCCATGCCATGGGCTGTGGCTGTGCAGCCAAGGGCCTGAAAGTGCTGACAGTGGAGCAACAGCAGCTCAGGCTGTTACAGGTGAGAGACAGATTTATTATCTGTCTGTCTACCTGTCTATCTATCATCTGTCTAACATCTCTTATCTACTATCTCATCCAGCTATTTATAAATCTTGCCCCATTGCCTTGCATACAGCAGAAATTTGTTGTTCCTGCAACATCCTGGGGAAAAAAATCCTGATTTGACTCTGAAGAGCAGCTCCAGGAAATCTGTCCAGTCTGAATTGCTAAGAAGGTAGAGAAAGCCAGGCAGGATTTGACTGGGACACCTGGATTATCATCTAAATGATAAGGTAATGAAGGCATTTGTGCTGTGAGCCCTTTCTTGCTGAGCACTGCTGTAATATTTTATTTAATGGTTTATTGTGGACATCTCATGATTTAACATCAGTGAGCTGATTGAACATCAGTAGGCAGAAATAGCTGGGCATGTGTATGGGGTGCAAGGGACAGAATGTGGGCACCTGCTCCCTAGCCAGATTCCCACTCTAATTTTGGATACCATTTTAAAACATTATTTTTTTTACCTGCAAGTTATCAACCCAAACATTCCAGATATGTTTCCCTTTTGTAAGTCTGTAACTCTTACTGACTTTCTCCCTCCAGTCCAGCTGATGTCTAAGTCAAAGTGTCTCCCCGGTTCTGTGGTGGCTGATGGTGTGGATCCCATTCCGTGGGCGTGGAGCTGACCTCTAAAACTTGTGGTTATGTGCTGAGGTGACAGTACATGAAAAGAAGCGATAGTTATCTTTTCCTCATCTCTTCAAGAAACAAAGATCAAGTAAAGCAAGAAAATATTGGTTCCAAACAAAAGCAGACTCTGAAAAAGAGCTTTACATAAAATATTTCTGGAGCTTAAAGCTCCTTCTCCAAACATCCCTCCGTCCCGCTTTGCTCCAGGCTGGCCTGTGGGGGTGGATCTGGTGCCCTCCTGCTCCCAAAGGAGTGCAGGTAGGGAATAATTACTGACCCTTTTCCCCACGCCTGGACACAGGCGTGACTGCACTGGTTTGTCTCCTGAAGGGATCCTCACTAACCCACACTAAACCCTGACCACAATAAAGGATTTCAGGCCTCCCTGTGCCACTGAGGGCTTTAATCAGGACAAAGTGGCACTGCCAGAAACCTTCCTGATGGTCAGTTAAGGCAATGTAATGCAGCAGCTCAGCCTTTTTTCTTTTTAAGATGTTCTTCCTTCCTTTCAAAAAACATTTGTCTTTAATCTGATAAAATAAATATGTAGTATCTCTTACCATTTGTTTTCCCCAAGGGAACTTCATTTTCCCATGGCTATGAGTTGTGTGCTTGTAAAAAAACTCCTTGTTTAAAGGCTGTGATTACTGCTGAAGAAATCCTATGGAATCTAAGCAATGGGTTTGTGCAGAGTGAGACACAGTATGTCCCAAAGAAATAGGCTACAGTTCCAAATTGAGCAGATTTTGGTGCCATTTTAAATTAATTTTTTGTTTGTTTTTTTTAGAGTGCCAGCCTCTTCTGTCTGCAGAAGCAGGTGAGGAACCCAAGAGTGATGAGGCTGCTGTGACACCAGTGGCACATTCAGCACAAGACCTACAGCACTGTCAAGCTGGGAACAGAGTCCAGGTCAGGAACAAACATTTCCTAAAGCTCTTAACAGATGAAGGTTCTGGGACTGGCACCTGAGCACAGACATCCCAGAAATTCCTTTTCAGCCCAACCCAGAACATCACAATTACAATAATAATAAATGCAGCAATTACAATAATAATAAAAATGGTCTTTCCTAGCGTGCAGTGCCCGGGTCATGGATGGCAGCCTCCCCCTTTTGGTGGTACAGGTTGGTTGTGTGTCACTCCCTCGAAGGGCTGACTGCAGCTGCTGGCAGGGCAAGGAGAACAGCAGAATTCCTGAGGACACTGCCACCCCAAACAGTGTCTGGGGCCCCGGGGAGCTTGGGCGCCATCCGGCACAGTCACCCCAGGCACTGCCTGTCCCTGTGTCCGGAGTGTCCTCAGCAGCTGGTCCCTCCCAGCTGGCTGCCCCTGGCCGGGAGGCGAACACATGGATGGGGCACTGCCCAGCTGGAGCCTGAGGCAAGGGCAGGAATGTCCAGCAATGCTTCAAGTCCTCACTCAGGATGAGCAGAAGGGGAAAACTCCTTTATTTTGAGAGCAGTCCAGAACCAGGGTAGCTCACACTGCTCCAGCCACGAGGGAAGTTCCACATCCCCTTGGAGCCAGTGCCCAGCTCAATGCCAGGGATCTGTTTGGGCACCAAAACTGCTCTCAGTGTGCCGGGTCTCACCGTGGGACACCAGCAGTGCTCACACAGCACAGGGCATTGTTCAGTCAGCAGAATTAAGCAAGTGCTGAATTAGGCTTTGCTGTCAGGACTTCACCTGCCAGTGTTTGTTTTTTTGCAGGAGGAACATCCCTCATACCCTCAGTTCTCTCCTAAAGGAAAAATACAATATTATCTCAATTAAACAAAAGCTTTTTTTCTACAGCTGTATCACTCCAAATGCAGCAGGATGACAGGCAGATCAATGTAGGTCCTGTAATTCAGAACAGGTATTCAGAATTGTTTCAGAGGGAAACCTTTTCCTCCCACCAGTGTAATTTACAATTTATGGCTGGGAAAAAGCGGGGGGGGTGTTTGTGTGTGTGTTGCAGTAACTATTGCTGATTATCACCCCTGGACTCTTCTCTTTGTTTTCCTTAGATGAACAATATTGGGTATCTGATCCAAACAGAATCCATTCAGAATTGCTGGACTGCTGCACAAAATGGTGGTGTGTTGAAAAATGCCTTCCCCCCCCCCCCACCTTGTTGGCAAGTCAGTGTGGTACAAAGATGGGAGCAGGAAAGGATAAACACATGTATGGTGACTGCAGTGAGCAGGTGCAGGGATAATTCCCAACACAGCCTGTAAAGCCCACTGCCATTTGAAGGTGTCAGCACAGTAATGGGAGATGGATGGGAGCAATTCCTGCTGGGGCTCTTGCCAGAAGCACACAGTGCCTGAATCCACACTATTGACACTGCTCTCCCCTCACCTGAGCTGCATTAGAGACACTGCAAGAAGAGGACTGTGGACAGGGACAGTGGGATGCTGTTAGTGAGTCACACAGGACAGGAACTGGGAACTCAGCAAAGGCCACGCACTGTAGCACAAAACTTGTGTCTGCATGAGAATCAAACCCTCCTTACTCCATGTGTGCTCTGCATGGTGGGGATGGAGCTGCTCCTGCAGCAGCAGGAAAAGGCCCTTTAGCTGCCCCCAGGTGCCACCATCAGGATGGCAGCACATGTCCAAGGGATAGAAAGAGGGAAGCACAGATGGACACACAGAAGCCCCCAAATGGAGCACGAATGGGGATCTGCTGCTGGGGTCAGTTTTATCCACTATAAATATACAGATTTGATATATAATGGATATATAAAGGTAAGGATGAATGGAAGTAAGGGAGGACAGACTTAGGAATGGATGGACAAAAGGAAAGAAGGCAGGAGAGTCAGCTGGAAGGAAGGACAAACAGAAGAAAGAATGAACAGGAGGAAAGAATGGGTGGAAAGAGGGACAGAAAGGGACACTAAAGAACAAACAGAAGGAAGGACAGATGGATGAAAATAACACTGGTAGAATAAAGGGATGGAAGCATGGGCAAAAGGAGGAAAGAAGGAGTGGAACACAGAATGAAGAACAGAAGGATGGAAAAGAAGATGGAAGGGGTAGAAGGAAGAACATGTATAGACAAACGGGAGGCAAAATAGGTGGAAAGACAGATGGAAGAACAGAAGGAGGGAGGACAAATGGAAGCAGTGGCAGAAAGAAGGACACAGAGATGGAAGGGAAGGAGGGATAAAAACTGCTGCTGGAAAGATGGGAGAAGAAGAGAAAGAAGGATGGAAGGCCAGCAGCAGAAGGAAGGAAAACTGAAACAGCAAACTGAAAGAAGGGAAGAGGCTCACCCACTGTGCCTTGCAGGTCCTGGCCCATTCCACTGTGACGCCAGCAGGGGCGATGCTCATGCCTGATGTGATGTGGGATGGGGCTGTGCTATGGGAGGCAGCGGCAAAATCATTTGAACTTGATCAGCAAACGTCCTCCCAACTTAACAAAGCCCCGGTGGTAATGGGAAGGTTATGCCAAGTGTTTCAGCGCTGACTGTCATGAGAGGAGTTTCCTCTGGGCCAGAGCTGCACAAAATGGTTTCAGGAGAGAAGAAGCCAGGAAAAGCCTTTGCTGCCTGTGCTCCAAGCGCTGCTTTCCCCCAGCAAACGCAGCACCTTGGCACTCGTTACAACACGACACAGCCACCCCAAGAGCTGCGGGCACAGCAACGAAGGCAAAATATGCAGAGGAAAATTTGGATGCTGGATTCAAAACTTGCAGTGCTTTTTAAATGTACATTGCAATTCATCCCATGGAGGGTCTAGAGAGAGCAAGAGTGACCTATTTGCTTCAGCTCTGAGCCTAGCTCTGGAGAGCTGGGTTTAGTTCACAGCTCAGCCACAGGCTAAAATATTGGACATGATGTGTGCCCTCTTTTCCCTTCTCTAACGAGAGATTATTATTTCAGTGCCTCACACTGGTGAGAAAAGACAGAATTCATTAACCTCCCTGTGTTTTCAGATACTCTGCTCACAAAGGTCACATATAAATTACAGTAAAGGAGTGGCTATTTTAGGGGATTAAACTGAGTTAACACACCAGGAAATATTAATATTAAAACGAGCAGCTAGCATTAGATCTGGTACCAGTACCTTGGAGAAACTAAAGAAATACCTCCCAAACTCCTTCATTTAACATCTGTTTTTGGTTATATCAAGGAGGGACTGGAGTTGTAAATCCTGATCACAGTTCTCTAGAATCACAACAAATTGTCCTTTTCAGCACACCCAACTCCTGTAGAGACTTTGCTCCTGTCACCATGGAAAAGTGATTTCTTTGGGCCAAGTTTGCCCTTCTGGTCTGAGCTGGCATTGGGTTCCAGAGGGCATTTTCCCCTGGGAAGTACACTGGGATACTCATCCAAAAAAACCCTCCAGCAACAGTGCTGTGGCAGTTTCCTGAGGTCAAACCAAAATGTGTGTCCAAACACGAAACAGAATTAGCTCCACTTCCATTGCAGGTACCACAGATAGGAAAGGCAAGGGAAGTGAGAGTATTAAAGAATATCTTTAAACTTTTTATCCCAATAATGATATTTTTGTACAAGAAATCTAAAAAGATTTACAATGAACAATAGTATTTATACACACATATAAATATATATATAAAATTGTATTTATATGGAGATGTATAAAGCAAACCTGTTCCATTTTTCCTCTTTTGGGTCAAACATCCCTTGTTCCTTTTCTGATTCCCTCTAACCATTACCTCTCTCCTCAGGAACTCCCTTTGACCTGCAGTACTGTTCAGCTATGTTTGAGTTTTTTTTCCAATAGATGGTTTTCCAGTTAAAGCCAATTAAGTCTGTAACCCAACTTCGTTGTCATTCCTTGTGATTTTTAGGGTCTTGCAATTTTACTTTCTCCCTGAAAGGCCCACTCAGGGGATTGCAGAGCAATTCCATTTTTATTAAAAAGAAAATCTTTGAAGATATCATGCAAAAATTGAAATGATGGATGGGAAAAGCTAAACACCCCAACACCTTCTCTTTTTTTAAAGCTTTGTGAGCTCTTTGATGCTTCAGTTGTAACGATTTAATGCTTGGAAGCAGAGGGACTGATGAAGATGTCAGCCCAGAGCCTGGTTCTAGGGATTGCTGTATCTGAAACACCAAAGCAAAATACTTTTCTACTGCTTTTCCAAATGGTTTTGGTCTATCTTTAACCAAAGTCTCTTCTGCTGTAACTATTTAGGTAACACAATTTAATGATCACTCAATTTCCCAATGAAAAAAGGAGAGACTTCAACAAATGTCTCCACCGCTCTTCCTGGTGCAATATCCACCTCTGCCAGGGAGAAGAGCCACCAACAGTTCAACAGGAAGTGAAAACAATGACACAGAGTTCGATGGGAAGAACAAAACCACATGTAAAACAGGTTTGAACCAGAGTTTCCCACTGCTCTCCCTCAAAAGCATTCCCATCTCCAGTAAGTACCTGCTGCCCACTTGCTTCCAAGTGAAATTCTCAGGGACACTCAGACTGCACAGTAGAAGTTGCCAAGGAAACTGGATTCACTTATGATTTCACATGTTGATTATTTCAATCTCCTTTTTTCCCCCCACCCACATATATCTTAAAATTAGTATTGTCCTTCATGGTCTAATTACCACACTGGCATTGCCATTCAGGACAGGAAATTGGATTTGCTACCTGAATCCAGGCTTGAGCCACTCTCTTTCTTAAAGCAAGACATTAAAAACCCCTTCAGAATTATTTTTTCAGTAGATTACTTCAAACTGCCTTTTTTCCACACTGATAACCAAAATATCCAATGGCACATCCAGCTAAAGAGCACAAATACAACACTCCCCGACTGAGCTGGTGCTGTAAAACTGAAAGTAGACAAGGAAAAAAAATGGATTTCTCTTTGTTGTTGTTTTGATTTCTGCGAGTCACCCTACCGGGCATTGGCCACACAATCCCAATGCCTTCAAATGCAGTGGGAGGTAATATTGACCTCAGTAAAGCTGGGATCCCCAGTGCATTTCAGGAGGTCACCAGCTCCCTAGTTAAAGTCAGCTGGAGCTGGAGGAAGCACTGAGATGCTCCAGTCTGCATGAGGTGGAACAACAGCTCAGGGACTGGACAGATCTTCAGGCTACACAAATTACAGCCATAGTTTGTACAGGGACAGCTATGGACTCTTAGGGTTTGAAGAGTATTTTTAAGAGTTCCATATTTTGATCCTAGTCCTGAATTTTTCCCCTACTTTGATCATCGCTCTGTGCATTGTTTGAAGAGATACTCAAAGCCATGACCTTCAAATGAGAGCCAAATGACTGAGCACAGTTGAGGGTGATCATTTTCCCATCACCAGCACTGTCAGAACAGTGTTGTTGAACTCTGGGCGTGTTTCCATTTCTCCCTTGCTTTCCCAAATGATATGAGAAATGCACCACGTGGCAGAATGAGAGGAAATTAATTAATAGAAAATTAAAACATGAGCTCCTTTACTCTCATGAGGAGACCACCTTGCATTTGGTTTAACTGCACCTGTGAGAATCTTACCTGACTGAGCCTTGCAGCAGGTTCCTCCCAAGCTGTGCGATGCAGCTCGGTCAGGAGGGATCGTGGCCTCTGTATGGATTATCTCGTGCCTGGGGCTGCTCTTAATAAAGAACAATTAAACAGAACCTGGCAGAACACCAAGGATGACACACTGTTCCTTCAGAGCAATGGGAGTCTCTGTAATCCGCTCCAAAATTCAAGGGAGGCTCAGGACTATTCCCAGGTGGAATAGCACCTTCCCCTCAGAGCCAGTGTTAAGGAATAGCGGCAGGTGTGTGCAGGTCATTTGGCTGCTGTAACAGATGTGGCAGCTGACAGCTCCACAAGGACTGGAAAAGGGAATTCTGGAACAATAGAGCACAGTTGACTCAACGGATAGATTTGTGGAATGGAGCTATTTTATCACATTTTAAGTGGTTTAAAAATTGGGTATTGGCAGGGGATCATTACACAGCTACCGGCTCCATTAAGCAGCTGCAGAGTTGACAGGGTTAGCACAGATACTCCGTTTTTCACCTACTGCTGCTTAAATCCAACTAAGACCACTGGAGCCAACTAGCTCCAACTGACACAAGCAGCTTTTTTAAACTGATTTCTGTTAAAAAAAAAAAAAAAAAAGCCATTTACATTAAATTCCTTACACACTGATAACCCTCTGAAGAGACTCATTGGCATGGGAAGAAAAGTAAGCAGTGACATAGTTCATGGAGTGGATCCAAAAGCTGGTTTTCCAGAGGACTCCTGTAAGATCTCGTGTCAACCTGCAGAGGTGAGAGGTGGAGAGGGGTGTGAGGAGCTGTAGCAGAGCCCCCAGGGACGCCCCTCTGAGTAGGACAGAGACACCTGGAAGTGTGAAGTGCCTCCATGATGCAGTGACACGAGACTCCCAAGTATTATGGCTTTGATCTGGCCCCGGTCCCCTTTACACTGTTAGTAAGTACACATGGAATTAAATCCGACTGGCGCCGTGATCAGTACTCTGAGGTGCTTTCAAAATTAAATATTTATTTTGGAGACTCCCCTTCTGAAGTTCCCTGGTTCTCCTTAGGAATTCAGTGTATTTCATTACACCAAAGAACTTACACCAAAACTGTTATTTCATCTCCCAGGAAAATTAATCAGTGTCTTTCATCAGCTCCTACAAGCTCCATCTGTCATGTCTCCAGTAGCCCTCCAGAAAACACTGGAAAGCACATCTACACATTTCCTTCAAAACTCAAACCTAATGGTTGATTAAAAAAAGGGAAAACCAGGGAGTTTGCAGACAAAGAACATCTTTGTTTGTTGACAGCAATGAAATGTAACTTGTCACCAGCGCTGATATGTTGTATTAATGGCTCTTCTGTGAAAACACTGGGCTGGGTGTAATAAATATTGATGTGAGCACACTGGGTTGGGAAGTGTGTGACAGATGGAAACTTTTTAAGGTGAACATAAAATCATCTTCAGTATTTCTCCAATTTGAAACTCTAATATCCCCTTTTAACTGGAAGCCATTATTATGTTTATCACCAGAAACAATGTTTGCTGCTGATACAGGAGATAGAGGAGGGAAAAATATCCGTACCTGCTGCTGCTGCCAGCATCCCTGAGGAACCAAACTGAGGGTAAGATCTCCAAATGGTCTGGAGCATTAATGTCTGTTGTGCTTTGGGCTTTTTTATTTTTGGTATGTAAATAATCTTGATGCTCCCAGTGACAGCCTGGTTGCCACGGTTACTTGTGAACCAGCCTCTCCCTCAACCTGAGGAGCCAGACTATGTTTTCTCCTCCACACTGGATGTGTCCACATGGACATTCCCAGAAAGAACAGGTCCCTCAGGAGCTGTGGGACCGAATCAGCATCCACCACTCAGAGTGTGTTTTCATGGAAAAGGACGTGAGGACATTCCTGATACTCTATAGAAACAAAATAACTGTATCTCCCCACCCTCACCAGCCTTTCCAAGTTGCTCAAAATCTCCTTCTACACAGTACATATTAAAGTAATTCTTTTGAGGGAGCTGAGGTTACACAGACTGTCTTTGGCGCAAACACGGAAGCCTCCCCTCAAGAGCTCTCACGCCCATGTGCCACATCCCATGCCCATCCAAAGGCTGCTCCCCTACCCAGGCAGCTGGAATTGGCCCATTGCAGAACGTGCCCTGGAGTGACAGGGAAATAGGGTTTGCTGAACCACATGCATGTGCCAAAAAAAGGAGTCAGCTAAACCCAGGAGAGAGGGAGCTAAAAATGTAATGAATATCCACAAACACACCAGCTGCTCCCTCAAAGGGGCTCAGTTAAAAGATAAATAAAATTAGGTTTAGTTAGTCTATAAAGCACGGGGGGATTTTCAGCACCTCATTGTGCAAGGGGGTGCACAAAGCCAGAGGGAGGGATTCCTGCTCCTACAGCCCTGTGTGGGCATGAGCCTCCTTGGGAAACTTCCACAAGCAAAAAAAAAAAATCAAAATCAAACCTGGAAAACCCCAACCAACCTCAAACATTTTTACTGCTGTCAAAGAATAGACGGAAGGAACAACTTTCTACTCACTTTTCAGGTGGGAACCATGGTACAGGGAGCTGGTCCTGACTCACCTCTCCCTGAGAGCACCACATCCTGCTCAGCACAGCCGGGAATGCTCCGGATGGAGCAGGAACAGCAAGGGACAGTGAGGGGCAGCCCCATTGCAGCTGCAGTGTGAGGGCAGAGGCAGCAGTGCTGGTCCAGAACACCCCAGCATGACTTGTGTGAGTTCTGTCATTCCTGAGAAACAAAGAAAAGAAAAGCCAGTTAACCCAAAGAAATGAATGTAAGGTTTAAATTGACTGGAAATTTTACCAAAGCAATGAGCAGCTTCACCCTGCCCCACCCCAGTGGATCTGAAGGTCACAAGCAATTTCAGACCATGATTACTGTTTTTAATAAGCTTTAGCTTATAATTTAGCCAAGGTTACACACACTGCTTTGAAAAGGTAAAAAGCACCATGAGAGAAGAGTCAGGTGCCATTTCACAGCTTACAAACAGTAACTGTGAAATCCAGTGATTTGGCCTAGCTTGTAGAGGAATTTGTACCACGGCCGGAGACTGAGACTGCTACTTGAGCTGCAGGAGCAAAAGAAGTGACTTGGAGAAGAACACAAACAGATCTGCATTGGAACAAGCACACAGGGAACACAAATGGCAAAATGGCTTTTAAAAGTATTTACAACTCATGAAGAAGAACAACATATTTCAGGTGTTGATGGGCATCAGATTTATAGAGAAGAATTTCTGCTCAAGAATTTCTGAACAATCTGTACCGTGGAGCGCAGGTGGCAGAAATAGGAGGTCAGGCTGACCAAGGATGGTGTGTAGGGATTCAGAACCCAAACAAAAGGGAAGATGCAGAATCTGAGCCAGAAGTACTTGACATCCAGAGAAAGGTTTGTGTAGAAAAGGTTTGCTGCTTTAGGATGGAGGAACGTGAGGCAGTTAAACAGTGGCTGCTTCTTCTCATGCTTTAGCTACAGTAGCTCACATAATTCACATCTCACCCCAGCCTAGTGCTGTGCATTATATAGAATTTACATGGCATGGGAGAGACGTGGACAAACAAACACTGACATCACAGAGGAATTCAGAGACTGGGACCAACACTGGGAACCATGGAGACCATTCCAAGCTAGCAACAAAACCCACTACAGACTGATGTCAAGGAGGTTTTAAAGAGTTGGTGTCTAACTCTAGAATAGCATCTCCCTTTGAGGAAAATATATTTGGAATACTGGAAGGCAAAAATCCAACCCCAGGACAGAAAGGGAAAATCCAGTTATTTCATCTTCTCTGTGGGTATTACAAAATATTTGTTGGCTAAACTGGGTGAATTAGTTTAAGAATCTGCTATTAGACATCACTAAAAACCCAGCATTTACAGAACAGCAGCTGTAAAGAACAAGGCACTCCAGGTCCAGAAAAACATGAGTTTTCTGAAGTTCATCTTCAAGCAACACTACTGAAATACAAATTCAAGTCTTAACACCCAACACTGTTCTCCAAGTGCTGGTGGAGTGTAAGAACAAAAGCCCTGAATTTTTAATTGACATGTACTTTAAAGAAGAATTTAACTGCAAAGATATAACAGAGATGGAGAGCAGAAAATGCCAGAAAGCAAACTCCTTAACCTACCTCCATAACAGAGAACATAGATCCAGTACAGTATTTAAAAACCACAGGAATATTCCGACAAGGACTTACTCCTACCTGCAACAACCCTCAATCCACTGAGCTGGTGTAAGGCCCCAAAAAACTCACCTGATGAGGCTTTTAAAAGGACTTACAATGGTTCCTGTACTCTGAGTTCGACACACGGGGGAAATACGGACAAGATTCTCAAGAGGTGAAAACAACACAAAAGGCTTTACTGGCAACTTCAGAAAATCAGAGAACTGTGGCAAAAGGTTTAGTGCAACATTCAATCAACAGAAAACACTTCCCAAAGCATTAACTTAGCAAACTAAGCCCATTTAAAGTTACACAAAAATTCCAAGAAGAGGGAATTAGAAGAAGGAGAAAGAGACAAAGAAAAGACACAGAAAATCACACATATAGCTACCAACCCCTGGGTTCCTGCAGTGCTCAGCTGATAGGAACTGCAAGAGGCAATAGGGCCAACACAGGTGCCCAAAATACCCCTTGGCCTTCCCAGCCCCTTCCCCCAGGTGGGACTCCCTGGCATTTGGCTCCTCAGGAGCTGGACTGGGGCTCCAGGGGCAGGTGTGGACATTGCCTCAGCTGTGCCAGGGAGTGGTGGACACTGCCAGGTTGGGATACAGGCTCTGGGGATGGGGTGTGGAGCAGGACAAGGCCCAGCCTGCCCCTGCCCCACAGAATGTCTCGGGACATCCATTCTTCCAGTCCCTCACAGCTGGGTGCCTAAATCCTGGTGGTGTTGGATTGTACATTTCTCCAGGACTCACATGAGGAATTCAGCACATTTTATTCAGCCAAAGCCATGCCACACGCCTACAGGATTGCTGTAGGCTTGAGAACTGGCCCTGAGGTGAATAAATTCCATACCCTGTGACATTCCTTGCGCAGCTCCACAAACCCACCAGTGCTTTTAGCCAGCTCACTAAGGACCAGAAGCAAATCTTTATTTTACGGATTTCCTCAGCCTTCCAGGTTGAAAGAGCACCCAGGAGCTCGAGTGACCTTTACAAGACAATCCCTATTATCACTTGGTTTGTCAGACACGGAGTTCAGTCACATTCAAGGGGCAAGGACCCACTGCACTGAGAGGAGAAATCAAACAGCAGTTTCGGAGTTGAACCATCAACTGACCTCACCAAAGTATTCACAGCCCAAATCTTTACTTTCCCAATGCTTAACGGTCTGGGGGTTGGACAATTCCTGGAAATGTTCTTTAGGATACAGGAGGGTCAGTCCAGCAAGGCTCTCTGCCTTGCCCTGCCTGAAACTCCCCCACAATTCTTTCAGCCATCATTTCCTTTGCTCTTCCTGCTCTTTTCCACCCCTGCCTCCCAGCACTTTTCTGGGCACATGAGTTCAAACCAAATGGGCTAAGGAGGAAGCCAAATCCTGCCATCCTGTGGTCTGAGTGGCGGCTCCAACCATTGCTCACTGGAGAAAGCTGGGCCCCCACCAACCTCCTCCCATCCTACAGTTAAAAAATTATCCCCGAAACAATCCTACAAGTGCTTAAAACATGCGATAGAGTCCTGCGATCCTGAGGAAGCAGCAGAACCTGCAAACCCTGTGTGGAGGAGAGCTCCTATCATTCCTGGTTCAGCCTGCTCAGCTTTAACATTTACGGCCCCAGGCTCAGCCCCTTGTGACCATCACCCTGCAAACCTCCTGCTCAGCTCTGATTTATCGGCTGAGTAAATCCAACCAAAACGCGGCAGTAAAAGAAATTTGTGGGCTAATTTACTGCTTCAGTTTAGGTTAAGGTTTTTAATAGTTATTTGCCTTTATATTTTAGATAAAGATTTGTGAGAAGCCAATTACCCAAGGCAGCACAAGTAGCTGTGACAGCTGAATTCAATGCATGAGCTGCCCTTAGAAAGCACTGCCTGATTTTCTGATAGAAAACGCTACAGTTAAATAGAGAGGCCAGAGCCTGTAGCTTGAAATGGGGAAAAAATGATGAAGATAATTCGCATGGAACGTGGCTTTTGAGGATAAAAGCTTCCCAAGAGAAGAGAGGGAGATCATTACCGTATATTTATATAAAGCCAGGGCTAGGGGTTTTTGTGGGCTCCATTGAAGCGGTGCCAATTTACACCACCTCTAAAGAGTTCATTAAACCTCTGTCTCACCAGCGCAGTGCTCCAGCATTTGAACGTTTGTTCATCTGAGAAATTCATTATTCTTCTAATCCTACTCAGTTCCTTTTTTAAGACTGGGTGTGAAATGTTGATGGTTCCTGCACTTTTTCCCTGCATTTAAACACCCCGCTGCATTCCCTGCAAAGTCTGGGAAGTTACAAGTGTCTGTTTAGCTGGAATGGGAGGAGACGTGACACCCACACTGGAGCTTTTTAACTCAGCTGTGCTTTGGGTTCAGGG
The DNA here is from genome assembly GCF_017639235.1 of Corvus kubaryi. Taxonomy (NCBI): domain Eukaryota; kingdom Metazoa; phylum Chordata; class Aves; order Passeriformes; family Corvidae; genus Corvus; species Corvus kubaryi. Next base: position 5,493,951 of record NW_024582058.1, on the reverse strand, counting down.
CTCTGCTGCCCCTCAGAGCAAAGGGCCTTTTACTGCCGCCTCATTGGGTTGTTTGGGCTAAACTCAGTAAAGTCAGATGAATAATTTACACTGAGTTTGGATTGATTTTGTGTCTTTTTCAGTTTGCCAGGGAGCAAGGAACCAATTGCAATTCCTCATTAAAAATCACTCCTGCTTAATTCCTGCAACTCCAGTTGTGGACACTGAATCTCAACCCTAAGCCTTGGTAAGCTCAACTCTGCATTTTCCTTGTGCTGGTGCTTCAGCAGTTATGAACTAGGAAGAAATTGTCTAAATAATCTGCAACACTCAAACATCTGTTGCTTTCAGGCCACTGGCGAAAAAGGGTTTAGCATTGCAATGTAAGAGCCTTCCCAAAGTAACTGGAAAAGGGACAAGAGCCCTAAAAAGGGAGATGGTTTCCTTATTTTTAGTCATCAGCTTTCTCCAGCCCCTCACTGAGCGGTGCCCAACACTCTGCTGGTGCTGCCACAGTGGATCCTGTCAGCCTGCAGGAAACAAAAGCTATAAAATGATTTACACTGAGAGCAACAGGCCTGTTCCATATTGGCATATGTTAGCATTCAGCATGCAGGATTTGTGGCTGCCGGCACAGAAACTCCCAGAAGCGACACTGAAATCAGCCCCAATTATTTTGCATATTCTTGTGTAACAATAGCCGTGTGCTGAGCAGGCAGTCACGGATTCCCGGGAACAGTCTGGCACCTCCATCCACACCTCCCGCTCGGAGATCCGCAGCACAGGCGCGCCACTGGAGGATTTTTAGTATCACCGTCAGAGATCAGGCTGTTACAGATCCGCACCCACAGTCTGGGTTGTCATCCCCACTCCAAAGGAATTTCACTACCTTTGATTTTGCATAGGGGCCAAACCCAGAAGTAACAGCGCACCAAAGTTCGGGAGATTTGGGATGGGGCAAGGCACTTAAAACATTAAGCCTACGTTTGCAAAGCACAAGTAACAGAAAACTACCACAGTAATCCTCTCTAGGCTTAAACTCTCCTGTTCCTTCCAAGAGATTAAAAACATATGCCAGATCAGAGTAATTAGAGGGTAAGCACTCCTCGTCCTACTTTCCTCTCCACTTCCAGTGAGGCGATCCCGCGCCAGTCGCATGAGAGGTTTCACCACACTCCTGTCCCTCCCTGACCTCTGAGTGCTGCAGCAACCCTGCACCTCTGCACATTTGGAAATATGGATTTACATTCTGTGGCTTTGGGAGGAAACCTCCTCCCACACACTTGGAATTCACTGCTAAAGTTCAAGCTGAGGCATTTTGTCTCTGTCAGGGAACAGTGAAAATCTTCTGATCCCCTGCTATAGAGATTAATTCATTAATGACCAAGTGGATTCCTCTGTAGGTGTCAGGCACTTTCAAGGGTTTACAACAAATTACACCCAACACTGCCCAGTCTCAAAGTCAAGAATGTGTGCTGCTGTAAGGTAAAAAGCTGTTGAATCTCACCTGGGGAAAGTTCTGCTGTGCTGAAGTAAAGAGAGGAAAAAGAAAGAAAAAAAAGTCCTGCTTTTCAAACAACAGAGATTTTGATAAATATCCACCAGAAAGCTTTTCCTCTTTCATATGTATTATGACTATTTTTGCTTGGCTTTTCTCTCATTATCTCCAATATATTTTTCAGGCCAAGGCTGTTCATTTTGAAAAGTGAAATGCAATACTGAATAGTTAGAAGCTTCTCATGGTGCCATCCCCATTAGCTCAGGATCTGAGTACAGAGCATTTCCCATAAATAATGCACAACTTAATCCCTCTGTATTTTTTTAAGAAAACCCCAACATGCTCCAAAGTAACATGAGGGAAGAGAAACACATTTCTGTAAATACATCCAACTCCTATAAACTACCTAATCAATGACTTTTGTGATACACTGAGCTGAACAAATGATGGTTAGTGAATAATTTAATGACTTTCGGCAGTTTCTACTCCAGAACTGACTGGGAACAGTTTAGATTTTCTCCAGCACATTTTCTTCTACAAATTTTCTCCTAAATAATTTGTATGAACGGTTATTGCTCTTCAGAGCATTTGTGAGCACTTCCCTGTGCCTGTGATTGAATTTGAGCTCTTTCAGACAGTTTTAATTGGGTGCATCAATCAAAGAGCATAATTTCCTTTTCTTGACATAACCCTACCAGCCAAGTGTCTTTTTCCCCACTTGGTAATCCATTGCCTAATCCAGAGTGATGGTCCCTAATCTCTGCGATTTGGGAGAGCATTTAGGGATGTGCCACTCTCTAAACTGGTTAATTGCTTTCCTGAAGAGAGGTAAGGATAATCTCAGCTTTAATGAGTCTCTAAATTAGCAGTTTTAGGTTATTAAAAAGTGTAAATTTAAAAAGTTGCTGTCCCCACCTGTCCAGTTTCTTCACTCCAGATGAAAGCCCAGGGGCTGGTGCAAGCTGGCACTGGGCACGTCTGTAGGTGTGGGTGAAGCTGCTGCTGTCCAGGCACAGTCCTGGCTCTGCCACCCCCCAGAGCACCCATAGGAACCACTTTGCCAGGATCCCTCCAGTTCAGAATGTGACGGTTTGGGAGGCTGGAAGATAGCACAGAACCAGCTTTTAGCAATACAGGTAATGGAAAATGTGAAAACATTCCTCTTCTAACAGAGTGGAAATTCAATTTGGTGAACACAGTCAAGGAAGATCCTTCAGGAAAGGAAAAAACCAAATCTTACATCACATATAAAACCTGAAATTCTCTCAGGATGCATCTTCAGAAAATGTGGCATTGAACATCTGAAGGTGAGAATGGATTTGCAATAATGGCTTTTTAGAGGAGGATGAATATTTGATTATATTGTCAATGTGTATTTCTAAAAAATACGCTACACTCTGAGTGATGAATTTGAGCTACAGTTATTTCTAAAAGTGGGCAGATTTTGTAGGATCTCTGCTCTTCCTTCCCCCAGAGGTGCCATTAATTCATCAAGACTATTTAGAGTACACAGAAAATGATGGCAGCTGGAAAGGATATAAAGTTTTTGTTTGACTTAAGAAATTTTGTGCTCTTTAATTCAATAACTTTGTAAGTCAACACTGAACACATGAAATTAGGACCTGAGCTAAACAGCAAGAGGATACTGAGTTTTCTCCTTTTATGAAGGAATTGTGTTAAGGTCAGCAATGACGGAAAACTCTTCAAAGTGTTGCTTAAGTGTGGTGGGCAGAGAGAAATGAGGCCCTTCCTGCTCCCATTTCTGTCCATCCAGTGGTTCTGATCTACCACGTGCTCGTTACTGTTCCCAATGCAGTGAAAAACTGGAGACAGCTGAAATTGTCTTCAGTAACCTTGCATTGGTGGAGGAGCAAAATATTGACAGCCTGATTTTATAATTGAAACCCACTTTGTTTCGTGCCATAGGGCTGTCATTTCAATTTTCCTTCAGGATTATGTTATGCCATTTATGGCTTTTCTTCAGTAAATTGTTGACTCAAGTTGCCTTTGGACCCTGTTCACTATTTCTGGCTGAAACTTTCAGATCTAATGTTTTCAAACTTACTATTTTTCACTGAAAAATGCCCCTGTCTTTAAATATAAGCTTTCCCCAGATTCCTGCATTTTTTGGATGAACTCCTGCAGGAGTCAAACCTTACACTCAAGTGTTTTGTTTAGGAAAAAAAAATTCCTGTTTCTGTCCTAAGGAATGAAAACTGAATGGTTCAATTACTCATTTCAAAGCAGCTCCTCCTTCTCAAGCTTGGAAACTACATTTCAGTGGAGGAGAGGAAAAGAGTGGAATATATTTATTGAACTAAGGCAACTGGAAGAAATTAGAATCACAAGGAGGAGCTTTGTTTGTTTGTTTTGTGCCCATTTCAGAGCAGACACCATTTTTCAACAAGCTCTGCTGTTCTCACACCAGATGGCTTTATTTTTCCAATACTTTATTTTCCTCACATACATTTTCACTGCAAGTATCTTGCACATGGAAGGAGGATGGGAATGCTTTTTATTAATCTGCCAGATATTTAACTATGCACTAACTCATCCTGGCATCTGAGCCAAATTTGGGGCACCAGATGATTCAATGTGTATATTCCCAGTATACCATGGAATAGCAGGAAGGGCTGGATTTTCCCTATTCAGTAATTATCAGAACTACAAAAAGCTGTTTGCTGAAGAAATGCTTCCAAGGGTTCAGTTAGTAAATTAAAAATGGGTATCAGCATTTTGTTAGATTCCTGTATCAACTCCCCATTTAACAGGCAGTTGATCTTCATCCTTGCAGGAATTTGGTGAGTTTGGGGGTTAGACAGAGCAGTGGGGCTGAATTCAGCACTGCAGAGAAACCGCTCAGCTTCCGCAAGGGAGACAGAAATGTGCAATTAAAAAATGCAACATCCACCACCCATGTTTGTGTGGTGTTGTTTTCAGATCAGCCTTCATTCCCAGCCTTTAAGTGGAGAAACCATTTGGAAACAGCTGCAGCAAAGCAAATGCTTTTAGGGTCTTGCAGGTATTCTTAGTATTTATAATAAATGAAGTTATGAGACAGCTTCACATGTACATACAGCTCTCCATTTATAGTTTGTCTGAAATCTATTAAATCCCAATTTGGCTGAAAGGAGAGAGGAATGCAGTGACTGAAACTCATGGCACTCACCTAGGAAAAAATATTCCAAAAGGTAGCCTATCAGTCTTAAAACCACTTTGTAGCCTTATTTTGGTCATCTCAGCAAGTGCAATGCCTAATTACCACTTGGACTGCATTTCTCTCTGGAGCCAGTGCTCATTAAAAAAATCTCCTGAATTCAGTAGATCACTGAAGGCCATCTGAAGCTGGGATGCCTCAGTACCCAACCCCCCAGCGCAGCTCCTCTTCTCTTTAATATCCTGAAGGGGCTAAAATAGTTTTCCCAGAATCCAAAATGGGTTTTTATTCACCACCAGAGTCACAAAGTACATTTTGCAGCACAACCTGATTTTAAGAGGAGTTTCTCTCCCAGCTTTGTTGTGAGAAAGGCTCCTTTCTCAGTCTCCTATTCCCTCCTCCCTCCCTGCTACCCCTCTGAGCTGAGAGCCCTGTGTGTGCAGATTCCCCCCAGGAGATGGGATCTCTTCATTTCAATCACATTCTAAAGGCTGTTATGTTTTGGAAATCTATTCCTTGAACCACTGGGGCAGGGAACCAAGGGAATATCTTTGCCTTGTTTCCAAGCTAGGTTTATTGCACCTGGCCAACTGTTGTACAAGTCATTTAATATTATCCTCTTGATTAAGTCAAAATATTACCTACTCTCCACTTAAAACACTTTCTCCATCCTCCTTGCAGGATACATTCAGGATACATTGTTACAGAAGAAATAACCATTAGCACAGTATATTGGAGGACTCAATTATGTTCACAGCCACAGAAATACTGTTCTTCCTTTGATGGTTTTCCACCAAAATGTTTGGAAGGGAAGTTACAGTTCTGTTAATTTCCCATTTTAATTTCCTCCAAATATTTCTGTCTAAGAAACAAAACCAAACAAACAACTAAACCTATTTTGGTAGGGTTCAACAGAATCAGTTCATCTTAATTTTCCAGACCCCTTTAACACAGCTTTGGTGAGCCAGGCTTTACAGCTTAGAGTGGACCTTGCACTGGGAGAAGATTTTGGACTCCTTGTAAAAAAATTTTTTTTTCCTAGTTTTTTATAACATGCTTCCAATATTGTAGTTTCTTTAGCATTTTAACCTTTCAGAAATAATCCTATTTATTGGAAAAAACTTCCAAACAAAGCCTTGTGTAAATGAGATCAGTGAGAGTAACCTATTGATAAGTGATTTTCAGAAAAGCTTCAGGGCAGCACCACGATCCCAGGAAAAACTCCCCAGCTGCAGAAATCAAGACTGATTTTCCAGAATCTCCACTAGCAGAGGCAACACTTGCTGTGCCTTAGCTTTCCTTGCCTAGAGGGAAAATCTTCCACCTCCCGAAGCCTTTTGAGGCGCAGGTTTCTCTGGACACAGCTCTTGGTGTGGTTCTCGGGGTGTCTGTGCAGGGCCAGGAGTTGGACTCAGTGATCCTGCTGGGTCCCTTCCAGCTCAGGAGATTCTGTGATTCCATGCCCAGCTGACTGCTTGCTGCCAGGCCAAACAAGCCCTGACCTTGGACAGACCCTCTGGGCACTATTTCAGCTCAAACTCAATTAAGACATTACTGGACATGGGATTGGCTTCCTCAGCACTGCCACACCATTTCAGGATGGATCTAGGGAACAGGGTGGTTTTGAAGGAGACTCAGATCCTGCTGCCTCAGCATTCCTAACCCTATTTGCCATAAACAAGGAAGAAACCAACTTTAATGAGAACACTTAACGCCAAAAATTTTGCAAGTGCTAATGTTTAACTATCTGATTACATTATTAAGAATTTATTCTATTTCGGAGGCACTGTTTGACATTCTCAGATGATGTATCAGCCTCATTAGGAGGCTGAGAAAGGCAGAAACTGAGCTTGCAGATGAAATTTAGTTTGTTGCTGATACATTAATATAGAAACAAACACTTAAATTGTGCCATCTGTCTGCCTGCTCCAGCATTCCAGGAGGAGGCACAGGAGCTGTGTTTTCCTTTAGCCTTCCCTTGGCCCATGGTACAGACTTTGTTGCTGCAGTAGCCAGTTGATATTGGCAGAACACAGCATTTATATAGAATGGTGAAAGAGAAGGAGAGCTGGAGTATAAAATACAAAATTCACAAAAGCAGCATTGGCCTTGCAAGCACCACTGCTGGTACATCACCAGGGGAATTTGTGTTCTGAGCATGAAAAGCACCAAATGAACCAAGTATGTCTCTGTCTCCCAAAAGGTAAAGAGGGACCACGTTTTCTCTCATTTTTAAGGTCTCTGGCTTCTAGTTTCTTGTTTGAACAGATACCACACAAGACAAAAATCTGCCTTAAATCTCATTTTAATTTCGTGGTCACTCTTTTCCCCTTTTTCACCTGTTCTCCATCTTGCAGAGCTCATTTCCCAGCCCGGTGCTAGCGACTGCCCGCCTGGAATGAGGCTCAGCCTTCAAAACGTCAAACACAATGAAAGCAAAAAAAAAAAAAAACAAACCATAACGAAAGTGGCCGTGGGGACCTGAGGGCTCCTGGCTCAGCCTCAGCCAGGCTGAGCTCCGCAGCTGCACAGGCAGGGAGGGCTCTGCCCCCAACACCCGCACGGGACGCGGGTGACTCGAGCCGCCAGCTCGGACATGCTGCGGACAGGGACGTGTCTGCAGGCCGCCGTCACTCACACACAGCGAGCAGCACCAGCTCGGCACACTTGGCACTGGGAAAAGGAAGAGCCCAAACTGCCAGTCCCGCTGCCCGAGGACGCGTGTTCCTGGCTTGGGCACTGCGCACCAGCTACGGAAACAAAGGGAGGAAAACCAGAGTTTGTGGAAATTCTGAACATTTTCCTCTTCTCCTTTCCTTTCACCTTCCCTCTCTCCACGCACAGCAAAGATCCAGGTCGGGGGAAGCACCCCTTGGTGCTTTGGTGGTTTAGGATTCCCCCTCCTGGGGCAGGACAGCCCCGGAGCTCAGAGCTGGAGATGAGAAGCCAGGAGACACCGGGTGTCCCATGTGCCCCACGCTCCAGCCTCCAGCTCCTACCACGCCCTGGGATTCCTAAGGGGCGGGGCTGCCGTCCAGCTGCAACTCAGAGCCCAGTGGACGAGTCCATCGGGATATTTAGGACAGAGAACAAATGGGTAATAATAAAAACAATAACAATAATAATGATGATGGTGGGAGACACGAAGAACTCGCCCATCACTGGTGGCCGCGCACTGGCTGATCACAGAACCTCCCGCTTTCTCAGTTCCATGGAACATGAACAAAACTGGGAATGGAAATTAAATGGCTCCTTAATGAACCTGCTTATTTTTGGGGCAGAACAGCAAAGATTCCTCAGCAGCACCATCAGCTTTAAATCCCCCTCGAATACCCTGTAACCTCCAGTACGGCAGGTCCTTGGCTGCGTGCTGTGGTACTTAATACACAAGGATCTATTTGCTAAGATGTGAGCGGGTACTGAGGGGAATAAAAACCGTCTGGGAGAGTTGGGATGTGAGCATGGAAGTGGCTCAGGAGGATGAGAACACAGTGAACACAACAAAACAGAGCCTGGTGGAAGAGAATCCCAGTAATTAATAGGATGTGATGTAAACTTGATTGATTTCAGTGCATATTTACTACACTGTTCACCAGTGATTTATCTTAATTTTATATTAATCATTAATATATTCAGCTTGACCAGAGAAGTATTATTTTCATTACTCACCATAAAGGAGAACTTTTTCCAAAGGAAAGCTGATTTTACACATAATCCATCATTTGAAATTAGCCCAGCATTCCTGCCTTTTGCAGATACAATTAGTGGTAAACTCCCTCTTCTTGCAACCTGTGGCATCAGCTACAGATGCTCAGCCCACAGGGGAGGTTCAAATTGGATATTAGGGAAAATTTCTGCACTGAGATATCATCAAGCACTGAACAGGCTGCCCTGGGCAGGGGGGAAGTCACCATCCCTGGAAATATTTGAAAGCTCTGTGGATGTGGCACTTGGGGACACTGGTTAGTGGTGGCCTTGACAGTGCTGGGGGAATGGCCAGACTGGATGATCTTGGAGGGCTATTCCAACCTAAATCGTTCCACGATTCTATGAAAAATTCCCTTGAAAGCCAGTACTTATTAGCAGTGTGTAAAATATCCCCTTTGCCCCCCGATGTCCCTGTGCTCGGTTAATGATCCGGATCAATGGTTCAGAAGCAGCTGAACTGCACTAACATTTCCCTCTCTATAATTAAAAGGAAAAGGAAGTTGTGTGGCTGAGCAGGCCAGCATGGGTGGCAGGTGCTAAAGCTGCTCTGGGGAGAGCAGGGACCCTCCTCATGTCTAACTGTGAACAGAGAAAACAAGAGATGCATTTCTGCCTTCAGCAGGGCCAGGAGTTCGGGGGATCTTTCCCGTTAGAGAAAAAATGTGCTCGAAGCTCTGTCATTGCCTGAGTACTCTGGTATTTCAAACACCACTTCTGGAGCCACTCAGGGCTCAGGAAGTTCAGAGGACAATAAAACCACACCTATTCCTGCCAGCCGAAGGGCTCAGCCCATAAACAGCACCAAGGCAGAGTGCTGCCTGCAGGGAACTATGGAGTCAGTGAATCTAGTCAAAATATTAGAACTGAAGTGGTGATTCCTCCCTCCCCCCCAATAACTAAAATGATGTACAGGATATTTTTGTGCCATTGCTTGCACTTGTTCCTGGAATAAGCAAACAGTGTTTGATCCTCCATTAAGGAGCAAAACAAGAGAGTAGAAAGCTATTCATGCTGCAGCACAAAGAGTTTCAAGCAGGTTTTTAGTATTAAAAATGATTCCGTTAAATTTGCAAGGTGTCCCCCCAGTAATTAAGCCCAGAGAGACCAGCTTCTACCAAACGTAAATATTAGCAAGTGCACAAAACTGAATGCTAAAAGGTGATTTGGCCCTTTCTGAGGAACACTGGGGTTTATTAATAATGCCAAAAATGGTCAAGTTTGGGCAATATCACTCTCTGCTCACAGTCAAACATCCTGGCTTCATGGAGTTGGAAACTTCCCTTTAAAATACTGAATATTGATCATGTTTTTACTGTAAAAAGGCAACAGTTGACCCTTGATTTTCCATTCTCTTCAATGCTGCCCTGCAGTGACTTTAGACATGAGCAAACCTAAGCCTTTCCTAACAGATTGAGCTCAGGATGGTTCCACCTGAATCCAGCTCAAAGGCTTGAACTGCACTTAGCAGAGGGTGTTAATAGATAGCAATATTCAGAAGTGAACCAATTTTTTACTTCTAGATGGAAAAAAAAAAAATCTTGAAAATGGAGAAAAAACATTAAGCAGGAAAATAGCTTTCCTGTTTCAAAATAGTTATTTCCAGATAGGACAAAGGCAAGTAGATATGTCTGCATGCAAATTCTAAAAGGCTCTCAGGAAAGAATGATGTTCAGCTTGAAAACAGATGAAAAACTTGAAGTTTCCTATTTTCAGAAGACTATTCCTTTTTAACCATGAGTCACCAGACCACAGTCTGTCAAACTGGCCTTCAATCATAAAGACATCAACTTGCATATTTATAAATTCCTGCTGCAACAGGAATGTCTCCTGATTCCCACTGATTAAAGAATCCCACAACTCCTCTTGGTGATCATTGCCATGCAATGGCAGGAATTACACGGGTAACTTTCTGTCCTGAGATAGGAACACTTTAACTTTAAAAATTATTTGTATATCCTGAGCATTAAACAAGTGAGTACAACAGAGTGACGGGAGAAGGAGTGGAACAAAATGGAAGTCAGAAATGGTTGGAAAAGGGCTTTTCGGGGCTTGAATTTTCTTTTTTTAACCTATGATCCAGCCTAGCAGTAACTCGTGCCCAATAAAAGCGCCCCAAAGGACTTCACTGCCCCTGCACACTGCAAAATATATTTTACCATACCTCAGGACCCAACCTAATTTCTTTCATGTCACATAAGCACAGTGAAGGAAACAGAAGTGTGGTGTTATTTGATGTGTGACATACCTACCAACACTGGCAATTCCACTAGCAACAGTGAAATTCCAGATGGGAGAGACTGCAGAATTCCTATATCTGCTTCAAATACAGACCATTAAATTAAACATTCAGCTTCCTGTGAGTGCCTCCCTCTCAAACAACAGCCACCGTGTTCCCCTGGGAAAGCTGGGTCCTATAGTCAGCTTGCCACGCTCTCACTGCACAACAGGACCTGGGAATAGCTTTGGAATTCAGCTTCCAGGCAGCCCTTCAGCTGTCAGACAAAGGGACATTCTAGTAGGAGTTACCCCAGCTCCAGAAGGAGCCTCCATAGAAAGGTCACGGTGTCTCAATCCAGTCTTTGACAGCACACTCCAACCTTGCTGAAACTGATTGTCAGCCAAGTCCTGACCACTGGGTTTTTGTTTGCAATTTTCTTCCTACTTTTTTAATGAAAATTCCTTCCCTACCATTGCATTTATAGCAAATTGCTGCAGAGTTTGTTGGCATCACACAATCAACAGCAACAAAAAGAAAATTGAATAGATTTGTTCTGACTTGTGTTGTGAAAACTCCCTGGAATAAAAGCACCAAACATTCCGGGCTCATCTGTGGCAGGTGGGGAGCGTCACTCCGGAAAGGGAACAGATGTCTGGTTACGTAGAAAGAGCATGAGAAACAGGGAATTTTATTGTTATCACTTCCATGTTTGCACAAATGCATTGTGTACTACATTTCAAGAGATGCAAGGGGTTTCTGAATAACTTTTCCTGTCCTCTGAAATAATCTCGGTTACCGCTTATTTGTCTCCCCATGGAAGTTTACTACACGTTTGTCTCTACCCGTTTCACACAAACAGCCACGACAAGGATTATTTGATCGAAGGTTTTTGGAGGAGATTTAATAAATCTGTAAGTGACATTAATCTGGGAGCTGGGTGGGTCCCTTTTTATCTTTTCAGGATCATCCAAGACCAGTTTCATGGGAAACACAGCAGGTGTGTCACACACCCCTGGGGCTGGGCAGAGGGACATGGCATTGCTGAGTACTGGAATGTCACAGCGGGTGACATTCCATGGAACCTTCATTGAAGATGCAATTCTGCCTGAAGTTTTGAAAACCTGAGGCAATGAAGAGTGGAAGAAGTGTGCTTGAAAAAGCTCAGTGAAGAACAAACCTCTCTCCAAAGTCAGCTCTGTGTATAAACATCAGTAGTTTAGGCTAAACATTTCAAAACCTGATTTCCTCTACTTTTTAAGTAGTTCCTTTCCTTACTGGGTTTGATTAGGTCCTAAATGTCCTGCAAAAGTTGTGCATGGCATTTTTTGGGTATTTGTGACCTCTCTCAGGAGAAGTATTACCTCAGAATAGCTTCCTGTAGCCAGTTGAATACTGTGCACAAAGCAGGTTGGTCAGAAAAGCTAGTCAGCATTTCTTAATGACAAATTCTATTCTGGTATGGTCTCTTGTTTTGTTATTATTATTTTAGTTTTTGAGCAGCAGCAGCAGCATTTCTGGCAGCAGCACAGGTATTTTGAGCCTTGCAAGAGGATTTTCAGTATGCACAGCAGAACTTCTGTAAATTGTCCAGTGTAACACAGTGCTCTGCTCTGGTGTTCCAGGATTTGCAGCAAGAGAGAAGGAAGAAAGGAGGGTTTAGCCTATTTAAGACTAAGGGAGGGAAGACCTATTCAGACAGGAAAAGAGAAAAGTTCTCAGAAAATCTCCATAACTTACACCTTTCTTTCTCTCCACTGTACCTGCATTTAGAGCCTATAATAAGAGTAATATATTTCCTGACCTGCTCATAAAAATGGATAAAGAAGAAACACTCTCCCAGATAGTAGGAGTGTGAGCTTAACAAAACAGGAGAAATGCTGTGAGAGATTCAACTTCTGTGTGAAGCCTGTAAAATATTAATTAATCTTGGCTGTCTATACAAAATCCAAACATAATTCGAGACACAGTGGAAGGAAAAACTTCTTTTTGCACCTTGCAACTGCAATATTCAAAATGTTTTCATTGCCCAGGTGGGGAGCAAGCCCTGCCTGGCTAAGTGCCTGTCACAGACAGTTCCCCTCAGCAACACAAAATTCCTGCCCTCTCCATACATTTTTTCCATTCCAGCCTCAGTCAGGAATGCCTGGGTGATTTGGAGAGGCGATTAGGTTGCATTCCTGTTATTACAAGTAAGGGAATCAATACTAATTCACTTAGCTTTATTTTATAAGTGGCTAAAGAGATGTAACATCAGCCTCCAGCGAGGGAGAACACTTCCTGCGTGTGTTGGAATACTAATAGGAATTGGCTCAAGGTAACCACCCAGCAAGAGCTGTTTGCTAAAGCCAATTAGTTATTAATCAGGAGCTTGCTCATTTGAAAATGTCTGACAATTTTAAAGCAGAAGAAAAATACAGCCTGGAGAGTGATAGCAGACCCAGACACTGCTGAAGTCAGGTGAGAAAATAAAAGTATGTAGCATAAATTTCGTAATCTGAAACAGATAGTGAAGAGAATTGCATGAAAAACAGAACCTTTCCAAACTGAAGAAATTTAAATCTGGTCTGCAAACTGGACTCTTCTCTATTCAACATTTGAACTGAGGGCTTGGATATGCTGCTATGGAATAGGCATGTTACAGCTTACACATTTCAGATCAAAGGGCCAGGGCTGGATGGAAAAATACTCTGCAAAAATATGCACTTCGCTTCCTTGGCTTCTTCCCTGAAGGTCTCCAAGGGCTGAACACAAATGCTGAATAACCTTTCCTGGAAACTCTTTGTAGTGGATATAAGCCACTGAGAGAGACAACCTGAACCACAGGAGAAGGGAACATCCCTCAGCCCCAGCCTCTGAGTTAGGAACGACCTTATTTCTAAATCCATCCAAAATCCACCCCAGTTTAACTGGAGAACAAACTCCTTCAGCACCAATATCCTCTACCAGCAAACTCTGTGCTGCTGCAGCCCCTGAGCCCTGCACCGGTCCCAAACCAATGAGAGCCCAAGGCAAACCAGGGCTTTCAGGCCATTCTGCCTGGCATTCAGCAACACCCTGCTTGCAGTAATGGCCCTTCCCCGCCTCCAGCTGTTCTGCCATACTCTCCCTTCAAACCCACCACTCCCAGTTTTGTTAAGGACCTACAGAGGTTTCAGCTGGCTTAAACAATCAAGCTTCCCAGGATAAGAAATCAATAACCATTTAGTATTTAAGCAGCTTACAAGGCACAGCTGAACTCTGGATGTGGCAGCAGTGTTCCAGCTACAGGGAATTTCTGCAAAGCCCAATGCCAGGAGCAGTGAGGGATTAGCCTGGATCCTGCTTGTCTCTATTTGAGAGCCCGGCACCTCACTTGCAGAGCAAACACCGCTAACGATGCCTGCCAGTGCGTGCTGCTTCCCCACTGAGTGCATCCTGTTCCAGTCTTGGGGCAGCTCATTGACAACGAGGCCTTAATGGAAAGACAACTCCGAGCCAGGCAGCGCCCCAGTGGGAAGTGCTTCGATCCCTCTGCCCGTAAAGCAGGTACAGGATCAATTATCCCCCAGCAGGGGATCCATGGCTGCTCTGCTCTCCCAGGATATGTTTTGCTGCAGGTCAGCTCCTGAGAATATCTTCCATGACTCTGCAGAAGCAGAGCACTTAAAAGAGAGTTTCTGTGCCAAGTGGATAAATGCAGCCAGATGTTATGGACTGGTCGGGAGTTCGGCACTAGGAAACCACAAAATAACACAGAGACTGTACACAACAAACCTTCACTCAGGTATTTCCTTTGGACTCAGAGGTACCACTGCCAGGAAAGAGCTCAAGGAAACAGCTCCACTGACCCCCATTTAAGGGCCTTCTCCTGCATCTACATATTTGCGTTGACACAGAGATAGGAACTGGAAAGCTTCCAAATATGTTTTCACCTCCAGTTAGTAGGTGAGAAGTAATCCCTGCAGGAACAGCTCAAATAAGTATAAATATATATATGATATCTGTCTGAAAATTTATAATTTAGAAAATTTTAATTAAAATTCAATTTTTAATAAAATAGAGATTTTACAAATTTATAATTTGTAGAGAAATTTGACAGAATAGATCTCTTTTCACATTGAAGGAAGGCTTAAAAGCAAAATAATCCTTTCTTTTTTCTAAGCTGTGTGCATACTTTAACAGTGAACACATTAACTTTTAAAGGAAATCAATATTATTTATTCCAAGCCTTTAAGAAGAGGTAAGAAACCTGAAACAAGGATTTTCTGCAGATAAAGACTGTTGGGTCCTTGTAATCCTCAGCTTGCTTTTTTATCCTGAGAAAATGTACTCCTTTGTTGCAGACAGTTGGCTTCTCTGGAGTATCCCTAATCCGTGAGGGGCTGATCAGCAATGGCTGAGTTTGCAACCCTCATTAGGGACGACTTTTGTCATCTACCAGTGCAATGAAGAGATTGCTGCCACACAATGCACTCATCAGTCGGCACTCTCCTTTCCCGGGTGATAATTCTGTTTATTTTCCTACATCTCCTTGTGGCAGGAAACAACTGAATTGAGAAGAAGGAAAACAGGCAGCTATGATTCCCTGAGGACTTCTAGGTGTCTCCCCAGTCTGCTTTTTTTCTGTAACTTCTCACTCCCGAGATACTTGGGGGAGAGCTACACAGGGCATGTTCTCTGAGATGCACTCTGCCTATGAAAAAACCCTTCCTTTTTAGGAACTCTTGGTTTTTAAAAATGCTTGATAACTTTCAGCTTTGAGGAGCTCCAGAACCATCTGTGACCGACAGGGGATTGGGCATTCCCTACTAACTGTGCCACAGGATGGATTTTCTGCCACAGGTTGTTAAAAGCCACCCCAGTGACTCCTGTGGGGCTCTGAGGACATGCTGTGGTTTCCCAAGGCAGGGGAAATGGCAGTTTTATTTAGCATTTACAGAAGGTTGGTACCAGCAGTTGTTTACAGGAGCAAATACCCAGTGACAAACAGTTCCTGGAAGAATCCAGCCTCTAACACACATTTTTCAAGGAAGCCAAGCCTGACAGGTTGTCTTTAACCTGGTATCAATCAATAGAACAGCAGCAGCAGCTAATCACACACATTACTGCAGAACACTGGGGAACAGCATTTGGAAAGGCACAGGGACCCAGGAGTTGGGAACTGGCAGAATTCTGCTCACAGACACTGAGTCCAACACCCCCATGATGGGAATAACGAACCAGCAGCAGTGTCCCAGACGGAAAGCCCTTGGAGTCACACACTCCAAATTCCACCTATCCCACAGGTAGAAAACAGAGATCCAGGCCTAATTTTATGTTTCTTGCAGAGCAGCCAAAGTCACAATAAAACAGATTAGCTGAGAAATAGCAATAAAACCTCGTTACCTTGATAATGCTGCCTTTCTCACTAGGATTTAAGGGGTGTTACTGCAGGGAGTGTGCAGTAACAGGGACCTGCAGGTTCCAATTACTAATGGAGGCATTACGCTAAGGATAGCTGACTCTCTGGGATGACACACTGGAGGATCCACCTGACACAGTAAGTTTAGCCAGAGCTCTTAACTACAGGGATTTGCTAGTAAAGTTTTCAGGAGAAAGTATGTCACTATCACATTCACTCGTCAATTACTGCTAACGGAAACAAATAACTTGCTTACTTAAAGTAATTACAAACCTCGTGCTAAGAAACAAAAATTAAGTTAAGCAAGCACAACTCATTTCTTCACCATTTCCCCACTGGCAAAAGAATTAAATTACATTTTGCAATTTTTAGGAATGCTTAGTATAAATCATTGATTTTATCCTAATAACATTACTGAATAGTCTACAATTTTTTCAGGAGTTGCAAACGCTTTCACAGCTCCAGATTCTCCCCACATGAAAAAAGCAAATGAACATATGGAAATAGTTTTACTTGAAACTTCCTTCACATCCCCACCAGCTACAGGAGCATTTTGCAGATGTTTTCTCTTACACAGGTATTTGCCAGCTTCGTCAGCAACCAAACGACAGAGAGGAATGCAAACCTGCCTCAGCATGGTGGACAATTTTCTTTTCCTCTGACCAGAACAGCCTTCCCCGGGGAACATAAAAGAAGAGATTTTTAACAGAGGGCTTCTTTTTTTGCAAGTTATTATTTTCCTATTACCATTAAAAGAACACAATGACCAGGCCTGTGTCTTCTGAAATTCTATCCTTGTTCCCTTTCATTTGATTTCTTTCAGATTTCTTCCTAAACTTTTCTCCTTGATGCCCACCTGGAACTTAAAATGCTTTACTATGCTGTAATGATTCTCTTCAGAAGTTCCTGGTTCCTTAGGAAAGCACAAAGCTGGGCACACACAGGTTGCAGAGAGTCCTCTCACCTCAGCTGCCCATTCTGGAGCAGGTTTGAGCTGATTCAGTGCTCAAAAAATGACAGAGCTGCATACATTTACCCTCTTCCTCCTCCTCCAATAATTTAACTCCTGGGTCATTTAATTACCAACTCTAGCTATATTCTTAAACTTTAGATCAGCCTGTGACCACTTGCACTTGGGTTGGATTTACTGCTGTTAGGATCTGCATTGTTGTGTTTAGCTTTCCAAGATAACTGTGTTGTTTTAGGTTTTTGACACAACACAGACACCGAGATGTCTTTTTGCATCATCTCTCAAGTATCTCAGCTAATCAGCATTTCTGTTTCGTGGTTACAGTCTCCTGGCAACAAAACTTTATCTCAAACTGCCCCTTGTTGTTTTGGAGACCCTGTGCTCAGAGCATGGTACATCTTTTCTTTTTCCAAACACACTCAGTACTTTTCCTTGCTCTCCTTGTGATTACCCATTGCTTGCCTGAAATAAAGCACCAAGAATATGCTAACATTTACACACATACTACTCCTGTTTCTGGTTGTTCCCTTGCATGAGCCATGACTCTGTCACTGAGCAAACCTTCCTTTATAGAAAAAAAGAGGAAAAAGAAAACCCTCAAACCACCAAAAAGGCTTTGGGGGCTCAACCGTACTTTTACAAGTATTCACACATCCCAGCTGTCCCAGCCTTACAGGCCTGTGGAAGAGGCTTATAGACTTCAAAAAAGAGATGGTGAGGCTATTTAAGAATATGTTATCTATAAATTCAAACTTTCTAATGCTGACAGCTTCAGGGAGGACACCTGCACCCCCCAGCAAGTCAGAGCAGCCGGTTTCCCCATGTCATTTGGAGCCCTGATTGCCAGGACTCCAATCTTGTCGGTTCAGACTAAAGCAGAGATACCTGGGACCTGGCTCTCTCCCTGTCCAAGGCATTTAACACAACTTAACACACACATTTGTGGTTTGACTGGGGGGATGAGCCTCAGCTTCACCTGCATGTCACACCCCCCACACACGTATTTACGTTACAGACCTTTTTTGAGCCCTGTTTCTTCAGACTCTCATGCAGAAATAAATGTATGGGGTTTTTTTGTATAAAAGCTAGACAGATAAAGTGAAAGACTTGTATGGCACCAGCAAAGTGGCTTAGGTAGTCATGACAACCACGTCAGTGCTTATAAAACTTCCCTTCTTCTTAATCTTTTTTGCAGTTTAGATAGCACACATGCGAGCTGTAAAAACCAGTATCTGATCTGCAGCAATAAAATTAAAAGTAAAATGTTCACAGCAGCCACCACAGTGAGGCTGAGACCCTGACAGTTGTTGGCTGTCATTAACAGCAGTCTTGTCCAGTTCCCAGAGGGGCTCCTCAGTGTCTCCAGGCTTAAGAGAGACCAAGAGCCTTATCCCAGATTTGGGGTGATCAGGGAAGGGAAGGAGGGAGAGGGTTAACGCTGCTTTAAAGGGAAGAAGATCACACACTAAATACACACAAACAGATTAGAAATGTATTCAAATCCCCATGTACTTACTATTTCCTTCATCATCTGATCCCAGAAGGGCTCTGCTGCTCAGCCCTAACTCAAGGGTTCCCACCAACCATCCTTCCTTGAGCAAGAATCAACATCCATCTTTTGCTTTCAATCTTCTATGCTCATTACTTTTTCACCTGATTTTCAATGTGGAAATTTAAAATCCCTCCCGGCCATACCATTCACAGGTGGAAACCAAAGTACACCAGAAATAAATACCCTGCTCCATCCCAGAGAGAAGTAAATGGATTTGCTTCCAGCAAAAAGGGCGCAACTGCTGTCAATAAGACAAATCACCCCCTCTCTAATCAAGTGATAAACTCAGGAAAATTGCAATGCTTTATATACCTAAATCTGCCAAGAATCATGTGCAGCTTCAAAGGGAAAAACCAGGTTGGCATCTGGACTCTAATAACTGAACTTACTTTCATGTACTGTTATTGTTAAGAAGTATAATTTACCACGGTAAAAAACAAATAAAAACTTTCTTTTATAATAAAATAATTATAGTCAGCATGCTCATTTCTTTCTTCTTGCTCTCAGCTGTGAGGAGTAATTCCCTGACATCTGTACGAATTCCCCAGTTTCATGTGATACTGAACTTACAAGGTCTCCATCAGCAGTCTCAGGCAAACAGCTCCATCTTCTGGGAGGCAGCCCTTCCGTGGCCAGGGAGGGAGCGGTTCCAGCGGCTCATCGTGTCCCTTCTCAGGGGTTTATCAGCAATGTTATCAGTGCAAGATCCTTGGCTCAGGAATCAGTCTCTCTGGGCTGGTTTGCAGTGGCAGAGCTGTTAAAGCAAAGCAGAGGGGCTGAGTAAACAGAGACTTAGTAGCCAATCCACGGCAATAAAAGCATCCTGCAAAACTTCTGGGCACAGCAGAGACATTCCCGAGTATCCCAAATCCACGATTTGTGTAAAACACAAACATCCTTAGGATGATCCCCACCACGAACAAGTTCCATAGTTCCCAACACAGAAATCAGTGATACCACATACAAAAGATTTACCAAGATTAGCACAGCAAATGCCTGACAGCAATTTCCTCCAGCGAGTAAAGACTGGATGTTAGCTACTTGTTCTACAAAGGGAAAAAGTGGTCCTAGGTCCTATCCTTGGGATACTGCATTTAGCAGTGTATAAATGGCAGTTTGGGATGGAAGCTTTGCATGTCTTTCCAACTCAAAAGCCTCCACGTGGTGAATTCTCTCGTCCCTATTAATCTCAAGTTCCACAAAGGCTGGGAATGAGTTCCCTGAGTGATGCTAAGGAGGCTCGTTAGGCAGGAATCAGTGACTTAAAATTGTGCTGTTTCATCAGCTGTGATTTCTGCTTCAAGCATGTAAAGTCTGACTAAAGTCAAATAACCAAATATCTGCATCACCTTCCTGGGAGCATTAATACAAAACTGTTGAGAACTTTCTGTTAATTATATACAAAATCATTATTTTAGTCTTAGGCTTTCAGTCACTTTTATGCAGCTTTTGACAGCACTGGCAAAAACACCTTCATCTTTTGGTTCCTGTCTATTTTGCTCATTAACTACAGAGAGAAGAGCTTAAATTACCTCCAAGGGTAACTGATCTTATTAAATGTCTCCACCTTTTTTTTTCCCCCAGAAAATAATGAGCCTGAAACTAATACAATAAAAGTTCTGTGGCTGATCCCAGGGAGCTGTGCATGGTGTTCTTGGAGTGACCTGGAAGGAAGGGGACTCTTATCAAGCAACAAATGAGGACAAATAATCATTCTTAGAAAATGTTCAGGACAAAAACCTGTCTGCACCACCACCCTGTAACATTTAGAGGTGAGAGTTCTCTAAGGACATCAATAAGAGGACATTTACCATTCCTTCTGGGTTCTTTGGTTTGTTGGGTTTTTCTAGTTTGGTTGACTGATTTTTCTGGTTTATTTGATTGGGTGTTTTTGGGGGGGATATGTTTTGGGGGCTTTTTTGGTGTTGATTTTTTTCATAATACTGACTTAAAGCCTTGGTGTGTAGTTTCAGTTTAAGTACATTGAAAATACATTGGTTATACATTTAGTACACATTGATTCGTTGGTGAAAAAGAAATCACCCCACATTTCTTTTACAGCAAAGAACCCATCTGAAGATGTCCCCTTGTTTTTCTGATGGTGGAATGTCTGTGAGCAGAACAGAATGGCACCATATTGGTTTAATCACAGGCGATACCTCATGCTTTTTCTTTTTCTAGGTGAATTGAATGAACTGTGTTATCTCCTAAATCACATGGAATATTTTCTCTCAGTTGGGCCCAGAAGACAAATATTGAGTCCCTCCTCAAAGCAAGAGGACAAGAGAGCAGCTTCACTCCACAAAGGAATTTCCAGTCCCCATAAAATGCTTTCACCCACTTTTTTTGTTCCTCCCCTTGTCTGCCCCTCCAGCACATAGACAGAGTCAGCGTCAGAGATTTATTTTAGACGTTTGCTCCCCCTTAACTCCTTCTTGAAACTTCTCTCCCAACTTTTGCTGAATTTAGTACAATGCATCTAAAACTTTTCTGGCAGCTCTCACACCCGCAAATTTCAGAAGGATTCTGCCTTTCTCTGAGAGCTCTGCAATTCCTCTTCTACCACAGCAAGCCCACTGTCCAGGAAGTCTAACAGAGCCTCATTTACTGAATCACAAAGTTTTTGCCCAAGGAGCTCCCTGCAGCCCTGCCTGAGCTGCTGCCTCCCTCAGAGAGGTGCCAGGAGCCTGTTGTTCCTGCAGGAAACATGGAGCCGCATCCACCTGGGCTCCACAAGGAATTTCCTGGTGCTTGCCACAGCTGTGCTTCACCCAGTGTCCTACCTGGCCACCACCCTCCTCTGCCACTTGGTACCAACCCAAGTGCTGTGGCACACAGAAGCCCTGGGTTTCTCTAACTCTCTCTACAAAGTCAGGGAGAGGTTGGAACTGCCATCCAAAAATAACTGTGCCGAGGTTTCATCAATGAAATCAGAAGATTTGCTGATCCAGACTGTAAAATACAATTTTAGCTCCTCATCCGTGGTGCAGCTTTCTGTAACAGGGATCAACAGGGAAACCCCCACTCCAGCTCCAACATAAGGTCCATAAATAGCCAAGCCCACTAACAAGTACTTCATTAGTGCTCCATGGCAACACTGAAGTGGTTTTGCTGTTCCTACAAGTCCCACAGTTGAGTGAGGAGGCATGATTTGCTTTTTCTCTTTGTCATCCATGAGGGCAAAGAAGATAAGGGAGCCAAAAGAAGAGAATCCCCATCACTACCGGAGCAGCTGCTTTCCTGCCCTGAGGCTCTGTTGTAGTGTTTTCTGGTACCTTTTTTACTACACAACTTCTTGGACAAAGCACTCCTGGATGCTGCACTTAAATTATCAGCCTGTGTAATGCTTGGGATGGTGTGGATAAAGAGTGAACAGAAACAGAGTTTTAAAATGACAAATCACCCTGTTCCCAGGGAGGGAAGGCAGAATTCTTTTCCTCTCTCCAAGGCAAAGACTTCAATGAGCTTTCTGTCCCTCCTGGTTTGTGGGATTTGTCCTTGGCCAGGGGTGCCATGGTCAGGGACAGCATCACCTCCAGCCATCACCCACCCCCAGTCACACTTACAACAAGGTGTGCCAGGCCTGACTGCAAGTTTTCCCTTTTCCAGGGATGTCCCAAGGGAAATTTCTACCTGCCCTGTGCCTGCTGGAGAGAGAATTGCCCAGGGGCCTCTCAGCAAGCTTTGTTCCCTGTGTCCTAGGCAGTGTAAATGACTTGGAGCACACCAAAGCCCTCAGCAGCCACGGAATTGACGCCACCAGGGAGGAAGTACCCACATGCTCAGCACCAACACATCAGGAGGAAATATTTGAGGAGAGCTGAGCCAATGCCCTGCTGAGGAGATCTACACATGTGTTCCTTCCCCCTCAGCTCCTGCATCTCCTGTACTCAGCAGAAGTTAAAGTCAGGTGAACTATTATGAAAAATAAAAATTCAAATATTTACATTATAATTACAAGTGCTGCGAGGCCTCAGCATCTACCTGTAAAATAAAAATTCATGTTAAACCAAAAAAGGCAGCCGAGTGTTGCTCCTGTCGTGTCAGACCCACCAAATGCCAGGGCTTTGCCACGGGAAGCACAAGGTGTGTCCTGGAATACCTCAGCAGAAATACCCCATTGACACAAACAAAGGCAGCACCCCACTGGCTCTGAGGCATAGCTGACATATGGTAGATTTTGCCTCATCTGTGAGTCATTTTACTGCCTAGTTTGTTTTTTTCTTTTCAGCAGGACTTCAGAAGAGTGATAATTAATTTTAAAATAACCATGGACTTCTTTTCAACTTTTCCAGACTAACACTGAAGTTCATCCACTGGAGTCAACTGTAATTAGGCACATTTTACCATCTCACTTTCCCAAACTCTAAACACTGTTTTCCTCAGAGGATGAAAAATTTAATCAACTGAAAGGTCCCGTGTAGGTTATAATTCCTTTTACTCTCCTCTCAGGAAGATTTGCCTGACCAAAACCTGAAGTGCAAAAAATGCAAGGATTTGGAATAGAAGCCTGAAAGCCCCATCAGGAAATCCCAGAATACCCATACCTATCTATACATGTTCCAAACCATGACTGTTTTATTGACACCATTACATCAGCACCCAGGGCAGAGTGGGGACCAACAGGAACTTCCTTTTCCCCTTCTCCTCTACCTCATCTCCCCATCAAAACAGATGAGTATAGAATGAGGGCTTTAAACTTCAAAATACAGGATCTCTGTTGTCAGACACAGAATAACCACTCAAAAATGAGAAGCTTCAAGTTATCACAAGGCTATTTATAATCATTTGAGGTTATTCGCAGGTTGGCATGGCTGACTCCTGCCTGCAGCCTCCTTCCACACTCATTAAAATCATCTCATTTTGACAGAATTTCAACCAACTGTGCCCCAAACAATTTATGCTTTTCCACAGCAATTTTTAAATTCTGAAACACCTGGCAATAACTAGAGAAACTTTTAGCTGTCTCTCAGGAAAGCTCTTCTAGAGATGGAATAGCAGAGTCTTCCTTGCTATTTCTTTGAGGCAAACTACTGACTAAGAATTCCAACAAGAATACAAAGTGCAGGGCATTAGAAAGAGGCAGAGCAAAAGGCTCACAGCGAGTGACTGCTTTGGGGTTATTGAGGCTCCAGGAGGTTTCAATACCCACTGATTTTTGCAGCTAAAAAAGTAGCTATTGTGTTTCTGGGCAAAATGCTCTCAGTGGTTCCAAGTGATGCACTGGAGGAAAAAATTAATCATGCACAGTTGAATAAGTTTCTTTAAAGGACAGGGATGGCCACGATCTGACCCTCACACAGCCTAGCTCTGGCTCCTTTGTGCTCCTCTAATGGAATGAGGAGCAGAAATGCTGGTGGCTCCTGAGGGCAGTGAGGAGATAAAATCATTCCCTGCCTCAAAGTAGCTCCCAGGAGAACATACCTGGCACAGATCCTCTTGTTATCCTCAGCATTTTCTCTCCTTCCGTTCCATTTCTGAATCTACAAAATGTTTAAGTAAAGCCTGGGGGCAGTTTGCTGCCGAGCTCCAGGTGTTTATTTGCAAATATACTTAGGGCACTTCCCATTCAGTGCTGCTGGAGACTGACCAATAACAAATACAAAAACCTTCCTAAAAGGCAGGGCCAAAGGACCTGAGATCACTGGCACCACAATAATGATTGGAAAAGGGAAGGAAAAAGGGAAGAACACTGCAGTACAGTCACATTCCCTTGCGCATTCCTACCTGCTTGCTAAACCAAGCTGAAGAGAAGCAGGTCTGGTTTACAATAAGACACTCTAAATAAGGCAATTTCAAATATGGGTTGTTTCACTGCTATTTTGATTATGTGAGAAGTAAATAGCCTGTAAAAGGTATTCTCTCTACCTCCCTTCTGGCTGTGTGTGCACAACCACAGTAGCATGGTCTGAGCCTTCTGGAAGGAACATCACTGCCATGTGATTTAACATTTTATGGGAGAACAGACTTTTTAAACTTAACACAATTTGAGGGCCACTCACATCCCCTGTAACCTTTATATGTACATACATTTCTCCGTGGAAGTACAAATAAAAATCTCTGTGTCAAACAGCACAGTGTCAAAAGACCAGTGAGTCATGTACTATAAACTATAGAGACTCCCAGGAGCTTTGTGGAACTGAAGCAGCAGCAGCATGTGAACAATAAAGCAGAGAAAATACCCAGAATTTGCTTTTCCTGCCCAACCAACTGATTTTGATTATTAAATGGCCACAGTGCAGCTCTCACCTCCTTTTTGTGCTCCCTTCTCATAAGTGTCCTGACACTGAAGCCTGCAAGGCCTTGTGTTTTGAGACTGCTTGGTTACCAAAGTTTTGATAGCTATAAGAACCACAGACTTTGCAAGAAAGCAGAGAAATAAATGAGTGTGGATCACAGTGGAAACAGATATTTAAGATTAATTTCTACTTTTCAAAAGCAATTTTTTTCTTTAAAAAAAAAAAAAAAGGAAAGAAAAGCGCACATTTCATTGTGTTAGATTTCCACACAACCCCCTTTGTCATGTACCAAAGTGCTGGGGTCAGTTCCTTGTATCACAAGCACATCCTAACTTAAGCAACATGGGGATTTTTGTTTATTGACAAAAATTATTGTATTATGTGATCAATAATACAGACCCTGTGGGCACAAATCCAAAAACTCAGCAACAACTGACTGGCTGGATTTGAAGGAAAAAGGAACATGTCACACGTACTTTTAATAACTAGCACATTCTCACCAGATTCACATCATGTTGCTTAATGCCATGATTTAGGTTAACCCTTATGAAATAGGAAGAAAAAAGCTGTCCAGTGTTCTCATACTGTTGACCTAAAAACCATGAAGTGCCAAGCATGAGCTCCATGACAGCAACACACCAGGAATGCAGGTGACTTATCCAAAATTCAAAGTCAAATGCTAATTTGTCTCTAAGTAAATCATGATTATATATTATTAAGTCAATTTGCAAACCAAGCTTAAAAGATGCATAACTACAAGAAGTCTGTTCCGCGCTGGTGGAACAAGGGAAGGAGGTATTTTTAGCTCTCCTGTGTATCACCTACACCACGTCAGACATGCACTCCTTAACATCACCTCTGCAGCTATCCTGCACCTCCTGGGCTCCCCGAACTGGGACGTTGGCTCCCATCCCGTCCCAGTGGTACCAGGCACACACAACTCCTCTCTGATAAGCACAGACCCCATGTCTCTATTTAGAGGCCCACATCTAACAGCCTTGTAGCTTTCCCTTTTTAGGAAAAGCTGCTCTGGGTCTCCCTGTGATGACTGTCCTGATGGCAGGTCCATTCACTGATGAAGCAACACGAGCAGTCAGCTGATCCTACACCCTCCTCCCTAAAACACTCCACCCCTTTATAAGCAGGGCCTGTGTTTGGAAAAGAGAGGACCATTAAAAATGAGATGTAGCAGTTCCTGCTCTGCAAACTCTCAGGGTAAATCCAGATTAATTTAATTGACTTCACTGAAATCCTTGCAAAATGTTACAGACACAAGTGAGAAGCCTGAGGATGGATGGGACAGGAATACGTTGCAACGCTGGATGGAAAAAAAAGTAATCCGGCAATATGAGTGGTTTTGTGGGTTTTTTAAAAACCCTGACAAGGAAAAGTATTTCAAAGAATGAACTCTATAAAAGCTTCAAGTATGTGATTATGCCTCATGAAAACCAGTGCAACTAAGGATATACCTTATGAGAGGTGTGCTTTAAAGCACAAGAGTAAAGTTTTTTCTCTAGAATTGGCTTTAATCCCTCTTCCTTTTTTCCCTAATACAATTTTCCAGCTGTTTTTATTTATCCCCTCTCTTCCAGGGCTTGCCTTACACATCCTCAGGAGCACTTCTTTACACCAGCACACAGAACACATATTTTTTCTAAAGCTCTTATGTCTAAAAAGTTTTTGACTGTGAGGAAAGCCAGAAATACCCTGAAACCTCCCATAGATGCTCCCAGGAGTAACTTTTTAATCCTCTCCTCGCACACCAATGCTTGCCAAATACAGATGTGGGCTGAAGGGCTCAGCTAGTCTCACCAGGAGGGTGTGAAGAGCTGAAGAGGACAGAGAAGAAAGCTTTGAATATTTTATGACTGCAAAGACCACAGGACTGCACTTGCCAATGCCATGCTGAATTTGTCACAAGCGTGTCTCTTGGTCGGCAAAGGCTTTTGAAAACTGGAATGATTTGTTATTTACACAAGTCTATTGATACATCCCTCAGTCATAGATGAACCCTTTCCATTTTTTACTGGGTATTCCAATTCCTCCACAGACACACAGGTTTGATTTCAACAACAGCTTTTCTGTCGTCTCAGCCCACTTACGCAACCTCCTCTCTGTGCAAGCACAGCTCCATGTCATTTTCCTCCAATTCTGTACAGACTTGAAAGTAAATTTTCTGACTAATAATTAAAAGCACAGTTCACAAGGCTAATGTTTGCCCTCTTCACAAACTAAACATTACAGCCACTCTCCTTTTTCATTCCCATGAGGTTAAATTAAAGATAAAAGACCTAAAAGCAGAAAGCTTCCCCATGTTCCACCTTCTTTGGGATAAACAAGAGGTGAGAACACAGGGAAAGTGAATTTATCAGATTTTAAAATACATAGACATGCCAGGAAGTTTTCCCTACTACTGGTGTTTTAAGCCCAAAATCTCCAGGAATCAAAACAATGAATTCTTACCATTTAAATCCAGTAAACTGTCACAGATCACGGAGTCAAGTCAAAATAGCCCAGCTGAGCTATTGAGCAAGACACCAAACCACTGAGCCATGTGGAACTGAAGAAAACAATGAGCATGTTCTCCTGCCATCTAAAAACCCAATGGCCCTCTCTACTCCCATCCAGACCCTGGAGAAGGATGCTGCAGGCCTGGTGGGAGGATCACATCAGTGCATTTCTAACCTGTTGGCTGGCTGAAAAAGTGACAGCCAGTGTGACTTTGCACCTTCTAGACCATTTTCCTGTCTCCCCAAATGAATATACCAGGAGCACCAAGAGAACGAGTCCAGATTATTTCCTGCAGCCACCTCTGCGGAGCCGCTGGTGCTGCTGAGGCACTGCTGGCTCCTGTGGCCACGGGCTGGCACAGATCAGAGCCACCCTCGTGTCTGGGAAAGTGTCACGACTGTTACTGTTTGAGAGACTGGATTGGGGTTGATGCTACACGAGTCCCACACTTCACCTGCTGGTAACTCGCTCCCCTGACACACGGACATGCTTTTCACCTTCTTCAGTTTATTCCTTACCATGTGCTGGTCAGATGCTCCAACTAAATCAAATGCTACTGTTGCATTCTCTTTGAAATGTGCTCCTTTGCCCTTCTGTAGCTCCTCTGATCAGCTTTAGAGCATTTAGTCTGCATGCAAACACCCAGCCTGTAATTCAGAGTGTTTGCTCTGATTTAAGCAAATGCCACGGCCAAGTCAGAGCATCTTTGAGGAGAAGAGGAAGCCCAGGAAGTGCTCACCCGGGCCATCAATCAAGTGTCAGACTCACAGGCTTCCAAACTGCTGATAAACAACTGGCATCTCCCCTCACTTGCTACTGAGCGAAGAAACACTCCTGTGTGCCAACCCTTCTCCTTCAGATTTACTTTTGCAGGGCCAGGATACACCCCATTTCCCTTTGGGAGAGAACTCTCAACTGCTGCAGGGTCAGGATCGTCACTGCAGCACTCAGAACACCGGCACGCGCGTTCAGCCTTGTCAGACACATCCCTTCCTTGCTGGTGGGTGCTACCCTGGTTCCTTTGACTTTTGTTTTGCTCTGGTAAACCACATTTTTGCCACAAGGACATCCCAAAGAGCAGAACTGGCTCTCGCCTACAAGGACAACCTCTGAAATACTTTGTGGTTCACTTTCCAGATGCAAAGTACCAGGTTCTGGGGCTGACTGCAAATAAGCAACGTGACATTGTTCTCTCAAAACAGAGCCCAAATCCTGCTTGCACATATCCTGCTGCCACCTTTGTGCCACAAGGAAGTTCCTGAATCAGACCGCTGCCGATAAAGGTTTGATTGAGTAGAGCAGCCCTTGAAAACCATCCACTGAAGATCTTTAACACTCAACATTTTTGAAAGGGGCCCATTCATGCTGCACTTCAGATGCAGCATGAACTGAAAGCAACTGAAACATCAGCAACTATCACAACTCCTCTGCCAAATCCAGAGGTTTCTCATGCAATTAATTTTCATGTACTCATTCCCATGCCATTGGCAAAGTGAACCTAAAGCCCTTCCAGGAATATTTACGTTTTGCGTCTTTGCTTGTAACATTCACTTCAGGTGATTCAAAGAGCGCTTTGCAAAATGACAGTTTATTCCATCATCTAAACCCACTCCGCAAACAAATGAGGGCCAAAAAGTCCCCAACGAGGGTTTGCCTGAATGACATCAGCTCCCATCTGTTCACCTGTCAAACCTGCCCATGAGCTGCTGGCGAAGCACAGGCAGGACAGAGCGCAGCCCCAGCTCCAGCCTTGGAGAGCTTTGGGAATAAAACAGGAAACCAAACTAAACCAAGGCTGGCAGCCCCACTGGAAGCAGGCCCACAAACGTTTCCGAATCAAGAACATCTTGCTGTTTCCTGAAGAGGCCTTGATGTATTTTCCCCAAAAGCCTCTTTTATCACCAGTTGCTGCTTCAATTTCCTGCTTGCTGTCCTGAACAGCCTTTTTATTACTGTAATTCAATAGTAAGAGACTAAAACCAAGCAGGTAAATCAAAGGCTTATGACATTCATTATAGTAATCTTCCCTTCATACCCTCACGTATAATAAAAACCTTTGCAAAGTTTGAAAAAAAAAAAAAAATCCACCCTGCAGTTGTTTAATTTCCCTTTTTTTTAAATACCTGTGATATGTCTCAGAGAAAAATCCTTTTTTAAATATCAAAGTATCCTCAGGGTTTCAGTCAAATGGCTGGCTTACGGGAAACTTGGATTTTAGGCTTCAGATCAGCATGCTGGATGCAGGCAGGAATGGCAGAATGGTGCCAGAGACAGAGCAGGATGCCAGACTTGGATGAACTGGATACAGCAACTTAGAGATGCAGCCTGCACAATTTTCAGCTGCTTCTTTAATCAAAGAGTCCTTGCAGCACAGCTTTTAATCCCACAAATCTACATAAAGGTGAGAGCTGGTACCTCGGAAAGCAGCTTGTTACATGCTGGCACCCAGCCTGGCCTTTGGTATTTCTGAGAGACAGGAGACTGTATATTAAAAAGGTTTAAATTTCTGAAAAACAGATTGAAAGGAACACTGCTCACTGATAGTTTTCAGGCTCTGAAAGCCTGGTATCAAGCCTGGTGTAGCACAGACTTCTTCCTATACTGAGTGACCTTTGCCAGGGCTGTAAATCTGCTGTTTTTCACAAATTAAGCAGTTTCTAGGGCATATGGCAAAAGCAGACAGGTCTTCAATGCCAAACTAATTACAGCCAACCTCCTTTATGACATCCAGTTATTGTGACATCTCTATGTAATGTCACTTGGGTTAAACCCATTCACCTGCAATTTCCCATGCGTTTCTCTATTTTGACTAAAAATACTTAAATCAAATTTGATATTTGGCAAATTAATTGCTAAACAGCACTTGGAAACATGTTGCGTTTTCAATTTTAGTGCTATTGAAAAAGCTCATTGCACCAGCAGCTTGTATGAGCCTCTCTAAGTGCACTTCATGAGGTAGAAATGAATTCATGTAATTGAGATTAAGCACCTTTGGACGGTTGGATGTGTTGCTATGAAAACCTCAATTTGACTCAACCAGTGCTTATTAACTCATATTAATAATACTAACAGTATCAACTAATGCTCCTAATGTAAGGGCTGGAATGTGGGTGGCAACAGCCACTCTTCTTCTAACTCCACAAATGAAGCTCTCACAAATGCAAAGCCAATGTCCAAGAAAATAATTGTGTAAATACAGAGCAAAAGAGGGGTTGCTTAGGAATGGAAATGTGGCTGAACCACAGGAATTAGAGGCACTGTTAAAGGGGATCTCCAGATCTCTCTCCTGCAGTTGTCCAGTCTGGAACTTGGTTCTTCTGCAAGGGTACAAATAACTATTCATTCCTCCTGTGTGTTAATCTGACGGGTTAGAAGATGGTTATGGATTTCCTGAGCCGTGGAGCTGAGCCCCTGTAGACTGGAATTGTGAAAGGCTTTGGGAATGCACAACCACAACTGCTTTTACTTTTCTTTTATATTCAGATTATTATTATTTTATTAAGATGCATCAACCTTCTCATTTACAAACTGCTGGCTTATGAGCAGAAATTTACAGCACCACTCAATGGTTTGCATGGGCAAAGGTGGATCTTGAGAGGATATCCATGGAGGCCATGAGAAATTCCGAGGGACGTCTGGAAAAGCAAGGACACCTCATACAGAATTTTGGTCTGTCAGCAAGGCAGCTCTGGGTGACAGGTATGAGCAGCTCTGCTTGAACATTTAATTAGCAGCTGCAACGCAGCCAGTTACTCACTATTAATTTAAAGGCTGTTTGACTCCAGTGTTAACTCGATGGCCTTAACTGGTTTCCAGGAGTATTTGCTGGATACGTGTGCAACGTGAAAATGATCCAAAGCAAACCCAAGCTCCTGTCTCCAGAAAGGCCCAGGGATGACTCTGAGCATCCCTCCTGGTTTGTATCCAGTTCAGTGGCAAAAGAGACTCTTTGGGAATTTCAGGCTGTGCTGACTTGTGCAGTTCCATGTTTGGGCAGAAGGAAGAGAAAATGGTCTGGGGGTTTAACAACATTTCCGGTGAAGTTCAGTCAATTTATTTAATCTTAAATTACCCAAACTCAAAGACCCATAAAATTCACTCCTAAAACTTAATCTAATATTTGCACTGCATGGGAAGTAATTACCAGAACACATTTATTTGAAGTTAATTGGTCATCTAGACCATACCCTGCTGCATGTTAATTACCCTGCCTATCTTGAATATGGTAAAAAAAAAAAAAAAAAAAATTAGAAAGGATTTGTTTCTTCATGTTAATGCCACACATCCTGCTCTGCCAGGGAACAGGCAGTCACTACAAAATATCAAGGGTGCCATTTATGTGCTTGAGCATGATGCAGATGGGATGCACAACAAATTTGCTGCATTAATGAAGCTGAATGAGGCTTTAAGTCTTAAGATTGGCACAAAGCTATTAATTTGTCATTACAGCAAAATGCTTTACACAGACCCCTTGAAAACAGACTTGTCACGTGTCAGGAAACATCTCTGCCCATAAAAAAAATGAATCCAAAATATGGGACTTTCAAAAATAACTGTTTTCCAATGCCAGTGGAGGATCTGGCTCCTATTTTTGGTGTTTGCTGTTTAAGACCTAACAAATACTCAAGGATGTAAAGGGGCCTTTTCCATCCAGAGAAAGAGGACTTCTCACCCAGGATGTCCCCTTGCATTTAGCACACTCCATGATCATTGAGAACCTGCTCTAAACCCATCCAAAATTAATAACCACTTATGATAATGGCAGATCTTAAATTAGACTGGGCTCTGTGATCCAAACATGTTATTTGTAACCAGCTCAGCAATAACTCTTTGCCGTGCCAGCATCCATGACGACTTTCTTTCTTGAACGGAATTTTTAAATGCTTACATTTTTCAACAAGTTTGTTTGGTTTTTTCCATACAAAGTAAAGTTACTGACCTTTAATATGAGTAGATGAAGCTTTGGAAGAGAAAGACCTTGCCATTTTCTTGCTGTTTTTTTTTTTTTCCCCTCCCTCTATACTGCACAACAGAGACGTTTTCCCCTTGCCTTTTTTTGTCCCCTTTCCCTTTAAATGAAGCCACCCTTTCCATTTAAAAGAACCTACATTTTCTGTGGCAGAAAATTTCACAAAAGCCCCATATTGGAGACACAGTCTTAGCTACTCAGAACAGCCTCCACAAGTCAAAAGTTACATCCTATTTATACCAATGCAGAACCCAGGAGGAAATTTTATTTTCTCCTCTGTTATTAAATCAGATAATCCAAAAGGACTTTGCTCAAGACTTTTGCACTCCATTGGCTGCATAGCACATCTGGAAATTAAACTGGAAGTTATCTCCTGCGACATCTGAGCTGTGCAGAAGTCAAGACAGGAGGATATGGTTTGTTGTTATTTTAGCTACAGCTGATTTACAGATAAATCGGAACCTCAGCTGTGGGGTAACATGCCAAATACAAAGTTCAGCTCCTCCTATGAAATTCACCCACTTTGCTTGGCTGAAATCTTTCTTGAAATGTTAATTTTCTTTGGCCAATGTGCAGGAAGAATGAAAGTCTCAGCAAACATATCATAATTTATATATTGCTTGAGTAACTGCAAATACCAGAAATTTCTTTTGTGCGTAAGTTTCCTCACTCCCAAATCTTTCTGACAAGAAATCAAGTTTGGAGATTATTTGCTGGAAAAAAAATAAAAATAAATGTGGGCTTTGTTAAACACAACAACTTGCAGTTTTCCCCAATATATTCTTCAGTAAAAGTCTCTGATGTCTTCTCAGCAGCACCTGAGAGTTTGGGGATTTGGCTCTGGGGACCTTGTCTGAGTCGCAATAGGAGCGATGGAGTTTTGGATTTCAATCTGCAGGATCTTTTTTTGGGATGAATTCTGCCTCAGAGGGCATTCCATGAGGAGCTCAGGTAAAGCTGGTAGATAAGGAGCAATGACAAAGCCAAAACATGAAAGGCCTCCAAGCCTGCGAGACTGATCTCGAAGTATTACTGGATTAAATGTAGTTACAAAATTCAGGGTTACCATGAAGGTTTTAAAATAATGTTATCATTCCTAAATCAGTTTTGAAAAGGTGGCTTTTTTAACGGTTATGGTTAATGTAGTCAAGGAACTTAGGGGTTTTGCTCCTGTTCTGCTCCTCTCTTCCACTTCAGAGTAGAAAATAAGCATAAAATAATCATAGAAAAGTGTTTTCAAAATAAAACAACATCTACTCTCAGATTTATCTACTTCATCTATTTTGTTGCCCTGAATTAATGCAATACTGCTGTTTTCTGAGCAGCTCTCAACATGCTTTTATTACCAGTATTTGTCAGCTGCTGATTTTCTTCATGCAAACCCAAGTTTATGAATGATGAGGGAAACCAGAACAGGGTAAAACTCAGCAGTACGAGGTGCAAACCCAGGCTCAGGAAGTAGCAAAGTTTTCTGATGTAAACGTGTGGAATAGAAAACTCACTGAACAACCACCAAGGTGATCTCAGACTGGCTTAAAGCTGCCTTGCAGTGGCAAAAAGGAAGAACTGAATCGATGAGAATTATTTTGAGTTCTCAAGCTGCTGTACAAAGGCCTAATGACCTCACTTGAAATGCTGAGCAAAGGCTACCAGAGCTGTGAAGAAGTCAGCAAGTAAAACAGGTCTGAAAACAACTACCAGGGTAATTGGAAAACAGAAGGAAATTGGGAACTGAGAGACTTCGGCCTGATTAGCCAAAGTAAAACTGAATGGAATTGCCACTCCTAGTGTGGCTGAGGTAAGGCCCAAGGAGGGAAAATGGCTCCATAAGCTGAATTGGGAGAGCTACGGAACTTCCCAGGAGTGAATGCTCCTCACCACCACTACAGCAATCAGATTGTGGAATGGCCTCCTGAGGGGGCTGGATAGGCAGAAAGAAGGGAAAACAAGTGATAAAAGGAGGAAAAAACTCAACACACCAAATACAGTCTCCTCCCGTTAACTGCTTCTAAAATTGGGATGCTGATGGCAGCAGCAGGAAATGGAATGTGCTCATCCAAGTCCCTCAAGCTCAGATCAGCAAGTGCAGATTGCCAACAGCTCCCAGGAAGCGCAAGCCAAACACCAGTCCAGGGCAGAGCATCAGACACTTGGCTCCACACTGTAACAATGCCTTCAATGTCATTAATCAGGGACTAGCATTCTTCATTTTTCCCCATGACTGGGCCTATATTTGCAAAACATTTAAATCTCCCCAATTCCAATATTTCAGGATGACAGAGGCTGAGCTTGCAGTAGGAAACTACTGCATGGTTGATTAGTGCTCTGATAAATGATTCCCAAGTCAGCATCCTCCTACCTGCCACACACAACAGCTCTCCCAAAAAACCTTTCTGCATGCGGGCCACCACAGTTCCCACGGATTCCCTGAGAACAGGCTCTTTCTTGGCAGGGTGAATAGAAAAGTAAAAGGTTGAGATTGATGAAATGAAGTAATGGGGTTTGAATTGTCTGAAGGAGTAGGTGTGCTTTTGAAGCAGCGGCTAATCCGGGAAGATGTGTCCACCTTAGTGGTTACTACCTTCAACATCCCCTTGTTGTCCTTCTAAAGGGTTTTGAGTGTTATTTCCCATAAAATACCATTCCCAGGTGACTTCAGGCGCTGCCCTGCCAGGTCCAAGTGACTGATACCCGACTTGGCTGTCCTTTGCTTGGGCCTCAGGTGGAGCTCAGGGAGTTAACATGCATCTTTGGGCTTGCTTTCCAAAGGAGCAGAGATTTTCCCCATGGACAACCCTCATTAATCAATTTTCCCCTGTTATGGACAAGCTTGCAGGCACAGGATGATGCCCTGTTAGAGCAGCACACGCAGCTTTTGGGCACACGAGGCTTTCCTCTGGCTGATAATGCAGCAGCAAGCTTCAAGCAGAAGGCAGGTCAGACACAGCTACATCAGCTGATGATGTCAACAGATGATACAACTGATGCTGGAAAAATAAGACAGCAGCCACAAACCCAGTTACAGATTTCTGCTGTAATTCCCTCTCTGCTCTAGGGCTGGCTATGAGTAAAGGAAACCAAAGAACACGTTTGCTTCCTTCCTTTCTGCCAAAAGATTCTCATCTCATGCCAGCTAATTCAAAGGATTATAATAATGGCAATTATAGGACCCATTGGTCCTATAATTGCCATTATTAATTACTATAATAATTACTAATAATTATCCTGACTCTAGCGACCACATTTCTCAGTCCTTTATAATGTAAAGGCCTTACAATCCCACCAGATTATGGGAAAACCAACACAACTAGCAGTGCTGTGAATTACCTAGGAACAATTTCTATAGCTGCCTAAACCAGTCCTTGAGGGACACATCTAATTATTCATGACATTTATCAGGCCTTTGTAATGCTCTGCAATCACTGCTCCCTCCCTGATGTATTGGGTTCTGCCAACGACAATCCATTCCATGCCCTAACGTAAATCCATGGATCACACTCACCCCACTGGCTCCTGCCCAGAGGGAATCCTGCTCCTTTGCACTGCTAAGTGCTTAGGGAGGTGCAGGACTCCCTGCTTGCTCATAGCTGACATTTTAAAAATCTTTCTGCAATATGACACCATGATTTACTCAGCAAACAATAAATGAAGCTTCATTTCTTTCCAGTTATTTCAGAGCATGTGATCCAAGTGCCACAGATTAAGACACAACGCAGGACACCTCTCTGAAGAATTTATTCCCCCCATTATCAAGCCAGTAAGTTAAACAGAAAGAACAAAGTTAAAAAGCTTTTTTTGACCTGTTGTCAGACAAATCCCATTAATTTTCACTGTCCCATTTACAGAGAACAACTGCAATTGGCAAGAGCCTCTTGTCATATTTTGGAAGAGCACACAGCTGGAAAGGAACAGAGTTTGAGGTGGCTCCTGGGATTCAACCCTCACACCACTGAGGAGGTGCCAAAGCAGCCACTGGGACTCCCCCAGGGAATCCTTCACTCAGCTCATGCCAAGTCCTGTATAACAAATGCACATCACAACACTTATGCACAAAACTGAACTGCAGAGGGATGCAAACAAGATGGAAACTGGGAAGACCCCCTCCATGAATCACCTGAGAAATCTTTAGGATATTTGATGTCGTTATTAAAATGTCACTGCAGCTTTAAGATCCATTAGTTACACTGAGACTCCTTAATGTAGCAGCTATTATTTTCTGCTCCTGTATCTATAATTACATGTTGCCTAGTTAATGCTTATTAAGGTAAGAGTTTACTTCATAAACAGTCAACTATTTTGGCAACAAAAACAGAGGAATGAACCAGAGAATGGGATGAATGGGGGGACACCAGGCCAGAATTCTGCTGTCAGCTCCCATTTTCCTTTACCAACTTTTATCCACGTGAGAAGCCCTTTACCTGAGCTCAAGGTTAGATTTATATTGAAGAAAGCAAAAGAATGCAAAAAGGGAAAAAAGAAAGCTTTAGAGATCTCTTTTTCGGAAATTCAGGGAGAATTACTTGAGGGCTGGTTTATGAGGCATGTGCTGAGCACTTGAACACTGCTTCCTTCTCATGTTTTTGTCCATCTAATCCCCTCTATGATATTCCTAACTGGAACTGCTTGGTCGACCCAGGCAAGCAGTGTTTGGCTGCAGGTCTTGCTTGGATTAGCTCAGGCTCAAGACAGGTGGAAATGATGAAGGTTAAGGAAAGGATTTAACACAGCTGCTTTTAAAAAAGAGCAAAATGGGGGGGAAGAGATAATGATGCCACGTGAGACAATAAAGCCTTCAGGAAAAGTTTACTCTTTTCTCTACAAAGACAGTATCAGGTGCTGGATCCATTATTTCACCACCATTTTCTACAGAGTTTGTCCTGTGCAGGGAACCTGCAGGACCTGCCGAGAGTTTGCTCAGAGATGACATTAAACATGGCTCAGGCTGTGCTGTTTATGTGAGAGCTTTCAAAGGCAGGTCAGCCAATACCATGCTCCACCTCTGGCTGGGAGGGCTGAAGGATATCTGAACATCTGCAGAGAAGTTTGTTTCCATGGATACTTCTGCCTCTCACACCTCTGTGAACCTGTGTTCCAGTTAAGGTACCTCTTGTGTTTGGCAGAGGCTGAACATTTTCATAAAAATAAATCAATACCAGGAGATCTTTGCAGAACTGTTTTGAAATGCTCAGTTCTGAGAAATAAAAGTTCAAAGCAACTATGGCAACCACCCAGACTGCTTTATTTTGCAAAAAATACAAATGAGGAAAAAATTGCTTGATGGAGCAAAGAGGAAAGATGGGGAAGGAGAAAGATGCTTTTAATTTCATTAAAACTTACCAGCTGGTTATAAACATAGAATTTTAAAGTAAGGAACCTAGCAAGACAATACCTGATCAATGTGCTAACATGCAGAAAAACACAGGAAATTTTTAATTGCAAAGGAAACCAAGGATATAGCCTCCAAATGGGAGGAATAGATACAGCAACATTTGCTGTCACATTGACTGATACAATTTTATATCTTTAATAATAAACTGGAGAAAAAAATCCAATTGGATATTGATGAAACACGGAGATGACCCCAAACTAGAAACCGTGGAAAAAAATTGTCAGAAAGCAGATTATTTTTCTCAGACAGAGACATGCACTAACTAGAGTTGAGACTATAGACAAAATTTAAGAGAAAAAAGTTGCTTGGCAGATCTAATGCTAAAATACTGGCCAAAAACAGAGATAAATTGAGGTAGGTTATGTTTATACCTTACACAGATGTTGGAAATGTTGTGAGGGGGGACCAGATACTTCCATCCCACGTGTTATTTTCTCTGAGCACTGCAGTTTTTCATCACCTTTATGTATGTTGGAGATTCCCAAGTGATTTCAATAATTACATCTAAACTTTAAAGCAGTACTGATTATAAAGATCAAGTGGTAAAGGAAACAAAGAATAGACACATGGGCTGCTTGTAATAGAGGCAAATGAAATTAAGGACAGAGGGTTTTCTGTGGTCAACAGGGGCACAGAACTTTCAGAAATGGCTGTTAGACAAAAGAAAGAACTTTAACTGGCAGTAATTAGACAACAAAATAGCTGCATGGACATTTCAGCAAAGAAGGCAGAAAAGCCGGCCCTCAAGAAAAGATTCCTCCATAAAGGAGGTGAGTGCTCCTAGTCTTCTATTCAAGGGACTTTTCAAGACTCATATCAACCATTTAGAATTTTAATTTTACTGTCTGTCTAGTTCAAAGATGCCATTTGACATTTTTTCTCTTTTCATTCTCATGCAATTGACCTTTGAATATCAAACCTGCCAGAATCAGCTACAAGAGAAATCAGCTCTTCAGCCAGTGCAAAGAAAAGCATAAACCATCTACAAGTAATTTCAGCCTGCCACTGAAGCTATTCAAAAAGCATCCCAGCTCATTTGGTTTTAAAAAAGAGAAACAATCACCTTTCTTTGTTCAAAAACATCAGATCGTCTCTCAAAACATGAGCTACACAAGACTGAATTAGTCTTCCTAGGTGGTAAAATAGAAAATGTTAACTGCAGCAAGACCTTCAAATCTTCATCCTAGTGGCAGGGTCCTCACTAACATGAGGTTTGAACACATGAAAACGCACACAGGACGTGGCTCTGTGTCAAATCTGAGGTTCAAAGTTAAATGGTTCCTCTGTGAAAGCCAAGAAGAGGAAATTTGCAATTCTACCTTATAAAATGTAATACAAAGGGCAATTTTTATGATGGCCATGACTCAAAAGAAGCCAAGGTTTTGGTGTTTTTTTTTTTTTAAATAACACATAAAAGTAAGTAAGGAACCCCAGGAAATCTACTTTGGGCATAGATCAAATCCAGACCATCCATGCTGACAGAGAAAGTTTGGAGTGTTTGAAAACAGGAAAGTTTAATGGAAACTGGTTTGTGACTTTTAACTATTGCTACAAGGCACTCATTAAAATGCTACAGTACATTAAAATACATTAGCCTTAAGTTATTGCTGTATTAAAATATCCCTAAGGTGTAAAAATACAAGTATCAAAACATTTAAAAATCACTGCCTGCTGCTTTACCTGGTCACTGCCAGCCACACAGGTTGGGCTCACATCTACATCATTTTAACCCAATACATTTTGGGGTTTTTTTTCCATCTTAATTGCCTGAAATTTATTTATACTGCTATATTATGTTGTGCTTGTTGTTGCCATTTTTGAGAGAAGGAAGCACACCTGTGCTTTTCCAGGGAATTCAGTCAGAGGAAACGCATCAGCTGGGAGCACACTGAACAAAATTGCCAGTGAGATGATGGATATCTACTGACAAGTTAAAAAGCAGATGGCTTTTGTTTCTGTTCCAACCTAACAGCAGAGAAAACTCCAATTACAATATCCTAAACTGCTAAGGTTATTCTCACTAAATGTGATCTCCATTTGGATGATTAACCTAAAAAAAAAAAAAAAAAAAAAAAAATCAAAATCAGGCTCTTTTTAAAAACTGGGTTCATCTACTAATCAGACAACCCGACAAGATGACAGCAATCTAAAATGTAGCCAGTAAGAATAAAAGAACACTCAGACTACACCAGCCCTGGGCTGTGCTGAGACTTCGCTGCAGCTCTATGGTCGCAGCACCCATATGAACAAGGCACCAGAAGTCTCTCCAGTAGTCCCCAGAACATAAAGCTCATAATGCCAAGGTGAAAATAAAAATATTGTAGCATTTTAATTTAAAGGAATAAAAAGTATATGCTAGCCCCTTTTTTTTTTTTCCAATAACAATCTGTCAAGGAATCCTTAACTAAGAAATGACCTCCAACATCCCATCTCTAACTTGGAAGACTATGGGCTCAACCCTTTTCTTAACAATTTCTTTCTTTGAAGAAGGATCTAAAGTTTTCAAATAAGAAGATTAAGTTTAAAGGGCTTGGAACAACAAACAACCACATGCCATGAAAAATAGGGGGGAAAAATACCAAAGTGCCTATTGTGTATATAAAGGTCAGTGCTTCTGATATTAGCAGACTGAAAGACACTGTTTCACCCAAACAAATCCAGAAATTAATGGAGATTTCAAGGGAATGGAATGTATCTGCTCTGTGCAGTTGGAGTAGCAGGGATCTTTACTACCCACTTCACTTATTCCATCTTTCTTTCAGCAACTACTGAATTTGTGTACAGTGGTCCATGCAGAGCTCTGGAAGATGTACATGCCTCAGATACGGAAGGAATATGGTGGTGTTGCCCACAAAGCCACAGCAATCAGCTGAAGAACAATCTCAGAACAGGATTGCTACTTTTAGATCCTCAAAGACAAATTTAAAAAGAGCAAAAATGGCAAAGAGCTCATTCATGACAAGTTCCTTCTCTCACAACACACAGTTCCTGGCAGCCGCAATTTGGATGCCAGTTCCGGACACCCCCACATTTTGGTGTTTCCCTTTCTGCATATCTGTGTTTCCATCCCAGTGTCTGTGCTATGGGAGCTCTGTACTGTTCAAACAGAGAAAAAAAGTGAGGAAGAAAAATTAGTCTGGCAAGTTTTCAGCTGCTTTATGATTCAAACTCCTTTTTGTCTCCTGCAGCACAACATTATTGACCCGATCTCTTTGCCCATGGAGCAGAGAGCATTTGGATCACATTGCTCACGTCTGCTTGCTAATCGCTCTCTGCTCTAATCTGCCTGATTATTTGGAGCTCTTGTACTCTAAATTCAACCTGTTCAAACGCAACTTGGCATAAATTGATTACTTCCGTATCACTCCCAGGACTACTGCTGGCAGCCAGGCAAATACCCCTTGTTTATAAAATGCCTCCAAAACCCTGAAGAGAGAGTGGCTGGAGGTGCTTCTACATGGCTACAAACAATAAAGGGCATTTCCCTACACAGTTACAAATAGGGGAAGCTGGAAGTTGTGTATGTGCACAGTCAGGTCCCTGCCCCAAGTTTTACAACTGCCTTCACACACGACCTAACCCTGCAAGCTTTCAAAGTGAGACTTTCAATCCTGATCCACTCGGAATCAAGTTCAGCCCCAGCAGATTCCTTCTGGGATAAATCTGGCCATACCTCTCTCCAGCAGCAGCAATCCCGGCAGCCTATAAAGGCAGCTGAGATTCCCCACAGCAGTGGGACCAGGCAATCACCCAGTACTTGTTGCCATCCTGTGCAGAGGGAGACTCTTCTAATTCCCTTTCCAGCTCAGCATCAAAGAAGGACAGGATTCTTTTTCTTTACGCTTGCAGAAAACTGGTTTGCAAGCTGCAGAAGTTAAACTCATATGGCATTTTGAGCCTCCCTATAATTTCTTAATACCTCTCATAAAATTTACAGGCATAAGTTGTGTCTTTTTATCTTCAAATACAACATTCTTGAAGAAACCTCTGACCCTATTGGCTTTTGTGTTTTGTTTTTTCTTCTGGAAGATGACCACATTTGTCCCAAGACGAAAACAACTGCCAAGCAATTACATTTACAACATACATGTTCTTTGGTAGATACTTTAAAAAAATGAAGCTGGTATTTCTACTCCTAAAGTAACATATAACCATTTAATCAAGAGCATCTAAATCACTTCAAATGAATGCGTATCACTGAGCTTTTTCTGCAGGAGTTCCATGTTTGAACAGATGAGCTCCCAGAGCAGCTGAGCACTGACAGTGCTGGAAACTCTGGGCTTTGACACAGGATGAGTAATGGAACTGGGAAGCTCATGTGAGCGATCCATCTATTAGTGCCACTCGATATACAAAGTACTTTTCCTATTAGAAATCCCTGCATTTTAACTACATTGCAATTACACTGCACACCATAATAGCCATCAGCTCAACTCCAGCGACACAGTGAGCAGTTATCACACCTTTCCCACACTTCAATAAGGCGTAATTGCAGTTATATCATCCTTATCTCAAAAGGGCTTTTTTTGAGTAATTAATGACTGATTAAAGCACAGCCATGATGCCTAAATGAGGCATTCTGGTGACAGATGAAGACAAACGAGTGTGTCACAAACCTGTGCCATGGTAGCCCTGCAAATACAAACCACAGGACACTACAGAAATGCTTACAAAGCAACACAGAGTACTCAACATTTTATGAGTGGGGCTGATGCAGAACACACCAGACTGGCCCTTCTAGTAACTGCAGATGCAACATAAAATTTTGATAATTTCTCAAATAATTAACAGGACCATTTCCTATATACTGTACATTATGGTTCTTTGATTTTTTTCTTAAGGAAGTTCCACACAAATGAGATAAATAAATTTTATATACTTCCCCCCCATCAGTTTCAATAAATAGCATCGATTAATTTAATTTCATTAATAAAGGAAATTAAACCATTTATGAACAGTGTATGTCAATCCAAGTCACCTGGGCTTAGCAGTCTCAGTCCTAATGCCTCCCTAAGTCCTTGGCAAAACCACACACATCGAGCCCACACGTACTCATGGTTTCACTGATTCATTACTCGGGCAAAGCTGCATTTCTGCTGTACGTAAATACATCTCCATTTGATTGATACAAGAGCCATTCAATATCTGGCTAATTTTAATCCCCCTCAGAACACTAATAAAGAAAAGAACAAGCCCAATCAAGGATAGCAACAATTGAGATACCCACATGGGTAATAAATAATGGGTAATTTTAGCAGTACAACAGCCTGCCTGGCTGACCAGGGGGATTCCAGGACACAGGGAAAGAGGTTGGCTTTTTTTGAGAGCAACTGCTACACAGCGCTAGGGTATAAATAAAACAAGGAACCAATTCACTGATCTCTACTCAGAGAATTCAGCTGCCCTCACCCAAGAAACTGCCTTTCCCCATCAGGGCACAAAGACACTTCATGTGGCCTATCAGCGAACTGCAGGAGGAGGCTCAGTCTGGCGGCATCACTCAGAGGACACTGATGGGAACATGACACCCCTGGGAATTAAGGCAAAGTGCCCCTTAGGAAGAAGTACTCAGTGAAGCACCAGGCAGACCCCTGGTGCTTTATCTAACCTCACCTAGCCCCGAGGCATGCCCTAACTAGAAAGGGATTGTAGGCTCAGAAGTCATAATTTATGAGCAGTGTTTCTCTTGGACATGTTGAAATAAATTCCACCCTGTAGTTCTGATTACACTGCATTTCCAGACAGGAGACAGAACACAAATACCCTTTGAAGCTGTAAAATTCCTGCTCCTGGTGTTTTACTCTTCATTTTGTTGAGATTGTGGTATCTCTATAACTACCATGACTATACACCATCTCTCTGATTTTCAAAAATGTTTCAGCCTTTGGAAAACGTCACCCTTAATTTAGGTGCAGTGTCAGAACTGGCTCCTCTTTGGGAAAACACAGCAGGCACACACACAGTTACCATCTTCCTCGAATTACCTTCAGAGGAAGTAGAATATAATCTTTTGAGAGAAGCCTTGTGATTGCAGCACCTAGATAATGTTACCTCTCTTCTTCATAAGTGGTGAAAAATCAATGAGCTTGACTAAATTAATTTACTTCAATCTCAGCTCCTGTCAATAGCAAACAAATTATATGAGCTGGGGCTCTGTTCAGTGAGCTATAGATACAGTCAATAACTCATCAGTAAATGCTAGCTCCAAAGTGAAGCTTCTTAGGTGTCTAAATCACTGTCTCAAACTATGCATATTTTGTATGTCATGCAACCCGCATTTGGGTTGGTTTTCAGGATAGAACATCAACACTCCTGTCATTCGAGTTTTAACATAGGCTTCTCCCTAAGCACACCCAGGCCAC
Source organism: Corvus kubaryi (assembly GCF_017639235.1). Classification (NCBI taxonomy): domain Eukaryota; kingdom Metazoa; phylum Chordata; class Aves; order Passeriformes; family Corvidae; genus Corvus; species Corvus kubaryi. The sequence continues at coordinate 5,450,019 of NW_024582058.1, read as the reverse complement.
GGCTAGCTGTCCAAAATCCAGGACTGCCTCCCCCTCTGACAAGTACCTTGTCATTAGAATATGAAGTTAAATTCCTGCATTCTTAGCCCAGCTCTCTCATCTGTCCCCTTTACAGCATGGTGGCAAGAAGTGATTGATTTATGGTGCCTCTAAACCACGCTTCTGGAGATGCAAAGAAAGACAGAGCTTCTAGTCTCCCACTTCCTCAGCGTGTCCTTCAGGTCACTCCATCAAAGCAGACAATGCTGTTCCCTGCTTTAAGGGAGTGTAATCCAATTGCCCATAGCCAGGAAGACAAATGAGGCGTTAAGAAGCAATAGCTCTGGGCTGTAATTCTTCAACAACACTGAGCCAAGCCCTAGGTAGGTACTTCTGCCTGGGAGAGGAGTAAGGCTTCATTCATGCTCTTTCTGATTTTCTTTCAGCTAATGAAAGAATGCTGGTATTTGCATGCTTTAGACACAATACATGACTTTGGATATCAAGCACATTTAAGAGTCTCATTGCTACCAAACCCAACTGCGCCAAGTCAGGAAACATTGGTGCTAACTTCTTGTTGTGACTGAGACACCCCTGGCTGAGCCAGTGGCACTGGCTGATGCAGAAGGAAATGGAGTGAAGATCCCCCAGGACCCGGCCTGGCTCTTGGACACAAGAACTCAGCCCACGGCTGGGGGCTCTGCTATCAGCAGCTCATGGGACAGAAACTCAGCCTCAGATTGCTCTGAGCAGCTTTTGGGAACAACAAATAGCAAAGGGGCAGGGGAAAATTCAAATGTTTACCTTGTCCTTCAGTAAACTGGCACAGAGCCATGGGAATCAATGAGACAGAGCTCATTTACAGCCCCACAGGCTCGGACCTACTGTTTGCTGAGTAATATTTGCAAGCTTCTAAGATAGCACAAACTACAAGAATTCCTCTCCCTCCCAACAGCTGAGAGATAAATCTCTCCATGCACGCATCAATTTACAACACAAATAACACCTTCCAACGGGATACATTTACGCTGCTGCTTGGCAAGGAACACCAGTGCATGCAATGGATGATCCACTGCCTGCGCTGGAGGAACCAGAGCTCAATTATATTGACTTTTGGGCAGTAATGATTTTGTCCAAGGTGTTTACGGTCAGTCACGTGCATAAGTGCCTCGCTGAACCCAGGTATCCATCATTTGTGTATCTCAGGCTCTCAGACCACCTGATCTTTCCCTGCCAACAAACCAACCCTTGCACAAACCACCTTGTGCCGTTTCCTTCTTATCTAAGTGGTAGAAAAAGAAATGGGTTTGTTAGCACTTAATCATTAGTAAGAAAGAGCTCTTTTCCCCCAATTCTCCACCAGGTTTAAAATTTCAGCAATGAGAAATTGCTTTAAAATACTGTGATGTCAAATGCAAGCCTAGTAACCCAGACAAAACACAGTCATCAAGTTATGGGGTTTGGCAAATTACATAGCTTTTTTTCAACTCCTTCTGTTCTAGCTGACAAGAGAGCACAATGGAGGGCAGAGGGAAAAGGAGGGGAAGGTGCATCCTTGTGTTTTCATTATCAGAAGAGAATGAAAGGACAGTTGTGGCACAGCACAGGCACACAGGGCAGGGTGAGGTCTGTCCATCTCTCCTTGCAGTTGTGGGATGTGGGAATTGCTACCAAAGCACTGAACGCTTCTGTTTTCATCCTAACACCAGAACAGAAATTACTGCTTCAACATTAGCCACATTCAAATGACATTAAATGTCACTGTCAGATGTTATTTTTCCCTCGCCAGAAATATGTCCAATTAACATAAAAATCAGACATTTAACATGCAGATGAATTAAATAATTAGCTAGCTAATGCAAATATCATCTTGACACTATTAACCCTGCAGCAACTAGATCCTGGTTTGTACCACCAACTTCAGGCCCACACTCTTCCCCTTCAGTTTGGAACTCTCTGATAATTTATATGTAGAGGTGTTTATCACAAATATCTGGCCTGTTTTCCAAACACAAACTCTGCCATGACTTGTCTGAGAACCACCTCCTTTTCCTGGGGTCTGTAGTCACCACAGAAGCCATGACTGAGCATCTCCTGCAGCTCTGCAACCTTATAAATCACAGCTGCAAATTTGTGACCCCATTGGAATCAGAGAATTTGCAAAGAAGAAACCAAGAAATTCAGCTGGAAGTGAAAAAGGCAAGGGAGCTACAAGAATAAACTCTTCTTGCACATGAAAAATGGAAATTAGACCTTATTCCAAGAGCAGCTTTCTTTATCCTGCCAAGAGAAGCAGCTTCATTGCCAAGGCAAGAGGGGTCCCATCTCATTAAGAGCTGTCCTGGACACATCTGTAATTGGGAGTGTTCAGGCCTTGTTTGCTGTGAACAAACCCCAGTAGATACTGGCTCCAGAAACTGCTGTCATTTGAAAGGTCTGTGCTTGGGCTCCTGCTGCTGGCAGTCTCTCTCCTAACTAATTAAAGATGAAGAATGGTTTCTCTGTTGGTAATTCCTCTAAAAAATGGGATATTTGGAAGTGTAGTCCTTGAAAGCATGCTGGCTTTATTCGTGGAGAAAAGATGACATTGGGCAGAGCCTGAAGCACTGTACAATGCTCATCCTTGCTCTAATTTCCTTAGAAAGATGCCACCTCAGAATTTTCAGTTACTTGGGGGCTTCAAAATGACTGAATGGTTTGTTTAAGAAAATACAAATGCGGCCACAGAAATTAGTACAGGATGAGGAATAAGCATTTAGAAATCATACTGATCTCCTAGGGGTCTGTTTTTATTGGGTTTTATCCTGAAGTGGAAAACCTGAATACTGTGCACTGAAGAGCATCTACATTTTGGTAGAATCCTGCCTGGATACCTGTGCCAGTAATTATCACTGTCAGGCAGGATAAAGTGCTGTATTGGATTTGTCTGCATTTGCTGTTTTCCTCATTGAGGCCGCTTTGGCTGAAAATTCTCACACGGAGTTTCTGCCACAAGCACAATTAGCTGGAAAAATTTAGGCAAGAGGGAAGCAGCTGCTGCCAATGGAAATGCTCACTAAGGGTAAGATGCTTCCAAACCTCGCCCCAACTTCCCTCCAAAAATCAGCTTGAACTTTTCCCCTTACTCCTCTTAGAAAAATCTTGGGAATCGGGGCAGGGAGTGACAATGGGGAAAAACCCGGACTGGATTTTGCCTGGAAACCGGAATGGGGGAAAACTCGGACTAGATGAGTTCTACAAGTTTTGCACAGATAATCAATAGATATTTAGCATGCCATTCCTTTGAAAGATTTATCCAGATTTTGGCTTTGATTTTCATTTCAATTTTCCAACAGAAGGGAAATTTTTTACCTTTGTGAGCCTGATCTTACTTTTACTAATGCCAACAGAAAGAAATTAATTTCCATGGGAGCAGTGTCTCAATTTTCATCAATAATGTCACCTCACATCACAAAGTCTTTAATTTGCTGTAAGAGCAGAGTCACAGGTATTTGCACTGAAGCCAATGAGAAACCTTCTCCCTTTTGTTTCAATGGATTTTCCAAGCCCAGACTCTCCCATTAGTTTTGAGATTCAAGGACTAGGAATTTCAAGAAAACCTTAAGATAACAATATGTTTAACGTAAGCCAATATAACCCACCCTTTATGTTTCTGTCTCCCTTTTCTTCTGCAAAGGGCCTTGATTCCAAGTCTAAACATTCCCAAAAATCCCACAACAACAAGCCGCTTTCATTACTCTCTCATGTGCTACATCTCCCATTTCATAACGCCACAGGATTGTTACGGACATCCACGCTTAGATTTTTGCCAGCTCCAGATATGAAGGGGATTTATGACTTTTGGGAGTTGAACTGTAAAATCCCAAACTGCTGATGACCTTTTTTAACATCCCACCTCTCCCCTCAAGCTTTAGGATGAAAGACACCCCTTCACTCGCAACATCCTTCCAAGGGCAGTGATGGAAATCAGCTCTCTGCTGTCTCAGAAACAGGAGGCCAAGTTCTCCTGCTAAAAAAGCATCTCCATGGAAACAAGTAGCTGCTCTACCCCTCCGGCCTAAGGCAAGCAGGACTAGGGAAAATTACAGTAGTTCTGCTGTTCCTCAATTAGGAATAAAATCAGCCACAGCTTCACAATATTATTACTCCCTGCACTGTTCTCGTGCCACAGACAGAAATTTCATCTCTGCTTTTGAGGAAGAGGCTGAGGAGACAGTAATGCCCTCACAGCCCCCCCATAAATTTTGAGATTTTGCTAGTTTGGTTTTTTTTTTTCCTAATGGTTGCCAGCATGAGCTCAGCTGCTCCAGCCAGACTTCATGTTTGTTCCTGATGGTTCTGGCAGCTCAATGGCAGGCAAGGTCGAATATTAAACACGATTAGCTGCTCCACACAGAAATTAATCCCAGCTATCTCCCATTTAGTGGAAGCCCCTTGCAATTAAAAAGCACTTCTGAATGAAGTGACTTGCAGCCAGGAATAAAAATTTCCCTGATTGTTGGTATCGAGGGACAAATACTCATTCCAATCCAGAGCTATGTGGACAGAATGTTAACAGCAGGAATGTAAAAACAAGTCACAAAGCAAATCAAAGGAATTTTTACCACCACCACAAAACCCCCAAACAAACAAAACACCCAAACTCAATCAACACCAACCCAAACATGGCATTTCATTTTAGACCAAATGTTTGGAAAACAGAAGTCAAATACCATTTGGTATGGGGCAAGCAGGTCACTACTAGGTAAGCACAGTCTCCTTCACTCCATGGAAAATTGCATTAAATTTTTCTGTGATTTAAGGAACATTTGAAGATATTTCTAGCTGGAGAAAATCAACTAACCAGCCCTCAAAAGCTTCAGGTTTCCATCTCAGCAGATCCTGGTATTGCATTGATGAAGTTTCTCCAGAAGAGCTGAAGGTTTGAGGGGATTTTTTGGAGGCTCCCTGCAACCCCCCTCAAACCCGTATTTCTGGCTGTAAACCACACGCCACACAAGCACAGATTTACCTGTACCAGCATCTGACAAGATTTGGGGGCTAAATTATGGGTTTACTTTGTTCAGGCATCTGAGCTGAAGTTGTGGTGAGCTCTTGGCATGAGGTGTTTCTGTACCATTTCCAGTACGTGGCTGATTGATCCCCCTATGCTCACATTCATTAACTGCAGCTGAATGATTTTTATGAAGAATACTTGTATGTTGCTCTATCTGCTTCCTGTTTAGAGGAAAACAGCCATCCTTAAAAAATTTTGTAATCAATTCTTTTTTTCAGAGGCGTTGTGATAGCTGCTGTTAAAAAATAAAGCTCCTGCTCTACATGGCAAGGCAGAAGGGGAGAGAGATCATTTACAATGACATTTTGTAAGGAAAAAAGGCAATTAAAACTGGAAATGGGAGGTTAAAAAAAGTTTGATACCTCAGCAGCATATTTGATCAGACACCATATTTCTGTTTGTTTAACATCTAAGGCCAGGTACTGGTTTGCAGACATCTGTAGAGTCCTGGTGAAATAAATGCAGCTGAATGAAAGATACCAGCTGATGATAAAATCCATCACGTCTGGTGCACTCCGAGGGAATATTAAAGTAGATAATGAGCAATATAGATCACTGTGATGGTGCTGCTGTAATCCAACAGCAGAGATCTTGTCCCTTCACATCCCTGAGCGCTGCTCGTGCTGGTGCTAAGCAGAGCTGTCACATCTCCCTGCCTGAGGTTTTTTAGTGTAGGGGGAAAAAGGAAATAAAAACCCAACCAAACCCAAACACCAAACCCCATTTTGATTTAAGGTTTAAACGTGCCAGCCTATCAGATAGGCCTGACAGGTGATTAAATGTCTTGCTGTTCTGACTGGAGGCACAGGGGAAATGCTTTTCTTTCAGGACCACGGTGTGTGTGTTGTATTGTGCAGGCCCTAGGGAAGCAGCTGAGAGAGGAAGGCATTACCCAGAAGGGAAAGGGCTTATTTGGTTATGAACCTGCATGTGCCATATGAGAGTAAAAGCAAGAAGCAGTACAGATTCAGGAGAAAATACAGCCTAGTATGGATTATAATGCATGATATATAACTCATAATAATAGAAATAAATGCAGGATAAAATACTTTAGGGCCTTGAAAAACTTTGCTCTGTGTAACTTTAGAAGGCAAGTGCGTGCATCTTGCTCACTGAGTGGCTTCTTTCCCACTCCACACCCACGAGGTGCATATACAGGATAGCACAGGCCCTTCCAGCAAAGCTCTAATTGCAGCTTCTGCCGGAGTGAGGGGTCCCCTTCAACGGGAGAGAGGGAAAGGCAAATCCTATGGCCCCAAGCTTGAAGGGGATTCATTACCACGCAAAATGGCTGAGGAAGCAAGTCTGCAAAATGGCTTTCACTCCCAATAGCAGCTCATTAGCAGCACAAACTGTCATGATAAAGAATTCAAACGCATTCAAGCCAACCAACCCTCTTTAATGTGCCAGGCATAGCTTCTTATGTTAAATAATATATTTTCTCCCACACAGCAGCAGAACATCTCACCTACTTTCAAGCTTTTATAAAAATCACAGTATTTGAGTAATTCCCATCCTATCAAAGAATGTTTTTAATATCAGCTGGAGGAAAGGGGTCACTCTCATTGCTGGCAGTTTCCACCACCAAAGTATATATAATTTGATTCTACGTAAATCATGCAGTGCAACTCTTCGGAGAATACAGATCTCCAAACACAACATAAAACACTCAGCAGAGTCCACAATAACACTCGAGCACCATTTTGAAGTGAATTACTTGAAGCCATGTACCAACTGCTATCTCTAAACCCACCAGTTTACACGCACTTGTACTTTGAACACAATCCTCAGATCAATACTACTCACCCAAATAATTGTTTTTAAGCTCTTAAACAAGAAATTCCCTCTACTGCAAAGTGTGCTACCAGCTAAATATGACAGAGAAGATGTTTCAAGATTCTAGCTGCTCTTATTTGATGGGGAATGGGACAAAAGTAAACACCAGAGGCAAACAAACAGCCCAACATGAAACACACTGAAATGCAGGAATATGATTTACAGCACAGAAGAACATTCTTAGCCCTCATTATGAAACATTTAACTCCTCTGGTTTGGAGATTTCAGGGATCAGACAGGAGATTTTTTTTTTATACAATACATGGAAGTCTGTGTTTGTACCACGTGTAATTGGAAAATGTTGGCAGGGTGCACTCTTGAAACCTGTTGGCTGCAGCCTCAGAGCCCAGGGTTGGAAAACAATCCATACAAAGAACTGGCAGTATCAGGTTTGCCCTGCAGGGTTACGAGAAGGTCTTTAGAGAGCCCAAGACTGTTTTTATTAACAATGGCACAGCTCTGTGCAAGGCCCAAGACATCTGCTTTGCTTTGGGGACATCTATTAAATCCCAAGGATAGCTCAAGCTGGCAGGACTCTCATTTATAAAGTACTCGCTCTGCATGCACAATTCCTGCTCCTGGGGTAAGAGATACTGCAGCTCCTGTCAGCAGCATGCTACAGTCTAGGAGCTAGGGATCCTCGAGGATCATAAAATGAATTGGCACACATGGAAAAACAAAGGCTGCGCCAGTCCACTGGAAAAGGGTAATGCCTGCTAGAAAATAAACCAGTCAAACAGCTGAAAATCGGAGCTAATGATTCTGTACTTGTCTTTCCCAACTGCCACTGCATTTGGATCAAACAGCTTTTGCAGCCAGGCCACAGAAGCAGATATTCCCTGAAATTCCTGTAACAGCTGCCTTCTGCAGCTTTGATGCAAGAATTTCTCTTGTGATTTATTCCTTCCATCTGATAATAATTTCTGAGGGGAAGCAGAACTGCTGGCTTTCCATCAGAGAAAGCCAACATGGCAGTAACAGCTTCAGAAAGAAAGATTATGCAGATCACTGTTTTGCAAGTCCATGTCTCAAGTCACTGGTGTGATTGATGCTGAAGGGCCTGGCCTCCTGCATCTCAGCATATACCATGGGAACAGCAATTCCAGGGAGCAGAAAGGCTAATTCCGAGGATGCTGCCTTTTAATCACTGACTTGTTTTGGGCTGCAGGTAGAAGGCCTCAGTACAACCCTCTCATCGGCTGGGCACAATGCAGCTGCTCACAATTAACACAACTACACATGAGGCTGATGAAGATTTCTCTAACCTGGGAAAGAATGTTAGCCAAGGTCATTAGTTTGGATTTTAAATGAAAAAGAAAGAGAAAAGTACCAAAGAGGATAATAGCCCAGAATTAATTTCTGAGGAAGAGCCTGGAGATGGCCAAACTTCAGCTGCCAGACACAGTTAAAACAGAGCACCATCAACACCAGCTAAAAACAGCACATTTTATCCTCTCTTCACACAGCATATTCCCAGATCAAGTGCCAGAGGCTCTGTAATTGCTAAGGTGGGTGCTCAAACCCAAGCCCTGCAGAGCAGCATTTTACATCGTGTGAAGCAATTTAAGCCCTCCAGCCTGGGGTGGGGGCAGCAGTGGAAATTAAGATGAGCCGAGAACCCAGTTTCCTTTTGGGAAATGCTGGGCATCACTTCCAGCAAAGTCAGGGGTACAGAAGCAAAGCCTCTTGTACACCTTAAACTCTTGTGTAAGAGATGAGCAACACCAGAGCAGATCCTGACCCAGCACAAATTTAAGGACTTCATTAACTCAGTCCCAGAAAGTCACTACTCATAACTGCACAAAAAGTTCTTTTTTTGAAGACAAAAAATACGTCTATATTATCATCTCCAAAGTCACAAATAATGTCTCCTATTTCTAAGTATATAATTGATGCCTGGGATTTATTGTGAAAAGTAAAGGCCACTATTATAATGACTTCACTAAAAGTCATGAAATATTGTGGAAATGAAAAACTGCAGAGTCCTCTGGCACATTTGGCTCGGGAATGGGCAATATATTTGCAAGTAAAATCAGTTTAAGGTATTATATAATTGGATGAATAATCAAAAAATGCTCATTAAAGCATCAAAGGATGCTGATATAGCAAAATGCTCTCCTCTGACCTTCAGTGCTTTGCATTGTCCATTTTAACTGTTTCTTGCCGCCTGCCAAACAGAATAAATCCAGACTTTGGAATTACTCTTCAGCAACCCCCACTTTCAGCCATTTCCACCATCCATTTAAAATGCTCTTTTATCCCTCTAAGAGGTGCCTATGCAGTGGTGGGTCCTTGTGAGCTCACCCTGGTTCACTGCTGTAAGAGGTCATCAAGAGAAAAATGAAACTATTTTCTCAACCTACTAGTAATCAATAGTTATATATGGGACAATTAATCTTAAAAGATGGTTGTTCCTGATTTTTTTCCCAAAATATCACGAAACTACCACGAAACAGAAAGTTGGTCTCCATGGAACTGAATCTCTGTGGTCAGAGTTAAATGCATCTCTCAGACATGATTCTGTGAGATGACAAGCCAAATAAGCACATGTAACAGCTATTATTCTGTTAGCCATAATTTCAATCAGCAGGCATCAAACATCATTAGCTGTGATAGCTTTGGGATTTTGAGAGGGTTTTTTTAATGAAATACAGTCTTAACGGAATACTGCGACGTGTATTTGTAATTATGTATCAGCTTGGCATTTGGCTTTCCCTCCAGGGAACACAAAAAGACAGTAGATGTGAAGAAAAATGACAAAAAGGAAGCTCTACAAAAACTCTCAACAGAAAGGAAGGGAGAGGAAAAAGCCAGAAGCACAGATCTTAAGCTACCAAAAGGTACTAGGAGTATATTTTAACATCTCTCTCTCTTTTTTTTTTTTTTTGGTAGCTTATTTTTGTAAAACGGAAGTAGCTCAGATTTGCAAGTTCTGGAGCATAGGAGGAGGTTCAAGTGTTAATGATGAATAATATTGTGGTAAGAGATTGTTTTTTAATAAAGAAACCTCAATTTATTATTATGAAAACCCATTTTATAGGTTTAAAAACTTATATGGTACCTAGCCATGCACCTACCAATTTCCTTTTGTAAGATACTATTTTTGGTAGGTGTTTTTAAATGGGCTTTTAATACAAAACCCCATTAGCACTGGTTCTATACCAAAGCTTTAGTTGCTCCAACTTGGATGTCCACAAACCATTAAACACATGTTCTGTTCATTTAAACAGCTTCACAAATACTATTAATAATTTTCCAACTAGTGAAATTATTTTCATATTAAAAATGAATGCAAACAGAAGCCAGTAATGGTCCATTTCATAAGCAAGACATTCAGGGGAAGAAAATATTAACAAGCTCTTGCATATTTTTACTTGCTATTTACATTCAAACATGATAAATGTTTTAGGAATATTTAATACACATGGCAAAAATGCCACTAACACAATTCGAACCCTTCCTCCAAGGACCCATCCCCACCATCATTCCCAGCTGATCTCGTTAACTGCAGCTACCAGCACCAAGTACTTCTGCAGAGCAGAAGACACAAGCCATAAGGTAGATGCAAATGGTTCCTTTTTATTTTTTATAGCAAGATAAGCCACTGCAAATTGTGTTTATGGTTACTAGGCAGGAAAAGCCGCTTCAGACGAGACCAAAGAACAGTAACAAGGGCTTTGTTTTGAGCCACAGTGTTTCCACCCTCACTCAATTAGGCACGAGGGACCTTTTCTCCCTCACATAGCAAACACCTCTTCCCCTCAGTCCTCCATTACCAACATTTGGGGGAAAAAAAGCCCCAAAAGCCCCAAACAAACAATTCCCCCTTACATAAAGGCCTTCTTTTTCAGGGGTATTGCACAAGAAAGCAAGTTTTTCATACACATTGTTCCTAATTTAAATATTTTAACAGAAGAAACTTGATAGCAAAAGCAACAACAAAAAACCCCAAACACAACCCCCCACCAAACCCCAGTACTTTCAAATACCCAGACTATTAAATTAAACCTCATAAACCTCACAAAGCATGAACATACACAACCCTCAAGTTCACAAAACCCACAAACTTCTCCTGTCCGAATAACAGCTCCCTTTTCCTGCCTAAACCAGGCCCCACACGAAGATGGCTCAGCCCTCAGGCCCTTACCTGGCTGCCGCCCTCACAGAGAAGCTGCCACGCTCAGCCATGTAGGATCCAGGGACAGGAATATCCCACAGCCATGAGGCATGCAGGGACAGGAATATACCCCAAAGGGAGCAGGAGAACTGCCCAGTTTGGCTGCTGAAGGGGGAATGCAGCCTGGCCAGGGGAGCACACCCAGCTGCAGGTGGTGATGCCTCAGGCTCCTGGGGCTCCCCCACAGCTGAGGGCAGTTACTTGATTGGATGTGCTGCAATCAGCCCCTTGATTTTGTTCACCTGTTCTTACCCTGCAGTTTTGTAAAATCTTTGTATCACCTCCATAAATTGTGTTTAATCCAGAGTATGTAATTTGTTTCCTTTGACAATGAGGGAGATAATATTCTGTTTTCTATAGTGTGATCCTTGTACCAAATGTCAGACGAGTTGCTCACTTTACTCCCAGTTTCCACTTTGACTAAAACTAGCTCTAACAACCTACCCAGTGCTGCATCTTTTTGACACAACAGAGGTTTTTCAAGTGTTACTTGTCTTTCACATCAGTCCAGACAAAAGACTGAGTTCAGCAAATGCAGGACAAACCCCCTTGTCTGTAGCTGAACCACAGGCTGATGAAGGGACCTGAAAAATCAGTGAGTCCTAAAGGGGAGATGCCCCAGAGGCCCCTCTGTCCTCTTGGCCATACACTCAGGGCTGATCAGACATTTAAATACTCCTGCAATGAATAAAAGGAAGCAAATGCCCATGTCTGAGAACTGTCATCGTGTAAGCTGACAGAAATGATTCAACAGAAATGGGGAAAAGACCAATGAAATGCTGTGAGGGCTTTTGTTTTCTTTGTACATATATCCCAGATGGACTGGGTAGGACTATGGCCACATGAAACAACTAAGTGTAGGTCTATTAAATTCACACCCAGCCAATGCCACATGTGCCATGAGTTAGCCAGGTGTATGTATGTGTGAGGGCTGTGTGCACTGCATTTTATGTTATTTCTAGTAGAAAGCCACACAGAATTAAATCTACAGGTTTTGGTGGTTTCTCGTGTTGCAAACCCCTTGTCCACATGGTTGTTTTCTTTTCATCCTTCAAGACAGGAGGCTCCTTCTGTGTACAGATAGTATTTCCCATCCTTACTTTGAAAATGCTTCACTGACGAGTCCCTAGACCTTGATCTACTCTCCTTAAGTCACTGAGAGGATTTTCAGCTCTTTGGTAGGGCTCAGAAGAATAAAGCTTCACTTTAAACTCTTCACTGAGCCACCTTGGACTGGTTTTCTCTGCCCTCACTCACGTGGAGTCTTGTGGTTGCTGCATTTTAAGTGATTTAGGGGAAAACCCACATGAAAACATTGCACAGTGAAAGCAAAAATGGTACAGGGTTCTGGAAATGTGATACCAAGTGTCATTACTGAAGGCTGTATTGCAGCATTTTCAATTCTGTCTTGGGAAAAAGTCCACTCAGTGCCTTATCCGTAAAGGGGGATGGTCAGGGAACAGGAGAAGCTTCCCTGCAAAGGTTTGGATATATGTATTGCCACAGAACAAAAGGAAAATGAAAAATAGGCCTTAAAAGCCAAGTATGTTAGAAAATCATTTTCCCGGGCCAGAATTTACTATGAATAGATCTTTTCAGACCTAAGCAGCGCTAAGAAAGTAAAGGCTTCTCTGAAGCCAGGTTTCAGCCAAAAAAAGGTGTTCCTTTATTTCTCCTTCTCTCAATAAGGTCCAACTCCTTTCTGTTGGTTCTGCCCCTTTCTTCCTACATTAAGTAAAAAAAAAACCAAAAAAACCCAGAAAGAGTGGAGCTGGACAAGTTTGATAGTTGGGCTCAATTCTTACATTTGTAAAGAGGTGTTTTTTTATCAGAATGGCATCCACAAACTGAGAAAACAAACTAGAAATCTAACAACAACAACAACAACCACCTCTGTGGTTTTATCTGACAGATTGAAAGAGGTGTGGAAACAGCCTGTCTCTCTAATATCCCTTTCCTATGTCAACTCATGCGGAAAAAAAATCTCCTTACACTAAATAAAGCTCATGGAATGTATTCTGAAGTCATCTCCCTATATGTAAAACAGATTTCTTTCTCACGTCATGCTGAAGTGATGTCAAAAATGGTTTTGACTTGAACCATGTTAGAGAGCTGAGGGCAGTTTCAGTGCTTGCTCTGCCACACTGGATTTACCTGGAATCAGACAGTCTTGATGGCACAATCTGAGAAAACCGCTTTTGTAGCCCTGATGGCAATGGGCTAGAAAATACACTCTAATAATAATAATAATAATAAATGAAAATAGGTTAGTCCTTACCTAAAAGCCTAGGATCACTTTCTGCTAGGTAATCAAGGCTGAGCTGGAGAATTCTGCTCCAATTTCCAGCATTATTGACTGTGTGGGATGTGTCACTTCCCCAAACATCTGTCTGCACACGTTGTGTAACTTTTGTAACCTATCAATCACTGTGTTGTTTCTTATTAACGGAGAGACCAATTTTTGTCAATATACTGCTAATCAATATATTACAGGAGTTGACTGCAGCTGCAACAATCCCAAACATTTATTAATCCCATCAGGAGCAAGGCTGAGTATAAAAGCTGTAAACTCACCCAAAACACCCACAGGCTTGTAGATTTCATCCAGTTTAATTTTGTATGCACGGGCTTTACCACAGAACTAAGGATTTATACACCAGCTACTTGCTTTGAATGAATTACCAGCAAAAGTCCAATTCTGCTTAGAAAGCCAATGAAATTCAAAGCCACGAAACCGATGCCGAGTTCTTAAACACTCCAAGTACTGCACTTGTTTATCAGGCTTTATTGACAGGAACTCTGCACCCAAGCCCAGGGCTCAGATAATTGGTAAGGGTCTATGACAGGATGTTAATTCACTTCAGCAGAGGAGAGGGATCTGTGAGGGCCCCTCGTTTTACAAATACAACTCCACAATACACATCAGCAGAATTCCTAAGGGCCACAGCTCTGGGGTGCCATGGGGCTGGATGCCCTCTCCATGCTGCTTCCTCTTAGCTCTTTTTGATATTCTCTAGAGAGCTACTAAAGGAAAAAAAATTGCATTTCAAACACTTCCTTGGACAACCCCAGAAGTCTCAGACAGATGTCTGTGAGCATGTCTGAGTGAAAGTCCACCTGCAGAGCTGTAAAGCACCACCTTTTAAAATTAAGGTGATTTTTCTCCATCCTTGGGGCTGCTTACCTAGACAGTGCTTTTAAAGACTAAGAATTCTGTCCCTGAAGAACTGTTCTTCCAGCTACAAGTTGGAAATCCAGCCCTGGAGCAAAACATGGAATCTTAAGTGCAAAGATGCCTGAGTGCCTCCTGTCTTTCAGGGGATTCTCCCAGGCAATATGTTCACGTGGGATTTAGAGGCTTTAGTGCACAGCTCCTTGAACTTACAAGTACAGCCACAAAAATCACCCAAGACACTGCTTTTTGTGTCATCAGAGTGCTATTGTTTACTACACCAAATCATGGCAATGCTTTTGGTCTCATACAAACAGTGCATGGACACCACTCATTTCATAGAATCATTTAGAATAATTTAGGTTGAAAAAAGCCCTTAGGATAATCAAATCCAACCAGTGCTTCCATCCCGTGCTGGAATTCACTGGCAGGATTTGTTCATGTTAGCTGCCAATATTTCAGTCTGGAGACAGAACTAGTGGGTCATTCTAATGCCAGTCATTCACTGACAGAATGAAAATTATCTCTGCTAGGATTTGGGATTCATTCGGAATGCTTTGCCTACCTGTGTGATCAACAACCTTTTACACTGTTAACATGATGAAATGTTAGCTGGAAAGCAGTGGACCGGAATTAGCTTCTTACCATGTCTCTGGCTGAGAAACACAAGGTGACCTCACAATTTAAAACCTGACAAAATTTTAAATTCCCAACTGTTACTTAGCTTCCCGTCAATGCTTGCTCTGTCTCCTTCATCTTCCTTGATTAGGCATCGACTGTGATCAAATTATCTTTCCCTGGGAATGGAGAGAGCATCTGATACATTCTGGCTCTGAACTCCACTGGATTTCCCTGAAATACCATTCAATAGAGACAATTTCCTGCATATCTCTTTTTCATTGCAGTGTTTTCAACTGTACATCCTTATATATGCATAACTTTGTTCTTTTCATACAGGAATCTTTGCCAGGCTGCTGTGTTACCAACAGGAAAGGTGGCAAACCCTGCCAAACCTCTACAGAAAGGGTCAGTGTCCCTATGACTCAGAGATTTTGTTGGGAGAAATGGGATGAAACTGAGTTAAGGTAATTGGGCTGAGCATAGAGAAGAGGTGAAAGGGCTCCTCACATATGAGGCTCAACTCTGATTTTAATGCAAGCCACCAGAACTGTACCACCACTTTAAAAAAGTAACCTGTGTTTGGAATGATAAAAAGCCATTTAAAAGAGACTGGGTAGACTGAACAGGAAGAAATAGATTAATAGATCTCCATGTGAGCATAATTGATTTTGGGCATGTACTCCACAAACCCTTCACCAATGATTTATCTTCATTTGGGGGGTATAACACCGAGTTCAATCAGGTCCTCAGAGAGACATCCATCAAATGCATCATCAGCAAAGAAAAGTGCGGCCTTCTCTTTCTATTTTATCTTTCCTTTTGCTTTCATATGACTTAAACAAAACAGGAGAACCTTTTTCTTCTAAAAATAAATAAATCACTGCTAGTTATTGAAGTAATTCTGGGACAAGTGACCCACCAGTATATACAACAATTGAATTTTCCCCTGAACCATGAATTTTCCCTTTCTCTGGGTGGCAACACACCAGTCAAGAAAGTTTGGAAAGACATGAGGAAAAGGCTGCAGTAAGAGGTTTCAACAAGGTTTGGTAAAGGTGGGGAAAAGGAATGTGTGCAAAACATCACAAAAAAGAACTAGAAGGGAATCATCAGGAAGCTGCAGCCAGGATTATAATTACTTTAAACATTCAAATATGACAAAAGAGGATGGAATAAAAACATAACAGTCAGGCATGAAACGTAAAAAGTAAATGTTACGCTATGTTCCAATCGCTGACTTTCTGATTTATCTACTTTTCCTGCACTTACTTAATTGTAAACTCTGAGGAGGAGCAATACAATTCTTTGAAATCACATTTAAGAAACGCATGGACAGCATTTGGTTTTGGGTGTGTAAGCTCACTGAAATGGGCACCTCATCTATCATATTCCACATATTATTTTTTGTGACATTTAAATAACATTGAACTCCATCAGGGCAGAAAGCAAATGGAAATTTTGGGAACATTTTCCCAACTACTTCCCTTGCTTTTCATAATTTTTGACTAATCAGGCCAGGGGGGTGCAGGGGATACACGTGATAAACACAGAGTTCAGACATTTGCAGGTCTGTAGCTTCCTCCTCATGATAATTCACAGACACATGGAAAAGCTGAGGTAGGAAGGCATCTTTGGTGATCCTACAGTCCAAGCACCTCTCAGAGCACAGTCAGAACAGGTTCCTTAGGACTGTGTCCAGCTGGACAAAGAAGAAGCCCAGCAACCAAAAAAACCCACAGCAATAAACAATTGGAATTCCCTGAAAATCAATTTATATCCACTGCCTCTTGCCCTGCTAAGATTTTGCATTCAAAGCAACACAGGGAAGCAAACAAAAAATTATTTCACTTTTTCTCTCAAGTTCAGAAACCCAGAGCTGAGCTCTGAAGTCACACTGCCAGCCCCTATGCTTAATCTACAAAAATAATGAAATGGGATCAGTTACAATGAAATACAATCCCCAAGTAATTGAGACAGATTCAGATTTAATTCATCTTTGCAAAGGAGTTGGAAAAGTTGATGGTGGAAAAGGTAATTTTTCTTTTATAAAACAGCTCCCAGCATGAGAAAGACTTTTTTCCTCTAAAAAAAAATGACCTAAGCTGAAAAGAAATATCCCTCAACAATGGGAAACCTGATCCTGCATGAAAATGTAAGCAGAATAGGAATTAAATTAGTAAAATATCTTCAGCTTTCAGAGGACTAAAAATTGGGAATCATTCTGTGGTACTCTCCTGGAAAGCCTAACAGCACTAGCGAAGGGCAAGGTTTTCCTGAAGTTCTGTTAAAGCATCCTAGACAAAATAACAGGGTTTAAGCAACTACTCCTGTGTTATCTCTTAGATCTGAGTGGGTAAAGTGCTTATTGCTGCTGGCTCAAATGTGTGTGGAATAACAAAACATGTCTGTGAGTGGTACTGAGCACGGGGAGATGGGAATTCCTGCTCCAGCCCCTGGCTTGGTTTCTGTCTGGTTCTGGGGCAGATCTCTTGGCAGCTGGTATCAATACTGCACTTCCCTGGATCGTATAGACACAAGGCATGGATTTTGGTGCCACTGGGGCACTGCTCCCCTACATGTTTGGGGGACCTAAAAGCAAAGGTCTGTTTAATCACTAAAATGAATTATTTTGCAAAAAAGCAGAAATCAGTCTGACTTTTAAGCCAGGAATACTCCTGTTTGTGATCATCCAAGGAGCTGGCAGCAGAAACCATGTGCTATGACATCAATGGCCAAATGTTTTGCTCTGAGATTATCCATGGAGAATAACTGCATTCAACCTTTAATCTGCAATTTTCTATGGACCAGTACATTTCAAACTGACAATTTCAAAAGGCCAAACACCACTGTCAAAACCTTCAAATAATTAAACTTAAAAACAATACAAATCAACTATTTCTCCAAGGCAGAACTGGTCACTGAACTGTCTTCTGTGTGTGCAGGGACCTCAGCTACACAATGCCCTGTTAGTACTCCACAAAGAAGTAGGATCATGTAGTTTTATTCACTATACAAAATCTTCTATTAAAAATTATGGTCCTTGCCTTCTATTTTATGAATATTTAAAATCTCTAAGTGCATTTTTTACGTTCTCCATCACTGAATACCACAGTTCCCTTTGTGTTCAATGTGCTGATTTATTCCCACTGGCACCAATAACAGGTAATAGAAAAGACCCCACAGCATTATTAATTACCATAGGCATTAATTAGATGTTACACATGGGAACAAGACAGATGGCAAGACAAACAGGAGTCAGACAGACAGGTATGGCTGAGTACCTCACACTGTCCTGGAAAGATGGATGATGCCTCTCTAGGTGTGTGAGCTGATAGGGAATGACCTTCGTTGATGGAGAAGACACACGGTGGTAAGAAATATTAATGATGAGACAAGTACCAGAAACTTCAGGTATAGGAGAGATGTAAAAACAAAGGAACAAGCAAATGTTTCCTCAGCTCAACTGCGTCCAGTAATTGAAATAAATGGAACATCCCAGCTGAGGAAGGGAATGGCATCTGCACTGAGTGACAATGATCCCATGCTGAAGGATGGCTGGTGGCTCCCTACAGCTGCTGCTCGCTTTGCTTAATCATCTCCCAGCAGGAAGAGTGATAACATGCCAAAGGCGTCCATCCTTCTTTTCTCTCCCCTCTAATTGCTATTTTACTTTTCAAATAATTGACAGAGCTTAGTTATGCATTTTGTATTAGCCCAGAAGAGCTGTGGGAATGGGGAACACAGCCCAAGCCCTTCCATCCCAGCTGCTGCAGGATCAAATGACGGACTCTCTGCTCCTCTCTCCTGGTCATCCCATTACCATGACCCCCCTCCCTGTCAGTGAAAAGAGAGAGAGAAGAAAGACAAAGGAAATATTTTGCTTGAACTCCTTGCAGCAAAATACATCTCCTAAACCCAGAGTTTTTAATGTCATATTCACACAGTATGGTAGATGAAATTCAAGTGAAGGGGTTGCCCCTTTCTAACAGGAAGGGATGTGTAGTAATGATATTCAGGTGCTGTGCAAGAGATCAGAACGAAGTGATCCTCAGTTTGTTTCCACGGGAGCCCTGTCCATGCTCTTTCCCACCCCAAATAAGCAGCATTAAGCCCACTGGGTTTGGTAAGGGTGTTTACAGACACCAGAGTCCTTGCCTTTCTGAGCCTCCCCTCATCTGTTGCCCAACCCGCCACATGCAATCCTGCATTTAAAATGGGTACAAGAGGCTTGGGTCAGGCAGCAGAGAGCTCTGCAAGCTGCAAGAGCTCGGGATTTATTGGTTTTGTCCAGGGATCCACTGGCTGGGGAAAGTCCAGGGATAGCCCAGTGATAGCCCAGGGATACTGTGCCCAGCTTCAGCTCCCACTGCAGCTCTGCGCCCACCAAGGGGCTGGGACAGGCTTTGGTGCGACAGCAGTTTTAGGGTTCTTGTCCTGGGACAAACAAATCTTGTGGTGGCCTCTGTTACCTCCCAGCTAAGGCTGACGAGAGCCTGTCTGTCTGTCTGTCCCTCTGTGCTATGTGATAGCTGATGGAACTCAGAATAAATGCCCAATTCCTGCCCAGCTGGAGATGACAGCCAGCAGATCCTCGCCCCAGGGGGTTCTCTTATCCCTTTTTAGCATTTGCAGACAGAAAAGTGATCACAGCTTTTCCTTCAGCCCAGGGGGATTTCACCAAGCACATCTTTATGCCAAGTCTGGCATGTCGCTTCCGTGATTGTTTGGATGAGGCAGCATCAGATTTGTTAGAAACTCAAAGCAGAGTCCGTCTCCCACTTAGAGCACAGTTAACCCACATCTTTATCCCTACAAACATCGAGACATGGCAGGGCCAACACATAATTAAACAGCCAGTTTAACTGGTGTTATCAGTAAACAAATGCTGTTGTTTCTCCATATCCTAAAAAAGATCAAGTTTTCCATGTTACATCCAATGATTTGTTTTCAAGGTTTTCTGTGCAATTGCTTTCCACTGGGCCAGAAAGCAGCTAATCAGCTGAAGGCTCTGCAGTGGGCAATTGACAGACAGTTAATAGCTTTAAAAAAATTTTTTCTATGACCTGCCAAAGTTATTTAGGTTTTCTTCAAGGTTTGTAATACAGATCTATGTGCCAATTTATTTAAATTATTTTCCAGTATACCTTGAAAATCATGGAAAATCGAAATAAATGGATAAAGCATGGAGTGCAAGGATGTGTTGCTCCAGACTGTCTCCTTGGCTTCATCTTCACATAAGCACAGAAACAATAATAACAGTCAAATGTAAAGAAATTGGGAAAACATCAGCTTAAGCATAATTAATCACTGTATTACTGAATAACGTTACTGTATTACTGAATAACACGAAGAACAAACAATACATACGTAGCTCAGAGAGAAATCCAGATTTTTCATGAATCTTATGGAAAGATGTGATCATTATCAACTTCACAATATTTTAAGATGACTGTTTACATGTTAAGTCTTACAAAAATCTCACATTCATCTCTCTAATTTCATTCTCTGAGTTTTAAGGGAAAATCCCACCTCCCACCCAGCAAGGAAAGCTGAGGAAACTTCAGATGGAAATCTCCAGCGGATGTATTAGAGCTATAAAACTTAGCACATGAATTGTGGCATGGACTCTTATACATTTAGTGCAGCAATCCTGGGATCTCTATGACAACAATCCCAACAGATGCTCTCTGAATGCTGCTGCTGCACAAGGCACTTACTGTGCTTCTAATGGGAAAACCACTATGCTGATTCCCACAGATTATTTTTGGAATGAGAAATTGCTTGTTACGATATTTTACTAAGAATATGGAGAGGGGGTTGCACTGAAACATGTAAATGATCTAAAATTTGGGCTGAGTACAGACACAAAAGCAGGAGTTCAAGGTGATGTCAGTGCTCTCCTGCCTCTTCCTTCTCTCCTACGGAAGATCATTAGGAATTGACTGGTTTGGGCCCAGAATACCTCCAGGAAGCCTCAGCTGCAGTTCAAGCTGCATCATGGACCACAAGAGAATTAGAAAGGAGATCCCTTCACCTTCCACACTGGCTGGGCTGCTCACCAGCCATATCCCTATCTGCCCATTTATTTGTGGTTAGAGATCAGTGGAGAGCTGCTCCAGTTTTGTTTCATGAGACTGGAAGCAGTCAGAGGTCTGTCCGGTCCCTCCGCCAGGGCAGTGGCCACGTGCACTGCTAAGGACACGGGCAGAGTCCTTTAAATGTCTCATCCCACAAAACCCTATTTTCTTTCTTTTATTTTTTCTGACATAGGAACGGGCTGAAAGCAGCCTCCCCTGTTTGCAGCAATGCCTGTTTCCATGGCACCCAGAGAAGCAGCTGATGGCCTTGTTATAACAAAAACTCTAATAAATTTCAACAGATTGCTGGGAATTGCTTTTTTTTCCCCCCTAAACCCAGACAACTCTCCATTCCTGGAACCACCTCCTATATGGTCTGAAACTCTATGGTAAAGTTAAACTCTTCATAGTGATGATAGTTTTTTTAAACAAGAAATAAAATTTAACGTGCATCCCTCAGAGAGAAAGAAAAAACCCAAACCTTATCAATGTTTCTTAGCTATCATGGACTTGACAGAGCTCTAAATACGTTTGTCTGATGAATCCTACCTGTGCAACATCTGTTCACAGCCACTGAAAAGCAACCATGGATGGCCTTAGAGACAGAACATCTTCCCCCTTGAACTGTGCTCCCAAAAAGCTGCTAAGCTGCTGTGCTGCCCTGTGAATTTTTGAAAAGAGATAATTGAACATGGGCATTTTACACTCAAATACACTTTTCATCACTCTGATATTCACCTCTGTAAAACCTCATGAATATGTAGCACTGTCTTTTACCTCTTTTTAGTGTCTTCCATCCCAGGTTGAGTCAATTTTAGATTAATTTGGTTTCTAAGGTGTTGATCCTGAGGATCCTTTGATTTTGTGTACAATTATAACTGAACATTGAGGAGCATTTACAAAACTGGGAAAAGCAGTGGAAGAGAATTGTCTTTTCATAGTTTCAAAGGTAACTGGAAAAGTCCAGACATTATCCCTCGTGCTTTGTTAATTATCCTGGTGACAGCCTGTGTTACACTGGTCAGGAAAGAAAATCAGATTTCAAAACTGAGGACAAAACAAAAAGCAGTATTCAAATGACTGTATGGAAAGAAAAGTAGAGAAAGCAGTACTAACATTGCATTTGAGAATTCAGTATTAATGGAAGATTTTGTGCTAAATTCAGAGTACCTGTTTGCCAGAGGTGGCCTCAATGTTGAGCATTACCAGGTTCTTATGTTAAAGGGAATCAATGAATGTTTAACCTGAGCATTTCTCCACATCCTGTTCTCAGTTCAGTGCCTGTTACTGCACCTGCTCTGCTCTCTGCACCCCAGCACCTCACAGATGGTGACCCAAACTCAGTAAGGAACTGCTCAAAATATGTCTTTCCCCAAAGAACCTGTAATTCAGTTAATGAATAATAAAAATAATAGATCCTGCAGAACCATAGAACTGCATATTCTTAAACATGTGTCTTCTTGGCACACTGTGGAAAAACAACTGAAAAGCCTTAACCGAATTTCAAAGAGAAACCACATTTAGATATTAACTAATTGTCAAAAGTAACTGTCCTACAGGTAATTACAGAGAAAAATACCCAGAAATAAAATCACATGACCTTAACCAAACATGACCTCAAAGGAAATGATCTTTGGGAGCCACAGGAAGGAAAATATGGATAGGGAATAAAGTGAGACTGCTGTTCTTTAGGAACAGTAACTTAATCACTACTGTTACTGACAGATCATTTCACTATGAGAAATAACATACATTAAAACCATGGAAGAGTTTCTCACTGTTTTGGGAGACGCTGCTGTAACACATTGAAATTATCACTAAGGGGTTAGAAATGCACTTTGGCATCCCAGGCTCTACCATATGGTTTGCATCCCCACTTCTTGAGGAGCTGCGCACGTGTTCTGCACAGGCACAGGGAGAGTGTTCAAACAAAACACAGCCCCAGCAATTCTCCATCTCATCCACAAAGGGCTTAATAAAATGACTGAAATTACTCCAGTTTAGCACATCATTATAAATCATTTTGCAGCCCTAATAGTCTCAGGTTCAGACATTAAAAGGACAATAAAACTGCTTAGGAAATGTTCTCTCCACTTAAGAAGCACGATGGAATTCACCAAACTTACTTCAACGTCTGGGGAATCGCCAGGAACGTTAATAAACTAAAGTGCTTGAGGAGTCTATTAATTTTGGACAGTGTGATTTATCTTCTGATACTCTTTAGAAAGTTGCCCAGACAAAACTCCTCACTGGCTGATTTTGTGTACTGTTCCCAGCGCTCCAGTAGTTTTCTTTCTGCTCCCTACCCTGGAATGGACTTTTCCCCCTGGAGATGAGAAGCCCTCTCCACACCCTTACTCGGCTGTGTCCTGCCTGCTGGAGGGGTCCAAGCAAACATGCAATTTTCCTCCAAATATATGGAAAACATGACCCAGCAGCTTCCTCCAAGGCCTTTTTGCCTGGATAATCCCAGACAGACTGCTTCCAGGTGTGAGCATCCACATCCTGCCTTCAAGCCATGTAAAAATTGCCACTCTGCTGACAGAGCTCCACCTTACGGATTTCTATTTTTCATCTTTCCTGTTTGTTTGGCAGACTGAAGGATTGAAAAAAGCACGGGTTAGCATTTGGTTTGTTTTAAAATGCTGCAAAAATTTATTCTGCTGGCATAGCACATGACCCACCCTCCAGGGAGGGACACTGTGCTGCTGTCACCATTTTTGCCGTGACACCTTTATCACTGGCTGAGCAGGACTACATCCAATATCTCATCTTCCTCTCAGCACAGCCTGAAAGTATCACTACCATCCTGTTGATCTGTGCTGGCTAAGTGGCAAAAAGCTGCACTGTCTGTCCTCTCCATCAGGTTCCTCTGGTGCCATGGGGGCTTTAGATCAAACCAAGGCCATATAGTTTGTCCTGGAAATATATACATTGAATTTTCAACATGCATCCCTGTAGCAAAGTATGTTAAATACCACTGAGGGAATATTAAACAACTCCAGAAAAAACTGGCATTCTACCTAATTTCTTTCTTTGTGTCTCAGGCAGGTAAATTATTAGGAATTTGCTATCAGAGAGCAAAACATTTCAATGTTCCACATGATAATAGTAATGAGACGTGCCAACAACCATAATTTGTGCATTAGGAGAGATCGAAAGGGCTGTTTAAGGGCGTGACAGTGGCTCATTTGCCATGGCACAGGGTGACATTTTGTAAACCTGTGACACGGCTCAGACTGTGCTGCGCTGCAATTGCTACATGTGCTCCTTTCCTCCTTTTCCCCATCTTGACAGGGAAAGCAATTCCTACACCTTCAACTACAAACCAAAACAAATGAGAGGGAGAGATTATTTGTGTTTGATGTGTTCTGCTTCTCGCCACTCGATAATTTCATCCAATGGTGCTGCTCCACACAACTGATGTGATTTGTTGGACTCTCTAGCAGCTAATGTTTTTATTTTGAAATTGTTATCTTATTGATTAGATTTTTCATATACTTCACATTTACTTGCTTCTATCTCCTCCAAAACACTTTCCACACTTCATTTTGTCCACAGTGCAGTTCTACTTACTTATATATTATAACACATAATTTTATACAACATAGAACGAATGCAAAGTTCATGATCAATTTGAAAGATTAAAAGTAAGATTTAAATTCTCCTGGATGAAAGTGACTTCTGAAAAAGTTAATTATTCCTCCTTACCTCAGACTTACCCCTTAAAGCTGTCTGCTAAATCACAAGAGATCTGAAAGGATTTCACTTTTCACTCCTGGCCACAGAAGGGCACAGCAGAATTTTAAAAGCTCAAATAGTGTGTGAAACGTGAAGAGTTATTGCTACTATTTACAAAGCACCAGGAACAAGTCCTGCTTTCAATTATTTCTGAAGATACTCCACTGAGTCTGATCCCCCATTGCCCTGCATAATATATACATTTAAATCTACACAAAGTGGGTTAGAAAGCACTCCTGGTCTGCTCTGCAAACATTTCAGCTTGAAGTGACACTGATAAAGAGCCACAAGAGAGACACTTGTTTCTAAAAAAGATGCTTTAGGCTAACAGAAAATATTATCAATAAACCTTCTGTGTATTTGAGGAGGGGAAAAATAAGCTGTATTTCTAATGTGCCCTGTCAAGGCAGCTGGCTACAGTTCTCATTGGGTTTAATGGGATGTATTTGGTTTCTGCTGAAAACAGAGTGGAAACGGAACATCGGTTTCACAGAATATGTTATTAACATCTCTTATCTGAGAGATTATTATCTCATATAATATGATTTCTGGAGCAGTATTAGCCCGAGAAAATCCCAGAGACATGCAGCCTGTGGCTGGGAGAGGTTAAGCACAGTTGTATTTGCAGAGAGAGAGCAGAGGAGAAGGAAAGGTACCTGCTCAGGTCCTCAGAGAGCTGCTGCCCTCTGGCCTTGGGCTCCCTGCAGAGCACGTTCAGGCCTCAGGTGGGCATGAGGAGAAGGACTGATCCTGAGAGCCACCTCCAGGCTGGAAAGGCTGGAGCAGGGTGACCATCACCCTGCTGGGGGATCAGGGTGGAGAGAAAGGTCACCCACAGGACTGCGGAGGGTGTCAGCACTGGGCATCGGCCGCAGGGTGCTCTGAGGAGAGTCCAGTGCCCATAGCTGGTTCCAATGGGTCTGTCCAGCTCCAGAGGCTGTGAGAGTCAGCAGAACCGAGCCCTTTTGGGTGCTTGACCTTTGGGAACCCTCCTGCGGCACACTGTGTTGTGTCCTTACAAACGGTGTCAACTCCAACATACAAAGACCCCATGTTCCCACAGAGAAGGCAGGGGAAAGTTCTGTGGGATGTGCTGTGAGAATATCTGCTGCTCGTACATGTGGTAAAAACCACGGGGTTGAACTGGGGTTTTACAGCATTCTTAGAAGAGAACTTTGGAGGAGGAGGTTTGTGTCAGCTCCGTGACACGACCTTTGCAGCAGCCGACGGGCTGATTAGCTCAGCAGCCCATCAAAGCCTCACCACCACCACTGCCTCCCCCACATCCTTCCCCAGGGCTTTGCTGCTTTACTGCCAGTGAGTTTTGCAGTAACTCCTGGCTTTCCACAAGCCATTTGGGGTGACTGAATCCAGGATCCCTTCTCTTGTCTCTGCGTGCTCCCAGCAGAGCCTGCAGAGCCCCGCACACCTTCCCCAGGCACCCCCCTGCTCCTGTGGGGCTGCACCCCAGGGCTGCAGGTGAGGCCACCCAGCACCGTCTGGGCACTGGGAGGGATACCCCGGCACCTCCTGGAGCCACAAAGCCTCCAGGCAGGAGGAAAGGGAGCAGGATGGCTGCAGTGCTCACATCAGTCATCTCCATGCCCTAACACCCATGCCAACGGCAGAACCAGAGTTCCGGCACCTTGCACAGCATCAGGCAACATGAGAACATCTCCTCCAGGATGAAATGTTTCCACGTTATCTAATTAGGTGTGGCCTAACAAATAAGTTAGAGCAGTACTGGATGTTAGAATTTAATCATGCTGCAACTAACAATTTTTGTCAATCCTACAGGAAAAGAGGCAGCATTGTAAGTGAGTTGCATTCCCAGCACTGCCTGTTCCTCCTTCCTCCTGCACAAAAAACCAGGAACGCCTTCTGCCAAGAGAAACGGAATCAAATAGCTCCAGACATCTGTGAGCCTCATAGTGGAGATTATTTTCCTAGAAATAAGATCATGGATTCCACAGAAAAGTATTATTGCTTTTCATGTGATAGGATACCAACAACACAGCACTGAAATGATAAATACTAGAGATGGCAGAACTGCTTGCAATAAGATGTTAAGTGGATTCATTTGGCCTCTTGGTTTTTCTTTGTTAATTCTTCATGAGCTGATTTGAACAAATAATACTTATTTGATCACTAATTCATGCAAAGATGTTTCTATCTATAGACCACTTGCAAATGATGCACTGCTACTGCTGCCTCACGGTGTAAACAATCACATAAATTATATATTATGAACTCTATTTCCTGATCAGAGACTCGCTGAAAACAAAGATGAAGTGCACAAGAAGTGTCACATCCCTTGTGACCAAACTCCTGACCTGAGTGAGAATTCTCATCTCAGTGCAGCTGTGCTCATGTATTCCCAGATTCTTGGTGCAAACACACTTTTTTGTATCAGTACAACTGGCTGGAACAACTCCCATTAACTTCCCAAATGATGAGTTTTTGGAGGACCACTTTCAAATAATATTACAGTTGCAAATATAATGTGAAGTTTGTGAGTACAGAATAAATCCTGCTCTATTAAAATAATAAACAAAAGTGACAGGATATTAAACTGAGTTTCCATGAAAACGATTCTCTGTGGTCTCCTGTGCAGGTTCCTCAGCTCAGAGCTTGATTAGACACTGCCATCGAGAGCAACCATGAGCTAAGAGCTCAGCCAGGGAGGAGAGGAGGGAGTCCAATCCAATTTCACCCCAAATTACTTTTGTTTGCTCTTTGTTTGTTTGTGTTGGTTTTTTTCCAACTGCCAAACTCAAACGACTTCAACACAAAACTGCCAGAAGGCTTTTAATCTATGAGACAGAAGCAGGAAAACTTAAACCAGTAAAAAGCCACCAAACCAAACACCAAAGCTTAAATACAACCCACAAAGGGCTGAAACAGCCAACAAACTGATCCTGTGTAGGCGATAAACTGTAAGTAGATATAATAATTTGAAAGCTGGTCTTCATAATTCTTCATGTTTTGTCCCACGGAGCTTTTGCAGTCACAAGGAATACTTGTGAAATCCATAATCCATGGGAATATTCCATGTCTGTCCATGTGGGGCTGTAATGCTTTTGTCTCCTGCTGTATACAAATAAACACTTACGTACAGAAGAGATGAGGGCAGCTTGTGAAAGAAGAAGGAATGATCCCAGACCTGTTACAAAATAGACTTCAAGAATGTGAGGGAACTTTGTAGCACAGCCTCCCTAAGCCCTGAACTCAGCCTTTGGAGATAAGACAGGACCTGGCAAACTGGGATGCCGTAATTGTACTTCTGGGTTTAATTTATCCATCCTAATAATACACTTACATTGATGCCAGTCCCTAAGCAATAATCTCCAGCCTCCACAGTCTCATATGCATACTTCAAGCACATGATTAAGATGACTGGAGATTTCCTGGGGGGAATATTTAGATTTAGGTTCAGTACTGCTCAACTTTGCAACAGACAGAACTAGTTACTACACGTATCAAAACACATAGTAAGTAACAAATTTCAGATCTGTGGTGGGGGACACATTCATATCAGCATGACAGAAAAGCATTTATCCCACAGCTGATTAGGTTCTTGACCCACTAGTGAATGAATCAAATTTCAAATCTGATCTAAAGCATTTTTACTCTTCTTAGCCCTTTCTATCTTTTAATAAGCATGGAAGTTTTCCACTTCCTGCTAGAGTTTTGATCATCTATCCCTGTACTGCAAGGAAAATCTTGTACTTTTGCATTTTAATATGTTTTTCATCTTTTGAGTAAAGTTATCACTTATTTTTAACCATATTTATTCTTCAGGTAAGTGCGGCCAGAATTTCTTTTAAAATGTCCAAGAATTAAATCAATTAGCAGGTCTGGCCTGCTAGGAATTCTTCCAGGATCTGATACAGAGAACATAGCAAACACTCCTACAAACTTGAAAATTCTTTAAGGGGGTATCAACAACAAACTAAAAGCTTGTTGGTTTAGGCAACAGAGCATAGAGACACTGATGGAGAATTTCACCAACATGGTATGGTAAAAGTTATCAGCAACCCTACTGAGAGAAGCACAAAGTTAGGAGGACTTCCTTTGCAAGAATAAACATGTGAAAATACCTGTTCTATCTGTGTTTAGAGTTCCACCTCCCATGCTGGTGGACAGGAGACATTTCCCTCTCACAGAGCCTGTAAGTCATAGAAAGTGCAATTTCACCATGATAAGAATTTTTAAACTATCACAGATTCAGGCAAGAGCAGCAAATTTTCTAAAGGGTTTACTTATGAAAGTCAAAGTATTTTATTTTGAGGACTGTAAATGTCTGCTCAGACTTCTGGCTGATCCTGGAGGCATTCTTTGATCTCTAGGGAAAGACAGAAGAGGCTGGGGATCTGCATGAGCTGGGGGCTGAAGCAGTGCTGGAGCTTGGGGATGTCACCCACACACTGTACTCCTGGCAGAGCCCCTTTCACCTCCGTGGAGTTTGGGAGAGCTGGAATACAAACCTCTGCCTTACAAACTCCACGTGGGATTGGTGACTCTCTACCTATCCCCTTGGACTGGGGCTTTGGGTTCAGCTGTTGGTTTTACTCACACATTGAACTGAATCCCCACAGCACAGTGACAGAGGTTTGTGCCTCTGATCCAAGCCATGCCTCGCAACTCTGCATCATTCTGATTCAGTAAAAGTAGCAACTCACTTGAGACTTTCACAAGCGTCACACTGACCCAAAGCAATCCCTTCAAAATTCTGTGAGCATTTGCAGCATCCTTATTATTCAGCATTTTTGAGCTGCTAAATCTGGGAACAGCTGTGGATAGATGCTTGGAGGATTAGGCTGTACTTTGCTAATAGGACCTGACTGCAGCATCTCAGGAAACAGTGAAAGTCATGCTATAAATAGTGAAGGTTTCTGTTACAAAATGCTTTTACATATATTAAATCAAGATGCCATAATTAAAGTAACCATTTCAGAGGAACGGATAACAAGGAAAAAGTCATTAATAATCTCTTGCCTCGTGTGGCTCTGGGAAAAGAATCTGATTGAGTCAAGCTAAAAATGCTCTGCAATTGAAACAAAATAGGTATTTTCATTGGTTTAAAACAAATTACTGGTAGTGAAAAGGATAAGGAAAACATACAAGTCTATTAGTAATACACACTGCTATAGGTCTTCTACGGTTTTTCTAAGCATATCACAGTGTTTTCATAATCACAATCAAAACAGCTGGTTAAGTGAGTGATGCAATGTAAATTACAGAATTAAAATGTTTCAACCATTTTCCTGCAGATTTGGAATGGCTCTTTAAAGCATCTGAAGTGCCAGTAGAGTGCCAGGATTCTCTACAGTCAGTGATTGTCTGCTGTTTGCAATCAGTCTCCAATTTGTCACTCTGCTTCCAACAAAATATTAATGTAATCAGATGAAATTATCCCCCTTCCAGCCCCACGTGTGGTTTGGAGTCAGTGCTGTGTTTGCTACTGCTCAAAGTAGGTTCATGGTGCTCCAAGGAAGCAAGAGATGCTGAGAGATCAAAAGGTGACAATTTAAAAATGATACTTGAAGCAGCATTTTAAAATACCTCATGGCATCATAAAGTAGAGAGTGTCACTCTGTCCTAGGACACCATTCCTGAGATCCCAGAGGCTTCCTGGGGAAGGAGAATATTTGACACCCCACTGCAGTCTTGCTTGTGTCCAAGCAGGGCTTCAATTTATAGCAATAAAGCTGGAAACCATGAACATCAAAAATCTGTAGAGAAATTAAGTTACCTTAAGAGCACAGTGGTGTAATTAGTCACAATTAGTGGAGCTATCAGTTGTAAGTGATTAAAAATGAGGCTTAGATAAAGACGGTGAATTTGACTAAAAATGTTTCCGTTAGAAAGATTTGACCTTCTTACCCATTAAATCTGAACATTAATCCGCAGATGAAAATCAAGTTACAATTGAACAGAGACAATTACATTTCAATTTTGGTTGACAGTAAGCTCAGGTTTCAAATCTAATACAGTTATTTTGTGACCTCAGGCACCTCATTTAAAGTCCTTTCCATCTCTAAATGAAGGTAATACTTCCTTGCCTTTGTGAAGAGCTTTGAAACCTTGGCTGAATTGTTATTATTTATGTGTACAGCCCTGAAAGCATAACTCAACAGGATGGCTGTGTTTGCACATCCGAGCCTGGATGTTATTGTGAGCAAAATATTTACTCTCTCTGCACCCAAATAAATTTTGCTGGAAATATTGCAGCAGATGACTACTAACACTTCACTTGCCTGCTTGTTTTTCCAAGAGAATCCTAAATAAAGTTCTGGATCCTACCAAAATGTATGTACTTGACTTTCATCACAGAAATCAATCCACTGAAATCCATGGGATTGGTCACATGCCTCTGTTCAGGCTTAAGTGCACAGCAGCAGCACAATCACAACTTAAGGGAGCACCAAATATCAAACCCATTTTTAATCCATGCAAAGTCAACACATCCTACACCAACCCCACCCCGATGCCTTTGTCCTCACATATCCCAGCTTGTCACACTCCCAACGAAGTCCTTGGATCAATGGCTACATAACTACATTGAGAGATGAAATGCACGAATTTTTCATTCATTACAGATTCTGGCTGTCCCCTGAAGAATTGCCTGATCTCATCCTCTGGGGTTTAAAAGTGTTCAACTTCACCAATAAGGAAAGGAATGAAGTGTTGAGTAATGGCAGGGGTTGATAGATACAATTTAATAGTGATGACATCAGTGAATATGTTGTCTAATTAAAAAGAGATAAAAAGAAAGATTGGTAAAAAGAAAAAAAATAAAGAAAGATTGGAAATGTATAAGCATGAAAAAAAGAGCTCTCTTTCAGCCTCTACCCTAAGAAGTTATTAAATTACCTCCCCTCAAGCTCAGGAGCACTGCCCTGTTTCCAAGGGACAGCTCTACTCCGATTACCCTCCGTGAGCAAGGGAAGGTGGTGGCAATTCAGCAGTGGAGCACAGGGCAGGAGAGCACATTCAGGGTTTCTCTGAGCAGTGTGACAGCACAGCCATGGGATCAGCACATTTCTGGAGCTGCACAAACACCCTGAGAGGCCTCTTGGTGAGACACATTCCAGGGATGGAAGGAAGGCAAGTCACTCAACGACTTCCTCTCGTGCAGGAGATGCTGTGAACAACAGCTCCAACAATCTCAGGGACGAACTGTGCCAAGACGAAACACGGGGGTTCCTTTCCTTTTGGATTTTCTGCTTGCACAGTCCAGGCACTGCTTCCCACTCCAGCTGCAGACATGGCTCACATGCAAAACCAGCACTGCAAGTGCCCTGCCAGGTAAACTGACTCAGCAGGTACCGGAGAGCCAGACCCGTAAAATGCGCTACTTCTCAAGCCCCTGACTCCCAGAGAAGCCAGGGAGCACAGCCCAGCTGCTGGAGTCCACAAACTCCACTCTGGGTTGGTGCCTGCAGCTGGTGCAGGCTGACTTCTGTTGCACAGGTCTGTGGTGAGACTAGTGCACTATCAGTTTTCACATTTAGGAAAGATTTTCCTGTCTCCTAAACTGCCTGTGCCATTCTGAAAACAAGGGTGAGGAGGTGTGCCTGCAATA
Organism: Corvus kubaryi; assembly: GCF_017639235.1. NCBI lineage: Eukaryota > Metazoa > Chordata > Aves > Passeriformes > Corvidae > Corvus > Corvus kubaryi. The sequence goes on along the minus strand of NW_024582058.1, from coordinate 5,417,772 downwards.
TATCCTGCATCACCACTGTTTGCTTGCTGTGACAGTAAGGGTTGGCACACAAATAGCAGCCATCTCTGCGAGTGAGGTATTTTTCTCACCTCCTGAGAAGGGGATGGAATATCCCCTCCTCTAAAGAAAGTGACTGTTCTTTCATATTCTTAAGCCTTCTAGGTTGTGTTTTTGTAGCCAGCAGCCAAAAAAAGCTCCAAAAGGAGGCTTCAGAAGTCAAATAAAAGCCAATGTGTACGTGAAGGTCGCACGCACAGTCACCAGGAGCAGCTCTATTTCTGCATTGCAGCTGAAATCAAGATTATGCCTCAGGTTTCCTCTGCAAGCCCCCAGGGAGAACATTGCTCACAGAGATGCAAAATTAAAAGTACAAGTACAATGGATTTCTTGCTCATTGGGTACGAAGGCCACAAACAACATGACTGCACTTGCATACAATAAATAGAAGTGCTTTCATTTAATGATGACTCTGCTGTTACCAAGAACACCTTTAAAGCTTTCAAAATATATTTGCAAGATTTCCTCTTTCTCACTGGTATAAGCAAAAGCAATGCAGAGCAAGTCAGTAACTGGCTGGAGCTCAGAGCAGAGCCATCATCATCTCCGGCAGAACCTTCTATCACTTACAAGGAGTGAATGACACATAGGCAAAATTAAAAGTATTACCTAGGAGGAAAAGACCTAAAAAGTAGCCCAGGGCTACAGAAAAAGCTGTAACTATGTCAAAACAACAAGTCTGAAGGTAAATAAAAACATGCAATAGAAGCTCTACTCTAAAAATTGAAATTTCCAGTTTTTTCAGTTTCTTAAACTTCAATGAAAGCCAGAGGAAAGGTGAAAGAGGGATGTGATGCACCTCCAGCTTTCAGTCTGAACTGCCTGCAATGTATCTCCTGCTGAATTGGCCGTGTTTATCTAAAACTGGGGTTCTAAGCTCATGACAAAGATCATCTGCATTATTATGAGTCACATGGAAAATCATCAGTCACGTTCCAGAGGGCTATATTAAAGTATAAATGCGCTTAAAAATGTGTATAGGTCAATACTTGGGGTTTTTTTGGTTGTGTTTTTTCCATGTGTGCATGTGCCAATATGCGAGGAAATACATGGTTTTACTTCAGCAGTATTCCCTTTCGTTCAGAGCCACAGTACAATGTCCTACATGGCTTCTAACTTTGTTTACCTGGAATTTATAGCAACATATGTAAGACAACATTCAAAGCTTGGTAGCTGTGGCCAGATTCCAGCTTTTCATTGGTTAAATGAAGGGATGCAAACTTTGATTTTTCTTCTGGTGTTGTTTGTTCAACAGGAAATAAGATGAGAAGAGGTAGGGAAAATGGGTACAGAATGAGGCTCTGTTCTTCTTCACAGGAGAAAATTATTACAGAATATGCAACTTGAATTGCATGACTCCAATTATTTGGTACCTAAATTTCATCCGTTTTCTTCTGTAGAGGGATTTAACTGAAGAAAACTCCCCTGGGATCATTCCCAGGCTGTTCAAATGTCTCTCTTAAGCAGGTGAAGTGACAATTACATAGGCTGTCATCAGGCAGAGCATCTGAGAGTCTCACTCTGGCAGCCTGTTGAGATGGCCAAATCTCAAAATTAAGCCTGTGCCATGAAGAACATTCCAGTCCAGGACAAGCAATGCTGTGGAGCCTGCGGGAGCTGTAGGGAAATGACCTCATACTTCTCTTTCTATGAATTTTAAGCACTGGTACTTCCCTGCTAGGTCTGTGCACCACGGACCATGAGAAGCAGAAATATTTGACTTTTGGGTATTTAGCAGTGAGCTAGATTGAATACTTTTGCTCTGGGTAAGGCAGACATTTGCTCACACTCGCTGAGCACATTACTGTATTTTCCACATGTGCAGCATGTGAATTACCTGTGAAACCAACGCAGACCAGCTCCCTGCAGCCAAGCAAGAATGTCAAAGTAAATGATGTGCAGATGTTGTTTTCTCACCCAAACACCCACTGCCCCTCATACTCTGTCTCCCTTCTCACACACAGCTTTTTTACTTTATTGCCTTCAAAATCTTTCCGTTCCCCCAATTATCCCTGCCACTATCCCTTACTCTTCACAGGCTATTTGAAAATCTACTCCTATTTTAAACAAGGTAACAGTTACCCAAGGTGTGTGTTACCTGAGTATACCCCATGTGCTCCTATTTACTAACAGATTCCAGATACTCTCCTGCCAGGAGTAAAGAAAATACCCCTCACATCTAACAAAGAGGAGCTCCTCTGACTTTGTTTCTCTTCTTGTCACGAACATGTCTGTTAGTCTTTATTTATAACTAACCTCAAATAATATTAAATTACACCACTAGAGAGACTTCTTAAATAATAGCTATACAAAAAGTCCCACTTCATCCTTAAAATGCAGGGAGTTAGGAATGTTAAAGAACCAAAAGAAAGAAAAAAGAAAAACAGAAATCTGCAAATTGTCAGGAAAAAAAAAAAAAAAGGCTGGCAGGTGGCACGTGTAAAAACTCTCTAAGGTTTACAGTATAGTGAAAAAGATTCTGGAATACTTCAAGGCGTTGCAATGTTATTTGAGATGAATAAAAGTGAAACATTGTGTTGTTTTCTCTGAAATCGCACTGTTGTCTGAGGAGCGGGGCATTTTGTCTTCAAAGGCATCTGTTATGCCCTCCCTCCTCACGTGGCTCTGTGTGGGCCATCAGAGACAGGCTGGTTTCTGCAGGTCACTTGTCAAGTCTGTGACAGAAACAGCAGACTGGAGTTGAGGTGAAGCTGTGCAGTTGTGCTTTAGACCCTCCCAGCATCCATGCTCGGGCTGAAAGCAAACTCTGTGAAGCTGCACAGGAAAAGGCAAACTTAGCCGTAGCAAACCATTTCTGCAGAAGGCTGCTTTACATTCCAGCAGCATTAGGATTCACAGGGGATTGCACAGTGGGGCCGTATGTTTAGCTATAGAGGCATATGTTGGATACTTTACGGACATAAAGTCAGAATCCCTCAGCTGTGCCTCAGCAGAAGGGTTGCAATGGCCCAAGAAACATATCCTGAAGCACACTGAAGTTACTCATTTATCATGGCTTTCTCCTGCACCAAAATCACTCAGAAAGAAGCAGCAAACAGCAGTGAATGAAAAGAAACCCTATTTCTACAGGCTGATTTTAAGTCACAGGTTCATCGCCTCTGCAGGTAAGGAGATGCTGTGCTCAGGCTGTGGATGGAGGCTCCAGGGGGATTTCACAAATTATTAACAGGGGAAGGAAGACAGAGAGCTCAGTCAGACTCCAAAATGCTCAGATTGCTCTAGGTATTTGCCTGGCCAAAAATAAAACAAAACGAAACAAAACAAAGCACTGAAATAACCAAGAAGGCAACTCCCCCTCTTCAATACAGTTCCAGTGTTTTACCACCACAGCGAACCTATGTCTTGCCAGCCCTGCTGTCCCCAGCTATTCCATTACACACAAATAACAATCCACCCAGGGTGCTGAAAATGGCTGCACACAGCTGGAAAATCACTTTTTCTAGCATATTCTTTGTCAATTTTTGCCCCTAATACACATTTGACCTGCTGGTCAGACTGCCCACTGGCCCGGCCTCATCAGGAGGAGAGAAAGGAGAGAGCACTGTCAATCAAGGGCTCCTCTGGCTTGCTCCCTCCGAGTGTTTATTGAAGGAATGACTAAATCTGTGTATGAGAACCTTTTTCCAAAAAATAACTGCCTGCTTGTGGTGCTCAAGTAAATATCTTTTATTGCCCATGTGCAAGCTCTGGTTTTACAGAGAATCAGGGAGATTAAGGATTAATTACAGCATCCATGGCATGTGCTTTGAAAAAATGAAGCCTCCCAAAATAAAACCAAGCCAAGCAGAGCTGCTGTGCTCAGGACTTTACAGTTTCCATCCCAGAAATCCACCAGCCCAGCTGTCTGCACACTGTATGGAAGCACAAAGCATGGGAATCCCACGGACTGGCTGCTGATAATTCCTAGTCTGGATTTGTAGGCACCAGAGGTGTAGATCAGCTTAGCAAAACCACCAGCATGTTATACTGCATGGAAGTGAGGGCTGAAATTTGAATGGCTCCATCCAAGGAGACTTAAATAGGATGGATATTGCAAACCAATAATTTCTCCCTACATACGTGCAAATCTAGTTTTTCTGTGTTGAATTTCATTGAAAAAGGTTATCATATAATCTTCATAACAGGGCTTTATGGAATGACATGTTTACCAACACTGCAAAGCTGTTAAACTCTGCTCCCCTGAACACAAAGTGAACTTTGCCATCAGAGTGACCATGATTTCACATTTGGCTCATTTTTCATCCTTAGAGAATTTGGAGCTTACCAACCAGCATTCTGATTTTACTCCTCTCCATTCAGTGCCAGCTCATTTTATGTCTATAGGAAACTGATCAAAGTCAGGTCATTAACTGCTTTTTTACAAAGCAATGAAAAACTCATTCATTTTGAAAGGGAGCCTACACTATGAATGTTCTTGTGGTTTACACTAAAGATTGATCTGGTATCTATTTATCAGTGCAGTTCTATGTACTTTGACTAATGGCTCTTTAGGTCTTCAGACTAATGGTTTCTTCATATGTTTCTGCGCAGAAGTATTTGCCACTAACTTCAGAGAAAATTAGGTTCATGAAATAAATGTTTATCACACTGAAAAAGTCAATGAGAAAAAAAACCCTGCATAATTTAAAGGGCTCCACTAATATGTAAATCCATGCTTTATACAAATAGGTAAATAGACATTAATTCAGAAAAAAAGCTGGATTTCTAACACTTTTGGCTGTTCTATGTATCTTTTAAATATTTTGTGTCACACCCCATTTATCTTCTATTTTTATTTCCAGATATTGGTACCAGTAAGAGCCCCTAGCAGTTGTTTCACCCTCATCTTCCCTGGCTGCCCAAGTGGGCAGATGGGGAAGTGGCAATATTTGCTACATGAAGAAACATGGCCCTGAATGTATCAACTAAAATACATCGGTTAACTTAACCAGAACGGTGGGAGTTGATTTTGATTAACTGCAGTCAAGGAAATCATATCCAAGTGATGATGGATCCCTGTGAATGTGGTGTGGGAATGGAGTGTTGTCAGCTACAGTGCCAGTTACTAGTTTATAATATTTTAACGACTCATGTTTAGGCATTTTAACTAAAAGCAGTCAGTCTATTAAACTTTTAAATGTAGATGCATTTAGGATGTGAACACTCTTCAATTTCCACTCGGTGTGCACAACATCTTAATAACATCATTACACATAAATACATCGCTGTACATGAGGAGTAAGCTGTGGTACAGCAGAAATTGGATTGCACATTTACCCTAATTATCTGATGAGACAACATTATACCAATTAATTACATTTTTTTATTTCCCTTTCCACCGAACAGTGCTTGGAATTGAAACAACTTTGTACTGTTATGGTCTAAGCCTAACTTTCAACCAAGATAAAAAAAAAGAGTTCCAATACTGTTTGGAAAAAGCCCCCTTATCCACAAGTCTGGCAGAGAAGGGGGGCTGGGATAGCATGCAATTTTTCAGTATCTATGTAAGACGGTCAGGGAAAGCCATTCAGATGCTGAATGGAATTCCATTCCTTGTTTTCACACCGCCCTTCTCTCCATGGGTTATCCTTTCACGAGTTCTGTGAGGCAGAGACCCAGCCAGTTTTTCCTTTCCTAAGGCCAGAGTCCAAAATGGACATGTTAAAGGACACATAACATTCCCATTAATCCTCTAACTCAGCCAGGTTACACTTCCTTGCCACAAAAATTGTTCTGGCTCCCTGTGGATACTAAAACAATTTGCTTGGAAGCTCATAGGAGGGCCAGTGCAATCCCAGCTCTAAAAGGAAGGTGGCTGCACACGCTTGTGTGGCTGGGGGAAGCAGGAAAATGGGACAAAATCTGGGACAGGGCAGACCTGAACATGGCCTGGTTCCATGGGGACAGAGAGGGTTCAAGGCTGTTCTGCAGCTTGGCACTGTCCACATCATCACCAACATAACTTTTTTTTTTTTAGATGCAAACTAAATTTACATGAAAATTGTAAATCTGTCAACTGAAATCCCACAATACTATCTTAGAAAATCAAGACAGGCTCAAATCCTATCTATAAGCACAAGTAGAATCCGTGAAGACTGTAGTCATTTAATGACTGCCTGTTACAACCAGTCAAAAACCACAGAAGAGAGAAACTCATGATTTTAATCTTAGAGACATCTTTATATATAATATCTTTAACAGATTTAAATATATTTTCTATTTCTACTGTAACTTCATTTCTTCGCTTTCCTAATTTTTCCTTTTTTTGCTGATCATCCCTCCATTGCTAAGTGAAAGCCTCACCTGCCTCAGTGAAATTTCCAACTATAATGCCTTAAACTCAATCAATAAAAGTGAGTTTTACAGAACACTTGAATTAATGAGGCGCCGATAAAAATTCAATGGTTTCACTTTCCATGCAAATGGGCTCTAACATGCTGTACTCCAGGTACAATCCTTCTGGCACTAACAAGGAGTGCTGGCCTGAATGCTAAATGGTCACACTGCTTTGGGGTGGTTCCTGCCACCTTCCACAGCTGACTGCCACAATTATCCCGGAGAACCAAACACATCTTCTGGAAATTAGGAAAAGAGAGATGGTCCCAGCAGCGCTGACCTCTGAGCCCTGTTTGCTACAGGGACATGGAGCTGTTGGGGTGAACCCAGAGGAGACCCCCAAGCTGATCAGAGGGATAGAGCACCTCTGCTATGAGGAAAGGCTGAGAGAATTGGGATTGTTCAGCCTGGAGAAGAGAAGCTTTGGGGTGACCTAATTGCCCCTTCAAGTACCTGAAAGGCACTTAAAAGAAAGACAGGGCAAGATATTTACAAGAGCTCGAGTGCCAGAACAAGGGAGCATAGGTTCAAATTGAAAGAGTAGATTTAGACCAGATTTTAGGAAAAATTCTTCTCTGTGAGGGCGGTGAGGCCCCGGCACAGGTTGCCCAGAGAAGCTGTGGCTGCACCATCCCTGCAAGTGTCCAAGACCAGGTTGGAACTGGATTATCTTCAAGGTCCTTTCCCACCCAAACTGTTCTGGGATTCTATGACTCTGTTACTTACTGCTCAATAAGCTTTGGCAGCGCTAGCAACAAATACAGCCAAGAAACGTCCTCTGATACTTACTGCTGTAAGTTATTTGTATCTGCAAAGAACTGAGGACAGAGTTTTCTCCCCAAACTGCACCACCCTGTACTCATTATGCCTTAGAAATGTAACAGCACAGAAAACCAGTTCCTCTACTTGACTGGACTACAACTGCCCTGCAGAGAAAATGTCCTGCCCACGGAAACCACCCCCTAATGGTAACTCTCCCCTCTACAAGGGATTGTCGAGAGGTTTTCACAGCCCATATCAATCCCCAGATTAATGCCCAACACCAGCTTTTGCTTTGCTGCTTCATTTATCATTCCAGGATGCCTTCTCCCTGGCTGCACTGAGGCTGGTGCCCACACAGCAGTCAGACTTCCCTAAACATCTTTAAATAGCTGAAGTGCAAACCCAAACACAGCTCTCTGCCTGCCTTTTGACACAGGAGCAGTGAGAGGCATTAATATTCATTGATAGGAAAAAATAATTTAACTGGAATAATTATTTTTAAAATACCTTTTAGCAGAGCAGAATCATCTGTGGGTCCTGCTTATCAAGACCATTTACCTTGCAGGTCATTTCTGATTAATAAGAAGTAGGTCTAATTGATATTTAATGGGAATTCTGGCAATGCTATTTGAAAGATACTTTTGCCCGTTGTTTTGCATTTAGAAACACCCCGCTGTCAAACTCTTCAGTTTGATAGTCACTGATGGAATAAATATTTTGAAATTCACTTTTTGTCCCCTGGTTAGATGGGAACAGGCACAGGATGATGGCTGTGCACAGCTCGGCTGTACTTGCAGGCGTTTGATGTTGCACTTTGGCTCAGATTTTTGATCTTTGATTCCCACTCCCGGTTTTTGCCTGACTGCTTGTTAACAGCAGTGCCTGGGACAGTTCTCTCACTGGGGGGATCCACCAAGATGGAACACTGCCTCTCCATTTGTGCTCTCCCTCCCTCAATCCGACCCTTTCCCATCTCACACAACACGGACCGTGTTGCCAGAATCGCCCTTCCAAAACCTGAAGTGATTTAATGTAGCATACAAAATGTCATCTATACAACTACATGTGAAATGGGGAAAATATGCAAGCACAGAGAATTGGCCTTGGAAGAGTTCCACAGAAAGAATTTTCTTTTAGAGAAACTGGCTTTATTCTCTCAGGGGAAGCACAGGGGAGCTCCTGCTTCCAATTTCCTATGATGCCTGAGTTCTTCACGCTGGGCCACTGGGTTTCTTCAAGGCACTCAGCAAAGCAACACATGGAGAAAGGAAAAGAAAAGGTCTGAGACTTCCAGGGTGAATTTTATGCCAAAGACCATTGCAGGAGTGAATTTTACCTCCTTGGGCTTCAGATTGCATCCATAATGCCTTGAGAAACAATAGCCTGATAAGAAGAAACTGGATATATCACTAATTCACATTTCTTGGGAAAAGGAAGATATTAAGGCAGTTGCTGTTTCCTTCATAGTCATTTCCTATTTGGGATTTGGTAAAAAGGCAGTATCAGACATGGGAAAACAAGAAAATAAAAAACCCCAGAATTCACTGCCCTGTTTGCCAGTTCCAAAACATCTACAAGCACCCAAGACATTTGTTGTTTTGTTGACCACAAATGTGAATGAGATCATGAAGCTGTCTCCACAGAAATAAAAGGATGAAGGCTCAGCAGAATATTTGATGTTCTGTGCAAGGTTCAGGCCAGCCAGACCCAGAGGAGTAACAACAGTCTGAATCTACCAACATCTGCAACTGCTGCTGTAAAGGGTAAAGTAATTCCTTTGCCAAACAGGTGAGAAAAGCAAGGCAACCATTAGACAAAACTTCTGTGTGGCACTGCTTCTCTTCACAGAAAAGCATGAAAGAGGTGTTAGAGATGTTTCAACACCACCAAGATAAGGAGACATCAAAGAGTTGCTTCTTCAAGTGTGGCCAAGAGAACTAAGATTTTAAAGGAATCAAAACTTTGAGCCATTAGGAAGAAAAATTTTCAATATTTTTATTCTTTTAATGTCCCTCAGTGAAAATTCCCCTTTTTCTCTTGTCACTAAGGAAAGACATTCTGACTTGTTTCCAGGGCTTTTGGTGACTGAAGGAGCAGGAAAAGAAGTGGAATGGGAAGGATGGCATAAAGTAGGAATCCTGGACTTGGCACCTCATCCCTTGCCATCCAGGCAGCACCTGCCAGCACACTGCTAATCCATGTGTCAGGCCATGTCCTGGCTCCTGCTTTTCCCTGATGACAAATACCTTTACCCAGACAATTTTACAGCCATCTGTTGATTGGGCAAACACCACCACTCCACATTCCCAGGAAAGCCTCCACCTGGGTGTTTCAGGCCAAAGGATAATTGAGATGCCATTCGAAAGACATACCCAAAACAAGCTGGGTTTGAGAAGGGCGAGCCCTTCCGAGGTCAATTCCCCCAAAGAGCACTAATGATCTCCTGAATAATGAATCAGGGCACAGCAGCAGCTGGTGCACAACCAGGAGTGAGTGGGAGTTGTCAGTCTGGCTGCCAAATTAAAACCAACACAAACAAACCAACCAGCACCTTAAAAGGGTATGTTCTGCTTACCTGGCCACGTTGATAGAGCTTCGTTTTACACGCCTGTTTTGGTTGTATCTAATAATTGCCTCATGTATAAATATTTCTCTCTTGTTTCACCTTTTAATGGCTGAAATGTTACTATACGGGTCCCAAAAAATCTGGAAAAGCAGTTAGTGTTGGCTTTTGTTAGCTTTTTGTTAACTCTGGTAAAAACCTGATTGTACCACACTACGAAAATGATGAAACACCCAGTCCAGCTTCTCCCAGGTCTCATAGCATGAGTGAGGCAAACACAGACTTAGACAAATCCACCAGGAGAAGGGCTGGGGCACAATCTTTTCCATTAAATGTAATTTAGCCCAGGTCTGCTGCTTAGGAAGTCCTCCCTGGAACAAAGCAGGAGCATTCCCACTATTTATTTGCTCAGGGAAGTTATCCTGAAAGTTAAGCACTGGGAGTGGAGGTGGGTGGTGTTTGGTGGTTTTTTGACAGCTTCAGTTAGGGAAGGCATCTCCAGCCAACAACACATTTAAATACTTCACTTGCCTAAATGGGATTCTGGGATTAATGCCTATTGGGCTGTGTGCTCCCAGTAATACTGGGACTTTATGCCAGAAAACATGGAAAAGAGCAATGAGCACAATGCTGTAGGAGCTCCCAGATTTCTGGTGCTTTGCAGCCATATGCTCTTTGTTCTGCTGCTGTCTGGGCAGAAGAATCATAGGAATTACATGAAAGAGATGCACCTTTGGCACCCAAGGAGATGCTTTTAAAAACAGCAGAAGGTGAGCCCAGTGCCCCTCTCAAGTTCTGAGGAGTCAGGAAAGGTGAGCAAGAGACCCCCTGGTTCTCCAGTGATGAGTTCAGCCAGAAGCCCAGAGCAGTGCTCAGGCAAGTACTGACCCAAAGACCTCACTGAAGGTATTCACACCTTTGCAAACTGAACTTCACAAGAATATGCAGGTGAAAGTGCAATTTCTGACTAGAGCCTGAGAGAAAAAAGGAAAAACCAAACATAAATTTTAAAAAGATATTATTTTCCTCTCCTTTGGCAAAAGTTTGAAAAACTCCGAACTTCAGATGTGCATTTTCTATTTCCAAATGCAAAAACGTATCTGCATGGTGCAAGCCCAACTCTGTGAGCTGAGTAAGAAGTTTCTTTAAGCAAGGCAAGGTAAACAGAGTTTCTGTTGTCCATTCATTTATTCAGCTCTTACCCCTGGGGCTAAACTACTCCATCTCTCTTCTGTGCACAGCCCTGCTTCTCATTTTAGCAATTTGCTTATCGTTAGGCCCTGTACTGAGTTTAGTGCTGGGAATCTGGAATTTTAGACCTCAGAAGATGCCATCATTCATTATCCTTGATATCATCCACTAATCCAAACCCTATCTTTCATCTGCCTTCAGGTGAGCCTAATACCACTCCATCACACCTCATCTACCTGAGTCTTATTTCCACTCTCTCTGCAGTCAAAAGAGCTGTACCTGTGCTGCTGATAATGCCCTGTTTTCGTTAAGAAGAATGAAAAATAGAATCAGGTAGAGGATGGAGATGCAGAGAGAATAACCATAAGGAGTTTGTGCTCTCCCTCACCATACCCCAGAGATTACAGGTGAAGTTTGAAGCTTAGGGAAAGACATGTGGAAGTGTTAAATGTTTGACACTTTTCCCTTCTGGAAGCAAGATACAAAGCACATCTGTCATGTGTCATTAAGAAAAGCACCTAATTCAACTGTAGTGATGGAATGCAAATTGTTTAAGAGGCCACAGTCTCCCTGGGGTGGAGAAATGGCCCTGCAGGAAGCTGATTGCTGAGGCCTCTTGCACACAGTGCCCAGGAGGGCTCTGCCAAGGGGGGGCTTTACCTCCCTGTCTGATGCTGTGTTGAGCTGACTTTTGAGTTAATATAAATTATTCATGGCCCTTTTATCAGTTGTTTCTCCTACTTTGTCCTCTGCTTGATTTTGGTTCCAGCTGCCAGATTGCCTGGTGTCTCTCCAGTATAAATGATAAACTGATATTCCAGATACATTTGTCGTCATTTGGCTTTTGCTAACAAATTAATACATGTCAGTACTTTAGTATTTATATATCCCAGGGTTAAATTATAGGAATTACAGTGATTGTTTTATCATCACAAAGAATACTCTGAGTTCTTTGTGCTCCACTGGAGTAGTGAAATTATTTTGACATTTTTAAATCCCAAGAGTTATTTCCAAGATACAATGGAATTGTTCGGTGGCTCCCTTTTGCCTTTTCTTTAGCTTTGCAGTTAGTAATAATTTTCTTTACTAAGTAATGCCCATTAGCTACATGTATAACCTCCTGAAAAGTATCCGAAAGAGAGTACAATCCACTGTAATAATCCTGTCACAGCAGAACTGTTTGGGAGTTCCTTTGCAAAATGCCTTAAAAAACTGTGTGCACAAGAATTTTCTATCAACAGCTGAGAGGCTTTAGGCAAAAAAAAACCCTCCAAGTATTCAACTCCTTTCTAAAAAAAACCCTATAAAATAATGCGAATTTATCCTACTTAATTAGATTTATTAGGCACAAAATCTAAGCACAAAGGAAGCATTTTCCAGGCAACTACAGAGAGCAGAACCCATTCCTCTTTGGAGTTTCCCTATCACAAAGGAGTTCAGTGAAGGTGGATGGAGCTGTGACACCTGTACTACCCGAGGATCTGTCCCCACAACACTGCAACTGAATCCTTGATCCACACGGTGCCGCAGTTCAATACCCCACATCACCAGTTTCTGCTGCTTCTGAACATTTGAAATGCCCAGAGAAAACACCCATGGTATCCATTCATCCCTCTGCTGCTCTCTAATCCCACTACAACTGCACTGCAATGTTGGAGTGGTTAATTGAGCGGTTATGGAGCGTGGAGTACAGTTAAATGAACAGGAGAAGAAGAGATGAGAGTCCAGGAGTGCCACAGGGAAAAATAAATAGATTGAGAGAGACACTGGGAGCTGCCACGGTTAAGATTCATAAAGCTTCAAATTTAGGCTGAGATGTCAGTTCTGAGGAAAAGGAAAACCCCCAAATTATAGGGTTTTTATTCTGAATATTTAACCTCACTGTGTCATCTGGTTTAAAACATCCATCAGCCAAAAAAATCCACAGTGAAGGTGAGGGGGAAAAGCATCAAGACACAGAAAAATCTGTCATGCAGACCCTCCTTCCTTAAGACACCAAACTTGGAACTGCCACATGCAGTAAAGCTGAATTTCTGTCCCCTGTCCAGAGCTCCTGACTGACAGAGAAGCACAGATTTCAAAGCAGAAGGTGGCAACTGGAAGTGTCAGGGCAGAAGAACGGAAGAAAGAAGACAAATGCCCAAGTCAGCAAAGCACTCGAGAGAGAGAAGATTTTGAAGAAATGAGTCATGGCTGGTTTTTGGCAATGAAGACAAATAATGTGTTAAAACCAAGCTGGAGACTGCTCCTTTCAGAGGGGCACCTGACCCTGTCAGTTTGCACGTGCTCTCACCACATCCCACCGACTCTCCTGCTGCAGAACTGAATCTAGGGAGGAGCAGAAAGCTGGAAGAGAAAGCAACTAAAACCCGGGAACTGCAACAACCACACTGAATGGCTTTAGCCAAGCAACTAAAACGAATGTTTACTTCTAGAAGTAAATAAAAGAGATTAAATGCTCTTGTTTCTTCCTGTCAGCCTGCTTTATACATTTCTCATGCAACACCTGACACCTGAGCAATAGTGAATTAAATAACTAGTTCTCTTCGTTGATAGCTGTATCAGTTTGGTTATGCAAATAATACATCATAATATTGAAATGGTCACAGCATTTATGACAACAACATCAGATGCAATGCAATTCTCTCCTGTGCAGTCAGTCAAGCACAGAGAGGGAGGTGTTCAACAGCTGCTTGAGATGAGAACATGTGGCCACAGGCAGCACTGCCTCAGGAGGTGAACCAGAGTCATGTACCAGTGCCTGTTTCTGATTCAGGGCAGCCTCTGGTCAGGCACTTCCCCCTCTGGCTTTGAGGTGTTCCAGAAGTGCCTCAGCAGTCACAATTGCTTTCAGGAAGAGCATGCCAGGATTCAGAAATCAGGCCTTCCTTCACCTTGGCCTCTGAGCAAGCCTAGTGTGAGAGACAGGCTCCTTACACATGGCAGGACGCTCACAAACCCCAGCGTTTTCTTCTGAAATGAAAGCGTCAGAGCAAGGTTTAGAAAAACTGCACTTTGATGCTCTGTGATCCTATGGAGAGTTAGACCTTGTATTGAGACCTGCCCCACGGGTTGTCTCCCAGCCCTCTTCAGGAAGCTTGGCCAATGTGCAAGAAGGACTATGAGCTTTGTTTCTCCATTTACAACACATTTCTTCACCAGAAACTCAAGGAATGAAAGCCAAGTGGGAAAAATGTTTTCTGTGCGCACGTCGAAGTGTTTCTGTCTGAACAGATGTCCTCCCTTTGCTATCACCAAGCAAACACACTCTGGCATGACTCAACTAATGCACAAACATGATAAACCTACTGCAAGCAAAACAATTGTGCTTTTCCTTTCTGATATTATTACATATGCCAGATAGGTGATAACTTTGAATGCAATGCTTTATTAATCAAAGCTGAGGTGGCTGCCTTTCTCAGTCATTAAAATTTCATGTTTGCAGCTGCTGATCACCTAACACTAGCTTTCATGTTTGCATTTTCCTTACATTTGACAATTCATTAGCCACTTGCCTGTGCTATTTCCCCAAGACTGTTATGCATTAATTTTTGAAGTAATAAAGATACATAACTGTATACATATGAAGTTTCTTGCCTATGAGTGATCTTGCTTTGACGGACATATTTAATCAAGACATTTTTACCTCTACAGAGCTCTGCACCCCAGAATTTCTCACATCACAGATATACTTTTATCACTCAGGTAAACATCCCCAGCATGATACAGCACAGACTTCAAACTCCTCTCAACACAGAGACACAAAGTGATCGCCTGCATCCTCTTCTCAACTGATTGAACAACTCCAAAATATTCAAAGCTGTTATGCAGGCTGCAACCCAGAAGTTTCCCTAATGGGGAAATACTCCAGTTTCTTTCACAAAATGAGGTGTATTCAACAGGCGGGTTTCAAAGGTATCTCAGGAATCCAAGTACAAGTGCTCCAGTACCAAAGACAGCTCTCAACTGCAGTATTGTACAATTCTACCCATTCACTCTTAGGTGGAAATTCCTCTCACTTCCACATCAGATATATCCTAAAAGTTCCCTGCAAAACTAATCTGAATTCTAAGAAAGAAACTAAGTTTTTTTCCTTTTAGTACTTATTCTATATTGATGGGGTTGGGGGACAAGCTTTTGCAAAGCTGCCACATCTAAATAATGATCACTGAAATCACATTTATGATAAATTGTACAAGCAAAGGTGATTAAAATGTATGAAAAAAAAGACTTTTGGAACCTGCCTCTTGTGCCAGGTCACCAGTAGCATGGTATTAGCACAGATTCATTGTCCAGCCCCTGCAGTAGCTGAAGAAGTAAGAGCAGTCATTACCTCCACACCATACACCATTTCTTTCCCCAAATTGCACTTTCTCACTCAGTCCCTGCTTTAAAACTCAACCAATTGTGCATGGATGAACAGAGCAGGTTTTGCTCAAAGAATTAGAGCATCCTCCAGAGTGATGACTTAACTCTGACCTCTAAGAAAAAATATCTTCCAAGAAAAGCCACAAAAACGAACACCACTAAATTTCCCAAGCAGAGCCAATGAACCCATGGGGAAGAACCAGTGCACTGGATGAAACTATCAAACATTAACCAAGTAAACAGTCCCTGTTTTCCTCTTGTGCCCTACAAAATACTATTATTCCCTCTGAAAATTGACCGAAGGTACAGCTAAAAGCCATCTAGGGCTATTCTCAAATGCTGTTCAAGAATAACCCCATCTATCTGCAGCACCTGAACATGAATAGACCTCCAATTAATCTGCTGTCCACCCAGCTGGGTGAGGGGGTTTCAGCCCCTATGTCTTAGGGGGCAAATGTGCCTCTGGATCACCCGTGAAGGATTCCAGATCCCATCCAACACGAAGCACATCCTGCCAGGCATTCCATAGATTGCTCGCTGTCGATTTTTCTTTTTGAGAGAATTAACAATTTGCTCTGTGCTCAAACACTGCAATGCAGAATTGGAAGGAATGTCCTGGGTTCAGTGTGCTGCTATCATAATGATCTCACCACATCATATTTCTCCTCAGGGCATCACATTAAAAATCACAAGGAACATCTTTAAATGCTGAAACATTTTCAGAATATTAAATGATTTTTAATAGAATTTGTTTCTGAGATCCCTATAAATACATTTTTCCTTTTTTTAAAAAATCAACCTGTTAATATCTGAGTGTTAAAGGCCAGGACTTCACAAGCAATTTAAGCTCTTAAATAACTTGAAAGATTCCTCTATTAAATATTGAAAATTCCTTCCAAAGTATAAAATTACAGACACTGGGAATTAGATGGTAGAAGTAATACCCTCTCTTCCAAATTATCCTATTTTCCTTGTTCAGATGGTGTAATTTACTATGGAGTGAATAATTCATGAGTACTGTGAGACCTTGGCCAACCCTGCACAAAATCAGCTGTGAACAACACAGTGTTTGAACTTTAGGCCCCTTTGCTGTGGTTGCCTTCACATCCCAGCATCCCTGGTTTATTGGCTGGCATGTTCTTCTCAATCCCTAAATCACCAAAATTTGCACAAGAACCTCCCTCCACGCTTACCCAAAATATGAATATACAACACAAGCTAAAATCTGTGAATGTAACCCCATACTCTGAACCTTCAAAAGGAATTACAGCTAATTTTTCAAATATCTTGAAGGCACAAGAACCATTTTATCACTGGAAATTAGTGAGATACAGATGTTCACTCAGAGATTTTGTGGTTTTTTCCCCCCCAAATACCTTAATTTACAGAAAAATATGAAATACTTAAAAACATCCCACAAACCCTAATCCTCATACTCTGGTTTCAGGAATTCAGTGTATCTTTTCTGACTTCTTAGAAAGTAACAGCCAGCTCAAAGACACTGAATTCCCCGTACCTTAATATTCCTTTTAGTCCAGAAGAGAGACAGGGAAAGGGCAAAAAGGTGTGGGAGAACTCAAGACATTAATCACAATGGCAGCAACAGGAGTTCTGCTCCAAGTCAAGAGGAATCTCACGTACACCACACATTTCTGACTCCTGGTGGTGGGAAGCAAGTTAGATACTGATGGAGGAACAAAAGGCATGTGACTAAGGGACTACAGATTCATTTCACACAGTGGCCTGAGACATGTGAGGGAGCTAATCCATTGCTGCCTGGTTTTCCTAATAACATTTATCAGTGACTTTGGGAGTCATTTTTCTTTTTTCCACATGCTAGACCTCAACAATGAAAAGCTGTAGCCATAGTAACCCTGATGCCATTGTTAGGGAGAACTGTACATCCACTCAGGAAAAAAAAAAAGTGGGTTTAAAATGAAACATCAGCACTGAAATGGCAAGGGTGGGGGAAAGGTATTTGCTGTGTGTTGTAAAAGCAAATGCGTCCAAGGACCAATTCAGCATTGGTGCCAATAAAATGAGCAGGTTGTGACATTCTGGGCTGCTGCTGTTCCTTTTTATTTTTTCTTTTTTTTTTTTTAATAATTCAGGCAATTACGGCAAAGAGGCCAAAAGGCCAAGAACGTCACCTGTGATATCCTACCTCTGCTGACATCAATGGTCTGTCTCAGGGTGATTTTATAGGGACAGGATTTGTCCACAGTTTACCTGTGGGGAGGGTTTCTGAGCAGGATCAAGTCTGCAGGACACTGAAAAAGCATCTACGGCAGTGCAAACTTCCTGTACCTCCATCCTGAATGTACCTGGATGTAGGAGAGGCAGCCATGCCACAGCTATAATCCTAAATCCTAACATTCTAAATTCGTTGTAGGAGAAGCTTTCAAAATCACCTGGTAATAACAGCGTGGGTGAAGAGGAACAGCAACGTTTCTCTCCCTCCATGGGGTCCCTTTGGAAAGCAATGTCTGTGCATTTGGCATTTCAGTGAACTGACTGCGTTTCCTCACCTCACCACTGAGGTCTTAACAGCACTAAATCCCAGTTACAGAGTGACAGCAGCATTAGGCATTTACTGGGTAAGTCCTCCTCTACCCACCTTCCACACGATCATGCCCTGCAGAGGAGATGCAGAAGAGAGGCCCCAGATATGTGAGAAATTCCATTATCCACACAACATATCCCACAACACCGCTAAACTCAGGTACTTTCCTGTGGAAAGCTCCGATTTGGCAGCAAGACCAACATCAGTGTCCGAGTGTTCCCCCAGGGAAAGGAAGCACAAGCTGGTGATGGACAGAGGCACAGACCCACTTTGCAGCTTCTCCAGTGGCACCAGTGACCCGACAAGAGCGGCTTTGGGAGATCATCCATGCCCCGAAGAGCCACATCTGAACCCTACTTGTCAATAATTGTTCATGGCTGCCATCCAAATTCAGCAAGACTTTTTAACCAGCAATCCCAAAATCAAATAGAAAAGCCCAGGGACACCTGTGGTGATGCCCAGCATGGCACTGGCTTTTCCCTGCCTTTATTTTAGAGTTCCTGAGAATATATCCTGATTTCTTTTACAGCATTTCTTTTGCATATTCCCTGCTGGAGCAAATGATAGTACTATAAATGCCTCAAAAAGCGTTTAATTTAGATTTAATAGGGCAGTAAAAAAATCTATGGGTTCTAAAAGAACAATTAGAACAGTTTAGTGAGTACATGGGATAAATCTGGGCAAGAAATATTCCATCAAGACAACACAGTGCCAGGTTTGGAGTTCATTACCTGGGAGATATACTTGCTTACTTTACATTTGTAATTAAATTTGCAATAAAAGTTGCAGCCCAACCAAATCTCAAAGCCCTGTTTTTCGATGTGAATAAGCAAATGGAAATGCAGAAAGCCCAGGAGCACTTCATCAGCTTGTAGTCATTGTGGACATTTAGTGAAAATCAGCCCCTGAAGCTCCTGCACTTGGCACAGCCGGAATGCTCTCACGCGCCAGATTCATTTCCAGGAGTTGCCCCGCTGAGGATGAGCTTTAATCAGCAACCCAACCATGCAAAACCTACCCTGGCTCTATGTCTCCCTCTCCACCTCCCTTTTCCTTTTGTTTTTTTATAGCCTTCTTCCTTTTAAACCCATCTGCAGTAATCACAGCTCGGGGTCAACTCCTGGCTTTCATTCCTGCTGGAGCTGTCTTCAATCCCCGTTTTCTGATGCTGGGGCCTACCTCTGGGGTGCAGGGGTACAGCCAAACCTTCCCTCTCCTCTGCAACAGAGCTGAGCAAACAAGGGCAGTGACAAAAAATATTCTGAAAGTGCCCACAGCCTCAATCCCTCCAGGAAAGAGAACGGATGGAGCAGCACAGAAAGATGGGAACGGTGTCAGACAAACCGTGCCTTCTCTCAAGTGGGGCAGCAATGGGCCTTCTCTCAGGACTGCACTTGAAAATTCTAGTTTTAAACTGTGCTTGCTGACAGAGCTAATAAATGCATTAAGGGGCTTATTAGGGAAGATGGATTTTGAAATATATACCTTTGCCATGTGGCTACTTTGCCTATGAAGTTCAATTAGCAGTACTTACTTCGGAGAGACCATGGAAGGTGCATTTATAATTAATTTATGTCCTGCATTTTAAGGTACTCAGAGGAAAGGCATCCTAGGGGCACAATATTACTATTACTAGCATGTTTCTGCACTGGCTTGTAAATATCTGTGCTACTTCTCTTTACTTTTCCTTCACTTTCAATGAAGTTACCATATTTTGAAAAAAAACAAATGCTAATTGTATGAAACCTTGGGAAAGAAAATGCTCAAATAAGCTTGCAAATTAGATTTTCTTTCATAATTGAACATGCTTATTTCAGGCAATAGTACATGTAAACTATAAGAAAATGGGAATATAAAAATACATAGGATGTCTGCCACATAATGGTTCCTTGCAGGAGGAGGAACAACAAATATTTAATAGAAATGCAAATATAAAGCCATCTGAGGAGCAACTTTTGCCATAATTTCACAGGGAGAGACCAAGTGGAGCTGGGTTAACACCCTAAACCTCCTTCAGGGAGCTGGGCCTTCAGCAATTCATTCCCTCACCTAGAAAGGACTGAACTGAATTTATGTTTTGGAAATCTTTGGCAGTCTGTATCCATCAGTCCAGCACAGGAGATGCAGTTAGTGCCTGTTGTTGCAGCCAGTGCTGCCTGACAAGCTTTCTTCATATGGGAAATCCAACAGACTGGCTCCTGCTCCCAGCCCCAGGAACTCTGTCTTTGCCCATCTGGGTGCTGACAGGTGATGGCACCTGCAGGAGGCAGAGCCTGGCACTGTGGCACCAGCAGGGACAGAAAATTGGGTTGTTACCTCAGACTCTGGCAGCAGATCTGGAGGAGCTGTGTCCAACAGCAGATGAAAGGACCTAAAGACTGGAGTACCTTATTTTCTTATCTCTTGGATGTCTTCTGATACACGTGATCCAAATGAATGGGTTCTCTGTAATAATTAAATCCTGAAACCTATTTAAATGATCCTATCAGCAAGCACCTAACAGCAAGCATAAATCATTTTACTCCCTGCTTTCTTAGTAAAACAAAACCTCTATTTTTGTTTTTAGATCTGTGGTTTAGATCAGTAGAGAATCTTCAGTTAGAGAAATCTGCATGGAGTTCTGGGATGCCCCATCTTCCTGCGCTGCAGCAGCACCTTTCTTTCAGAAGTGAAGATTAATAGAGTGCAATTTGGTAGGCAAAGCCAGAGCAATCAGCCTGTGGTCATTTGCTCGAAAGGCAGGTATAAAATGGAAAAAAAATGACTTAAACACACCTGGCTGGGAGCACTGCATTGTCAGGGTTCCAACTGCTTGGCTGAACCACTGTTGTGAGCAGCAAAGCTGGGCAGGGCTCATCCTCATCTGCAAAGTTACTACAGGGTGAACTCAGCAGGTTTCTTTGTTTTCTCCTGGAAAAAAATATAAAATCAGAGATGGACTCAAAACTCAAATATTTGTGGCACCACATCTCTGCCAAAGCACTGCACCTCAGAGTAGAAGTGGAAGTCCAACACATCTACATTTGTTAAACATCTACCCAAACACCTTCATTACCTGAAATAAAGCAGCCACGAGCATAAGAAACTTGTATTGGGACCTGATGCTGCTTCCCCTACCTGTCCTCAGTTCTTCCTAATGCCGTGGAGAGAGGAAGTGCTCAAACTTGTAAATGGGGTGATCTCATCAGAGACAGGTGCTTGAGAGTGACACTGCCCCACCCAAACTGGTGTCACCTTGTGACATTTCACAGCAGGCACAGCACTTACCCCAGTTTCCACCACGGACAGAGGGGCTGTTGTAGTACAACTTTTTTTTTCTCTGAAAAGTAACACAACTGACAAAAGTAGTTTTGTGTCTGGCCTTGAAAAGAAAAGGTGACTTCTCCCATCGTCATCTCTGCAAACTCACTCTGACACCCAAAAGCAAAGCTGGGATATTTCTGGCTCTTGCATCTCTGATAGCAACAAAGACACAGCTTCTTAAACTCTGCTAGAGAGCCACGAAGAACTTCGGCCTCAGGAGACCAGTGCCCTTGGACATTCTCTGCCAGGAGAGTGTGTCTGGCCAGCTGCAGAGGGAAAAGGGCTTTTCCAAGGAGGAATTCAGGCTCTGTGAAACCAGCTGGATAAGGCTTTAAGCAACCTGGTTTAGTGGGATGTGTCCCTGCCCACGGCAGGGGCAGCAGTTGGGACTGGATGATCTTTAAGGGCCATGCCACCTCTTTCACACTTTGTGATTCTATGTCCCTTATTTTTGGCACTATCTCCTGTGCTCTGTTTGAGCCCTGTCCCACAGGCAGCTTCCTCATGGGTATTCCTGGGGAATTCACTGCTGTTTTTCTCATGTTCAGGACTCACTGAAGGGTTTAATACACACAACATTGCCTCCTTCACCTTACCATACTTTAAAGAATCCTGGTTCAGTTCTGCTCCTGAACTGTCTTGTGGTGCAGGACCACAGCCTGGCCCCATCCCCCTGTGTCCATATGATTTTCCCTTTGAGCACACTGCTGGTGGAGGCCAGGGTAGAAATTTCCCTCTATTTACAAGGGTTCTGAGCAGCAGCAAAGGACCAACCCCTCTGCATTAGAGACAAAACACATTTGAGCCCTTCTGTAGCTTGTGAGATTCTTGCTTGCCTGACACTAAAAGAGTTGATGAAATTCAGGATACAAGGCAAAAATGACATCCTGCCACTTTTCTCCTTCTCTATTCTACTTCTGTAGAGCAGCCCCAGGAAACGCCTCCACTCTCTTTATAAGCTGGAAGAAAGCTGAGGCACCAGCCATGAATTTCTGCAGTGCAAAGGTACTTCAAGCTCCCTCTTTCCCTTCCTGGGCGTGCAGTAGCCTGGTCAGAGTGGTGGGACAGCAGGCAATAGAGCAATGCCAGGCATTCCTGCCAGCAGCAGCTCCTTTATACCTCTGGAACAGTGCAAAGAAATAACAGTACCACCAGAGGTGTATTTGTGTTCAGCTTCCCCTGTTAACACCCTGCTTTGAGAGCACAACTGTGCATCTTAATGGTCTCTGTATTTTGATCTTTCTTGTTCACTGCTCAAGAAATAATAATATTTTGTTTTCATGGACTTCAATTCAAATATTCTATCCAAGGTGCATACCTGTGAATAGTTTCCCTGTAGGCCAATTCCTCTTTTGAAAAGGATTTGGTAACAAGTGGAATGGACTGGCTGATTCCCAGCCAATTATTTATTCAGAGAAACTTCTCCTGCTTGTGAGCAGACTGCAAAGTCCTCAGGTCTGTTTCTCACTCAGAATTATTCATGGCTTTTCTCAGTGACAGATAGTTGGTCTGCAAAAATGTGGATTTCACAATTTTTCACCCGAAGAAAGCTCAGTCACTCAGGGATCTGGGAATGTGAAATACAATGTTGCGTTGCACTTTGGACACCGACACAACACAACACTCCTGGAAAAAGAGCTAAAGATGCTCAGATTCTAGGAAAAACGTGGGTTTTTTAGTCTTTACCCGGACAGCTTTGTCCTGTATTTCTGTAAGGGGAATGCCAGTAGGATTGTTCCAACAGCCAGAGTTTTTAGATGTCGATAGTTAATCCCAGTACCCCAAATTGCAGATATCTGACACATTTTTGGCTGTGGAGGGTGATGAGCTATCAAGAAGAAAACTGAATTTCTTCTCCAAAGGCAACCTCTGACCCAAGACCTGTTGCTTGTTTCAGACATGTCATTAACCATAAACATGCATTACATTGTTCTTTTCCTTAAAAAGGTACTGAAAGATCTCCATCCCAGTGAAGTCCACTGCAAATCTGCCATATAGT
Organism: Corvus kubaryi; assembly: GCF_017639235.1. NCBI lineage: Eukaryota > Metazoa > Chordata > Aves > Passeriformes > Corvidae > Corvus > Corvus kubaryi. Next base: position 5,394,630 of record NW_024582058.1, on the reverse strand, counting down.
CCATCTAGGTAATGATATTTTTCTTACTCAAAAGTGGACCATAAGTACTATCATCTTTGATATGGTACCTCTCACACAAATTTATCCTGCATATTTTTATTTCTCAGCAATAAACATTTGGAGAGTTTGTCTTTACACTGCTAATTCACCAAGCTGTATATTCACCCAGACATAATTTGTCAGTCCCTTTGTTCATTCCACAGCATCCAATTATCCTCTGAACTCCTTCGCAGAGCACTTAATTTCTCACTTTGGCAATTCCTACTGTATTTCAGCTAACCTTTGTGCCCGGGCTCTCTATGATCTGTTAACGGCTCTGGTTTTTAAGAGCTGCAGAGCCACTGACAATTCCCACCACGTCCCCTCCCTGTGGCACCAGGGCCTTCCTGCCCAGCTGTGCACTTGTCTTCCTCACCTGACTTCTGCTGCATCCCCACCTTTCCTAAATCAAGTTTTTCTTGCTCTCTATTATTCTGCCCCACAGGTAAGATCTGATTCAGTCGTGTTTATTGGTGCCTGGTGCCCTTCACAAACCTTTAGATTTTCCTTCTCACAAGTGCTGGGCTACAGTCACACGTTCCCTGTAACCACGTGGTACATTCAGTCTATTTTTATTTAGCAGGAATGCTAGCACTGACTTGGAATTGCTCCTGCTCCAGCACCAGGGAAGGAAGGAGAGAGAGGATGATTTTGCAATTAGCAATGCCCAGCTCTGCTCCTCCTCAGGAGTTGACCAGCTGCTGCAGCAGCAAGCCAATGCTCAACATTTGGAAAACCTCCCTGGATTTTCTTCCCTATCCTTACAACAAGTATAACTGGATACGGAATGATTTCCAAACAACTTCATTGTGTAAACCTTGAGAAAAAGAGAAATATTTTAGATAATGATCAATATTTTGAGGGGGAAAAAAATCCCAACCCTCTAGAAAAACTGGCAGAAACCCCCTACCAACTACTTGTATTAGGATAGGGAAGATTTCATTTATTTGAGGCCCCAATATGTTGTGAAGTCACCTTTAATTAAATGGCTTCAGCTTTAAGTATTAATCCACTTTTTAAAAATACTGCTCGAGTGTTTTGAGTCCGTTTTGGACACGCCTCTCTCAGCCCTCCCCAAAGAGCACCTGTTTCACTCTGGCTGGGATGATGTAAGGCAAGATCCATACGTTAAATGCGAGGGTGTCCTCTAGTGGCGGCAGGGCTGCATCTTTTCCATGGGACACAGGCAATAATCCACGAGGAAAGGATCCAGGAAGGCTGATCCCTGTACGTTCGGTGCCATCCCGAACGCAGGCGTTTGGTCTTTATGCAACGTTTTTGCTTTCTTCTTGCACTTTTACTTACTTTTCTTTCCTACTTGCTTCATTACCTCCTGTGGGATTTCTTTTTCACTCCATAACATCCATACAGAAATAGCAACTACAACTTTCCCTGAAGACAGTGGTGGGTTTAGGAGTTGGCGAAGTCATCTGAAAACATCAGAAATCAAAGTGGAGTAATTTAATTTTGAAATCTGATGCCACTTCCACCAGAAATCTGCACTTTGATTTTCACCCGTGCAGAGTAAGTCATTAATTCACAGTGTTCAGTACCAAACTGCAAACCCTGCAGCTTCCTGTCCTTTCCTCCAATTCAGCTACAGGGCAGCAGTGCAACACTGGGGGCTCAGGACACACAGAAAATACCACATTCAATCTCCTCAACAGCATTTCTCAGAATGCCTGAGCCCTCCTGAAACTAATTTCACACGGCAGGTGGCAGTAGGTTGTTCCACTCATTAATTTTCATTGATAATTAAATTATTATTTTTAATATAATTAATTAAGCCCTGGTAGCACGGGTCTGGTTCTGTTCTCAAACGATTTATCTTGTGTAAACCTTGCAGACATTCTCACGAAGATTCATGGCCCTGTTTGTGTGTCTGTATAGGAATATAAAAGGACTGACAGCTGCTCTTTTTGTGCTCTGCCATCCTGTGGATTTGTTGGCGTTTAATCAAAGGAAAAGATTTCTTTCTGTATGTTGCTACAAAATAGCAAGAGGTGATACACAGTAATTACAGATGAGAGACTGAGCAGCGCAAAAGGAAGGAGAAATCCATCTCTGCTCTTTCCCCTGTTCTGCCTTTTCCTTCCAGGGAGAGAGTTAAAGGAAAATTTGATGTGGTTTCTTCGGGGCAATAAAGACCAGAAATCCTGCACGCAAATCAAGATGCAGATGTGCTTGTCAGTGTTGCTGTGCTGTCAGGGAAGGAAGGGAAAGCACTGGAGCTCCTGGGGGAACAAGGACAGCCCCAAGGGTACCCTGACAGGCAATGCCAGAGGTCACGTTCAGGCTGCCCACACACCCTCAAACAAACACATCAAACCACAGCACCTGGAAATTTTTGTTTTGTGAAGCTGGTCTGAAAATGTCCTGGGAACCACGAGAGTCTGGGAAATTTTCCATCCTGCCAGTTCTCTTCTCCCTGCAGTTTAATGCTCTTGCTGCCAATCCACAGTCTACAGAAAACACACTTGTTTTAACCCTAAGGCTGTTTTTCAAACCCCTGGATGACTTCAGGTCACCTGAAAGAACTGTGAGGTTTCGTGTGAAGTTTCATTTTTCTTGCTCCAAACAAACTGATGGAAAACACAAAGATGGGTAGAGCAGGCACAGAAATTGATGGACACAGCCACTGGGCGATGAAAGCTCGGTGATGTGGGAACAAGACCGTGAGGAATGAGTTTGAATGATGTGTTTGGGTGTCAGCCTCCAGCAGATTACAAAGTCCTGCAGTAAATGGGATTCCTTTCACTTCTGACAGTTTGGGGAAAACAAAGGTCAGAAGTTACCTGCTGTTTTGGATACTAGAATAGCTTGCCAGTGGAACATCAGATATTAATGATTTTGGTGTTTTAACCTGATTCAAGCCTTCCACCTCTGCTAAGGAAGCATCTGCTGGTGTCACGAAGTGTAACTGAGGTTATTGATCCATGACTCAGTTGTGGAACACCAGGAGCTTCCCTCACGCTTCTCAGGCTCGGAGGATATTGGGAGCTAATGGCTCCAGCCCCACACTTTTTCTCCCAAAGGACCTGCCAGGGCTGGCACAAGCAGGGAACTGCCCAACTGCACTGCCTGGTTCGTGCTGACTTTCCAATATGTGCACATTTCCATCTGACTTAAACCTCCTGGGCATGGTAACATCCCCATGCCAGCACATCTCTCTCACTCCAGCTACGTGTTCATCCTTCCCTTCTGATTATTTCCAGGTTCTCTGGGACTGTTTCCAATGGATATAATTGTTAGTATTATATGCTAATCCTGAAAGTATATTGCTCTTCCTAATATTCCCAGACCTTAAAACACAGGGTATTTAAAAGAGAAGAAACACAGTTTGATGTCTATATTGTTCTACTTCAGGACTTTTGTAGAAATCCTCTAATTTCCAGTCTCTCATGACAACATGCAGTGGGCAAAATGAAGAATACTTTTTTAATATAACAGTAATAAATATTTTAGTTGTAACTCCTTATTGTAGGACTTAGTTATGCTGAAAAAATTAAGTTATCTCAGTTATACGACTTCAGGTAGAGTCATAACATAAATACTTTTGATAGCCAGGTTTTACAGTGCAAGCCAAGAAAATGTTCTATATAAACAGAGATACAAAAATTATTTATTACTGTCACTGGCCAATGTTACATGAACCTTTCTGCATTCTTCGTACCACCTAAGAACAAGCAAAATTCTCCTTTGCCTCATACCAAGTGATCTCACATGGTAGTCATGCTGAATTATGAGCCTAAACAGGCATCAATCACTGTGGAATTCCACAACTCATTAGCTTAAAGGTGGGTAAAATGCTTTTTAAAAAAAATGTGGGGGGAGGGGGAACAGAGAACAAGTGAGAAATGTGATGTTATATAATTAACATCAAAATTGCTCATACATATCTTGTTATAGCTCAACATCAGCAAGACTGGTAGAGCCATCCTCTTAAATAAAATTTAAAAAAAATGTTTATACTTAGTAATTCCCATTCATTAATGCTAAGAAATTAGCTTGAAACAGTTCCCAGCACAGCGCTGTTGGCAAAGCAGCTTCCAATGCTGTGAAAATGTTCTATTTCTGTAATGCAATTTAATCGGTATTAATTCACTTCTTATTCACTGAAAGGCCGTAATCACCAGAAAGACTCTTGGTATTCATAGAGGAGCAACGTGTGTAATTCCATCAGAAATGCACTGCACTCCAGGATTCAGGATAGCATAGCTAAAGCCTTCCAAAAATCTGTCCCTTTACACACCAATGTCTGTCTTCCAGAACTTTTTGACTCATCTATACTTATCTAGTTTAAGGCAAAGCTTGAGCAAATATTTTTATTATTAAATGACTAAAAGCTCTATTTTTCAGCGTAACACCATCCACCAATATAGTTATTTCTCTCTTGTTAAGTCAAATGCTCAACTTAATTAAGGAAATTCTCAGGGAAAATCTGATTTCTGTCAGCCAGTGGCAGGCACACAGGCTCAGAGAAAACAGCTGCTCTTTAACAAAAGTCAGGGCATTTTGCAAGCATTAGACTGTGGCTTTATGCTTCATTTTGCTCTAGCAATCCAGTTTCACTAAAAAATGCAAGTAGGGATGTATTGAGGTGCAAAATAAACTTGGGTCAAACCAGAAAAAAACCAGAAAGCAGAATTGAACACCTTCTTGTCTCAGTGCAAGTCCTCAAAGGGCTCCTTCTATGTGCTATTTTCTTTCGTTTTGCTAAACCCCCTGGCCTCTGCTCACTTGAAAGCTGATGAAGTTTTCAGCTAAAAACCTACTGAGCTGCAGCCTTAAGTAAGGCCTTCATCAACCACCTATGAAAAATTCATATTTCTGACAAACATAATTTGGGTGTCACTTCACCAAGAGAAGAGAATGTCTCTACAGGAAGAGCAACGTTAACAAGTAATCATCATTAAATCTCTTCACTGAGAAACAATGGAAAACTTGCATCTGAACCTGTAATTGGTCACTGCCAATTATTTTTTTCCCCCAAAACCTTCTTGTTTCCATTAATGGTAAAGCTGTCCTCATTTTTATGCCACATCCTATTTTCAGGTGTGTGGGCAGCACAGCAAAGCCCACAGCTCTCAACTAGGCACCCCCCAAAAAAGCGCAAGGACAATTTTGCACAGCGCCAGGATGGCTCTGAGATGATCCCTGTGATGCACGGGGTGGCACTCGAGGCCCAGCAGTGCAGGGGCCCTCGGAACTCAGCCACACAGGAAAACTCACGGAGCGCAGGAAGCTCTCTTGCCATTGAGCAGTTTGCACATTCCCTGGGGCTGGGCAGAGCTGTCTCCCCTTCCACACTGTTACAGTTGGGTCTGTCAGAGCCTCCCTCACACCTTTTTTTCCCCTTTTTTGGAACTAAGCACTTCTTTCAAACACAGCACCAGCACCTCCCTTGTTATGTGACAGCTCTGTGATAAATCTGCCATGAGGCTGACATGAAGACATGGAAGATTTTGCAACTCCCTAACCCATCTAAGAGGTTTCAGCTCCATCTTTTCACCTCTAAGGAAAAAGCCTGAATGGCATCTGCATTTGAAAAGGGAGAAGGGGAGACTCAGCGCTGAGAATTCCTTTCCACACTGTAAAAACCAAACACGCCATCCTCAGAATCTGTGAAGAGCAGAGCATATGTGTGTAAAACTCACTAACCCAGTGATCAGGACACTCTCCTAGGAGGAGGATTGATGTGTCTTTTATAGAAAGCCACGGCTGGATAAAATAAAAACGAGTCCCTGGAGATGGCACTGAAAAGTCAATGTTTCCTGCCAGATAGTACAGCACACACAGGGCCTGTGGGAGCTCCCCTGGCTTCCAGCAGAGCTCCGTGCCCCGAGGACACCCGAAACACCAGGGAAGAGCACGTGAGCACAGCAGAGCTTCAGTGTTGGGCAGCACTTGGGCTGCCAACCAAAGAGCCTCTGCCTCCATCACAAACACCTCTTGATGCAAAACCAATTGCTACACACACCCCTCACCCTTCAGAGAGACCAAGATATGGATCTGATTCTGTTTTTATTTTTACAGGCCAGCACAAAATGAAGTGTGAGGAGGCTGATAAATGTGAAGAGCATGGTGCCATGGTTACCAGTGACATTAGATCCCTGGCTGAGCAAACTGCTGCAGGAATGATTTCTGTATAAACAGAATTACTCAATTATGTCAGCTGTGTGTCTATAAAATGTGATGCAATTGGATTTCACAGATGCAGGAGGTGGTTGGTGTTTGCTCTGCCTGCGTGGAGACGCCTCAATGAGCTCTTTTGCTCTACTCAGTGGTCACACTGCTTCCACTCTGACTTCTCTGATCACACCAGCTCTGCCCTGACTCCCAAGAAACGGACTGGCACTGAGCTGACTGAAATTACGACTCTGCTGTATCACTCCAAGCAAAATAAAATGTGCCAGAAAGAGTTTAATTTTTCTCTCTCTCATGGAAAAGACACAGTTTACCTTGCATGATGTATTACAGGCCAATCAAAGCTCTGGAATTCTGGAAACCTGAGTCATTCCTGTGTCTGAAATTGGAAGCATAGCTTGATACTGGTTGCAGTTTGTCTGGCCTAACCATGAGCCAAAGACAGAGCATGTTGCTGGGGCTGTCCAGCTGAGCTGTGATTCCATCCAAGGATGGAGATTTCACAGCTGCTCTGGGCCCCTGCTCCACATTTTCCCAAACCCACTGAAACGTGACTGCATGGGGTAGGTTTGTAAGCTGAAGCAAAGCCTCATCATCTTGCTTTGCATCTATTTTTGCTACTGCAAAGTGGAAATAATATTATAATAATCTCTCTTAAAGTGGCCAGAGACCTGTTGATGAGAAGCATGGCAATTGTCATTTCCACTTACAAATTCAAACCGAAGTCTGAGAAGAGCAACAAGTTTAAGTGCAAGCATGCAAAAGCCATTTTATTCCAGAAGTAGAAGGAAGAAGAATTGATCATGTTCCCAGATCTGATGCCCAGGCCTCTGCTGCATGTAGCTGCTGCTCAAAGAGGGGAGACATCAGTTTGGACTTTGGGGATTTGGCACCAGTGACATTCCAGGAATGAGAATTCTAGATATTGGAATAGAAAGATATCCCTCTAATGGGATAGAGGTTCCATTCACCAAACAGAGCAATGATCATGGGGGTAACAGTTGAGAGACAAAAATTACTGACGATATTTCATAATATAGCAACAAAATAAATCCTCTATGATTCCAAAGAGGAGGAAGATCCTGCTGTGAGTCAAGCACTTATTCTTGTCTTGGATGCAGGATGATATGAGGTGAGACTGCAAACTAGTCACAGGTACTTGAACACTGAACTGCTCCGTAAAGCTTTGACTTTAGGCATGAATAGAACAGAGCAGCTCAACTTCCAACAGCAGGACAAAGTGCTGAGACCTGACTCTGGCTCTCAGCAAAGGTCAACAGGACAAGCTGTGCCCTTGGAAAATACTGTCCTGAAAGGAAGAATTCATCTACTGCATGCTTGTATTAAAGCTACACAGCTCACACACACCTGGGAATGTCTGGGGCTCCCCTTCCTTGGTGCCCACAGGAAATGCAGGATATAACAGTGCCTTGGGGGTGAGCAGGAGCGCCTTTGACAGGTTTATTCTGTTTGTATCGCACCCAAACAGCAGCACTGCTGTGAGCAGCTATTGACAGTACCAGCACTGTAGTGGCATGGATTTTACACTCATACATTACTAAATTGGCCTTAAGCCCTGCTTCATGCCAACACGGCACCACAAATCAAAGGAGACACATCCATCAATGGCTTGTCATTAGCACAATCAAGTGGACCATTCCTACCAGTCTCTGAGATGATGACAGAAATTGTGTTTGAACACAGGAGTAAAAAACCAAAGGTTTTTTTTTCTGAGATTCTGCCTTAGAAAAGTAACTCTTGATGGTCCCAGACTAATCCAAATATAGCTGATAAGTATCACTTAGTGGGTTTTTACAACTAGTACTCTTTCATATCTCACTGATCCTTATCCCTTAAAAGCCTTTGACTGATGCTGTGAAAGAAAATCTCTGGAATCCTCATCTTCTCCTGCCACCTTTCAGCCACTTACTGTCAGATACCCACTGCCAACGACACTCTTGAGCTTCAGATGCTGGTCACAAATTCTGGAAACAGACAAGTTACAGCCTCCCTGCCCCTGCAGCCAACACACAGAATTTACCATTTACTTCCCTGTTCCCTTGGCACATATAAACACAACTTCTGCTTAGTCTTTCCTTGTCCCATAGTCACAGCAAACAGCTTCTGCATCTCCTTGTCCTGGGACTGCTGGATACAGTGAATGGCAGATTTATGGGACGATTTATTTGAGGAAAAAATTATTTGTCATGTATTTGAAATTTTCTGATGGTCTTTTCATCACTGAGCTAAATGTGGTGGTGTAAGAAAGGTAAGTTCAGCTCACGAGGAATTATAAGGAAAGATATCAAGGGGAACTGATACTCTTTCAGTAAATTCTATCTATCTAAACACAATTTCAGGTCTGTGAGTGGATGTCAGGGAAGCAGAACAGAGCACAAAAGGGGTCACAGGAGTGCAGGGCTGACCCGCACAACCTCACACACCAACAAATCACTGAGGCACTCAGGTCTTAAACAAAATGCTTCACAGCCCTTCTGCAACACTGAGGTGAGACTTGGAAACCAGAAGACCCAATTATTCCATTCAGGCTTTCATCATCCTTTTGTAAGTCATTCCCACTGCCTTGAAGAGTGAATTAAGGAGAAGAGGATTAAAGATAGAAGAATAATAAAGGATGAAAAAAGGCAAAACATGAAAGGATAGCAATGACACAAATACTCTAATTTCAACTCTCAGTAACAACTTTCATTTTGAATCCTTCACTGACTGGGAAAGGGCTATGTGTATTGAGAAAAGTGCTTATATACAATTTGTGACTATTCTAATTAAATTTTTAAAAACCCCAAAATGAGGAATTTTTACCAAGTTCTATTGAATGGTCAAATTAAACCAAGAAAGTCTTATTGTGTCTATGTCATTATCTGTTTTTTCATCTGAATGGCAAAAAGCTACAATTAATCCCTGATTTATTTTTCTTTTCCATTTTCTATGGCCTAATGGGATTTAACCACTCAGTTTTATTCCCATACACATCCCCTCTTCTATAACAGTGCTCGTACCTGCAAGCTCCTCAGGGAGGACAATGCTTGTTCCAGCTGGTGCTATTCCCAAAGCTATAGCTCCCTGTAATGATTGAGGCTGTTGCAGAATACTGTAACCCCAAAATCAGTGTTGAGTTTCCACAGGTGTCCTTGGTACCCCCCACAGGTGATTGCTGAAGCAAACTGTAATGGAAAAAGCTGACAAGCACCTGGCACATTCCTGGTAAGTGAGAAAAGGGCAAGGAAAGGGCTCACCAAGTGTGCCCAAAAGCATGACTCTGTTGACAACTTCTCCTTTGAGGGTGGAGGCAGCCCATCACTGGGATTACCTCCTGACCACACTGATTTGGAACATCCCAAACAAGACAAAACAACTTCTTTCCCTCATTTCTAACGTCTTCTGATTTATGTGAGCCAAGCATCTCTTAACATGGGCATGTATAAAGACATGCACATGGATTTAGAAAAGCACAGACAACATTTTACCTTCTGAAGGATAAAACAATGTGTGTATAAACAAATTCATCTACATTCACATTCTTCCTGCTTTACACCTGCCCATCCAGGGAGAGGGAGAGCCATGCATGCTGCTTTCATCTTTCATTCCATATGGGAAGCAGTTCATGCATTTTTCTAACTACTTTTTATTTAAGACACATATGCCCTATACTAGCACCAGTCTTCTGAAATAGCCATTTCAGCAACCATGTGTAAGATGTTCTTTTCTAATAAGAGCAGTAACAACAGGATTTGAAGTGTCAGGATTCAAGATAATCTCTTGGCAGAACACTAGGAGGGAATTGTAGGAAACCACACTATAAATCTGGCTGAGGTGCTGAGACATTTTAAATAGTGAATCTACTTAATCAGAGTAGCAATTGTGTCATCTCTCTTTTTACCTTTGCTTATTCTGGGTATTTCTAATGCACTCACATAGTTGCACTTAAGTGCTAGACAGCAACTGTGTATAGGACTGTGTGAAAAGCACTGATCTCACAACTGCCTCTAATGCAGCTAAAAGCTGCACATTAAAAAACGGGGCAACATAAATGCTTAAAGACCCTAGTACAGTTCAAGAAAGAAAAGGAAAATTAGAGGGAAAAAAAAAAAAAAAAGAGGCTGTGAGACAGAGAAGTAGAAATGAAAGCAGCCAAGAAGGTGTTGGTTTGAAGGCATTGTGGAGGCACCAAAACATTACCCAGCATACAGTGAACATGGCAGGGACAAGAAAAAGAAAATGCAGAAGATGCCTTTTCTCACTCATGTTTTACCACTATGACAAAATCATGGGTCCTACTTGCACAAGCTACATAAACTACAAACACACTTCTCATAGATGAACAGAGACTGGAGGAGAGAAGGACACTTTCCTAGGTTGATAAAAATCAGAGTTTGAAACCAGACACTTATTTACACAGCAAATCCTCAGTTTAGAAGAGCTGGATAAGTGGTGCTGCCTTTAATGCTCCTCTCTCATCTCCCAAGAGTAACAATTCAGAGCTCTCACATAACAGTGTGGGAAGAAGGTGCTTCCATCACTACTCCCACCGTTCTAGAGACAGAACGGAGAAAGTTCCAGTAACAGGAAAAAAAATGTAACATTGCTCTGGGAAAAACATTTACAATGCCACCTCTTCTTGGGTGAAAAACTGGATTTGTTTCCTTAGGACTTGCTGCATTTCTTTGTGGAAGCTGTTCACTGTCCCACTTCACTGTACGCCCGGCACATCCTCTCTGGATTTTTCTCCAGAACTGGATCCCGGCAGCTCAACAAGGGAGAAAAACCATGGCATATTGTAGGCCTTGGTAACTGGAGACACCCAAACTCCACCTCCATTTTCTATCCAAAAGGTCACAATTCTTCACAAAAAAATCCACAGAAATAAAGCACTGAGTTTTAAACACTGAAAGCCAAGATTTACTCCTATAAAACTCAGGCACTGAGCAGAAACAGAGCCAATGGGGGAGCAAAAGGTTTCACTGTAAGTACCCAAGAATTGCTCAGCTGGTGAAGATCTGCAAGAGCAGCTCTGGATTTCAGTGTGCAGCTGTTCTGTGACAGTCCCAGTGCAGGCAGATCCAGCCCATTTTCACAGCCAGATAACCTCAAATGTGGAGTAGCTGGAAGGGTTGGGCACAAAGCAAACCCACTTCCAGAGAATGGGAGACAACACAGGGAACCTGCCTACTACTATTTCTAATATTCTAAGGAAGCTATCCAAGAAAACCATCAGGGCTTTTACATTTGCTCTGCTGTGCCCCAGAGGGAGCAGCACCACCCGCACCACCCAAAAAGGAATTTGCAAAGCTGATTCTCAGTGAGATTTTCTCTTTCTGAAAGGTAAAAAAGGTTAATTTTCAGCAAGAAGAATCAGGAACCTCATGGAAAACATAATATAAAGTTCACCATTTTAAAAATTTCTATTTACTTTTTTTCCATTAAAAAACAAATCTATGCTCTGGAACATTTTGGACTTCTGAAGTTTTCAGTGGGATAAAACCCAAACTAACTGCTTGATGATCTCTAAGCTGCAAGATCACGTTTCCTTGCACGTGTACAATGAATAATATTGAATAAAACTTCTAAGAAACCCTTCTTTGCTGGGTACTTAGCAAAATTGATTGAAATTCAGATTTTTTTGCCCACTGGCAAGTTCTGATAACTCAGTATCTATTTGCATTCCAAATCAACATGAAAAATCAAAATATTCATAGATTCTCTAAAACAAAATGCACTTAACAATTTTGCCATAGAGAAAATTGACTTTTCTAAGCAATTTAAGTGCTGTTTTTCCTTTCCTGGATATATCTTCTCCTGGAAGTCAGCACGGGGACTTGTAGCCCTGATTTTCCCCAGTGAGATATCATATACATTAGGGGTTTTTTCCCCCCCGCCAATTCATGTGCTATTTTTGTCAAAAGAAAAAATAAAAGCAGCAGTTACTTAAATCTAGAGCTTGTCCTACCAGAATATTGCTACATTTTTAAATTAAGCCCTTAGGTATCAAATGAAATTTGAAGATGAAAAGAAAAATATTTACACCCCAAAGTAGCCAAGTGACCATTAATTATGAAAGCAAAAATCACCTCAAACCCAGATTTAAGTTATTACATTAAAAACTTGAAGCTAAATCTTTCCCCTCTCTCACCACAACACTATTGCTTAGTGCAGGCTCTTTCTTTAGTTTTTTTCTAGGAAAAAATCCAAAGTAAATGCATTTTTTTTACCTAAAGCAAAACAGGAATGAAGCCAAGTCTCATGTGGTTCATGGAATGGGAAAAACCTTCCCTTTTTTATCTTCTAAACATATTTTTAAGCCAAGTCCATTGGGACAAGCTGCAAGCTCCAATAAATCTCAACTGCCTCCACAGTCCTGCATTTCCCACTTTAGCTCATGCACCTACATTGTCCAGAAGCCTGGGCTGTGTAAAACTCTGGATTATTCTCAGGTAACCGGAATAATGGGAGAAAAGAAGGAACTGACCCACACATGAACCTATGAACTAAGCAGAAGGTGTCATTTAATATTAAACTTTAATAAAATATTAAACACTTGGCTGCGTTTAACAAAGTCAAGCGACCCTGGCTCCCCTGCTGGGGTGATTTGCAATCCAACAGCCAAAGTCACTCACAAATGTGTCAGCACCACCAATTTATTGGGAACGGCTGCTGGAGTCACACCAGTGCCATCTTTCCCCCCTGCCACACTCTGTTTTGAATATGCACACGGACATTAATTACAGCCAGGCAGTGACTCACAACCCCAAGTGACTCTGCTCTCATGGCTACACAGAGCAGGCCACGCGTGTCCTCACAGCAACAGCCTTCAAACACCACACACAAATCCCTGTTTGGAGTGTACCTTTTAACATGCAAAAATGAGGAAAAAGGATTTGAGGCTTTGTAAGGAGGATTTTTTCCCTAAGGGGCCATTGGAGAAGTGGGTGTAGCACAAGCTTCAGAGCCTACAGCACATACCTTTAGCCAAGCAGAATTAATGACTCTAATTAGCACTGCTGGGGGCAGCAGTATGAGGCAGGCATTTATACACAGGGGAAAGCTCAGTTGTGCTAGAGGTTCTCCCTGGCACAAAACAGGAGGTTACCTGTGATAAGCACACAGTAATGGCGAGCTGCCTTTAGAGATGCTTTATATTAACAGCAAATAGTGATTCTCACAGCAGGACCACTTTTTAAACTATCTGAAAGTGCTTTATGTTTAAAAGCACTATGAGCAGACTCAGAAGTGGCTGTTAGGCTGTGCCTAGGACAAACAAAATGGAAAGCAGACACTCCAGGTTGATTGCCATCATATCTGGTCTCCATCAAGAGCCAGAAATTACCTATATTTATCCCATTTTGCATCACACATGTCAGTTAATGTATAAATAGAGACGAGCGTATGGGATCTTGTGCTGAACTACACCAGTGAGTCACCAAAGAGGGGGAAGGATAATCTTTTTCTCTTGCCTCTATAGGCAAGGTAGTATTTATCAGCAAGTGAAAAGCAAGGTAGGGGCACAGAAAATTCTGATGAGAGAGAGACAAGGCTGGTAAAAAACAGGGGCTCAGATGACCCATGGGATCTCCTTAATTCTGCAGGACAAGGGCCTGAGCAAACAGACTGAGGTGAAAGCTGGCCCTGATTTAAGCACAGACTTGGACTAGAGGTCTCTAGAAATCTTTAAAATTTAAAGTATTCTGTGATTCTAGGAGGCAACACGGCCCAAAATAGAGAGGCAGTTCTGGGAATCCACAACATCTGAGCATCTACCTGGAACTGTGCTCAGAGTATCTGCTTTTCTTTGAGACCCAGAAACCTTTGTTTTCTTGCTGGGAGACAGTTTTTATGATGCTCTGAGTGGCAGAAGTAACGTAACCATAAATCTCTCTCAGACTTCAGCAAAGTTGGGTTGCACAGGGACTGCAGAATATTGCACTAGAAGCCTTACAGGGGGTTTAGGGAATAGAGGGGTTAGGAAAAAGGAAAATGCATCCCACTTGTAGCAACATCATTTAAATCCAGTTCTGGTGCTTGCATTTATCCCCACAGTGTTTTCTATCATAAATCAGGTATTATTTTCCTTCTGCACAACAATAAACAATACAATCAGCAGCAACATCTGGGCTCTGCTTTTCTTAATAGCACCTTCATGCAGTTATAATGTAAAACACAAGAATTGGAAATGAAACAGAAATGCTAATTTGACGCTTGGAACTTTATTACAGCTGCACAATTTGAAGTAATTTTAACTGTAGACTGTTGCTGTTAGGTTATATTTTTCAGTAACACCTTTTTCATCCAGGGATATTTTCTTCATCATCATCACTGGTGTTTTGGATGGTTTAGACTTACTTTTCCTGTTCTTTTCTTACAGAAGGCCATGGGTCACTTTAAGCCAAGATTTCTCTGTATGCAGTGAGTGTCCCCAGCCACTGTTCCCTGCCATGTTTCAGGATGAACAGAGCTTCCTCCCAGTGAGGTACAGACTGACCTGCAGGGTCCCTGCTGTCTTTCCCTGACCTTTGACATCAGGCCCTTGTAATAAGGCAGGACAGAAGTTTAGGCATGGTGCCAGGTGTTACCTTCTATTTATGTGACCACGTTTAGAAAGGGCACATGCTGAAACCCCTCATTTTATCATCCCTCCTAATGCTGCTGTGTCACTGGTGCTGGCCTTTCAATGTCTGTGCAACACTTCAAGTAACACTTCTGTAAACTGCCCCACAGTGGTAAAAACGCAACAGCATCCAGAACACTAAGGGGGAAAAGTACAAACCTGCCCTGATGTCAGCTTTGTCTCCCAGACCTCTGGGAAACCACAGAGCTAAAGACACTTGACCCGATCTGTAACTTAACTGCAAATGCAGCTGTGAATGCATGGTAGTGCTTGAAGTGTTCCTTGCAAAGTAAATTCTTCCTTTACACATCAGTTTATACCACTTCTACTGCTGGGACCATCAACAAACCTCTAATTTCCTTTAGCTCAACATTACATTGATCCACAAAGACCTTGGGAATGTTCCCCCTTCTCATTATATTTTTATTTTCCTGGGAAGAGAGAAGGGTTCATGGTCACAGACAAACAGTGCTTTGAGTTTCCCTTCCAACCTCACTTCAGCAGCGGTGGAAACGCCTTCCAAAGCTCCTGCAGCCAGGGCTCCTGACTGTAAATGCCTCCAGCATCCCTGAGCTGATGGGAAGGCTGGACAGGGGCCAGCACTGTCCACTGACTCATCACCTCTGTCACTGCTGCTCTCCAGTCAGGCTCAGAGAAAAGCCTGGGGCTTTTGTCCTTGTTTATTTGCCAGTCTCATCCAAGGAACCTTCTTGTGTGCTCCCTGGGAGTACCTTGAAACTCCAGGGTCACAGTGGCTACAATAGCAATTTACAGTAATTCAGAAGCAAGTTAATTAGCTACAAATATATGCAAAATTCACTTACCACATCACTGAGATTTGTGAAATCTTTGCACCCAGTCTCTTATTTCCTTATTCCTTGTTCTGCCTGATTAACACACGATGCATTTTCGTCTATCTTGAGGTTAGATGCCTGAAGCTTTTCCACAGTAAATTACAAACAATTCACATTTCTTGAGTTAACATTCATTGTTTCACTAGAAAGAAAAAAACCAACAAACACTTCATAAGCCTCAGGTCTTTTATTTCCCATGAAATCAAATAATCACCAGTACATGCTCATCCCAAAATCTCATTTACTTCCATGGGTTTGAAAAAATTATTCCATAAATTCGGGTCAAATGCTGTTTTAAGATTAATAAGTGATTTACTGTTGACCTTGGGTAGCCAGAATTCTATTTTGTATCTCTATCAGGTTAGCAAATTTGAAACAATCCCCATTTGCCATCCACCAGCTAATTATGCCTCCGTTTGCTACCACTAGTCAATAGTAACTATAAACATATAAATGTCTATTTAGCTTTATTTACATAATTTGGGAAAATTATTTGTAGCAGGGAAATAAAACCAGAAAGGGACCAAAGGAACAAGGAGGGAACAGGAGGAATTCACTGTCACCAATTTCATGACACAACTGTGCACCTTCCCAGCACCAGTCCCCCCACCAGGAACTAAGTGCAGCTAATGCTGCTTATGGATAAAGATGGACAACACTCAGCACTTTATCAGGGTGAAAATGTAGGTTTGTGATGTCCACATAAGCACTATACAGACATGGATTTCTGAATGGAAATTCTGGGAGGAAACTAGGCAGCTGTGCTCAAACCCAAGCTCAGTATGACACTTGTATCTAAACTCTGAATGTGAGCTGTACCCAAAATGTTGCCCATATGTTACTTACTTGCCAAGGGATTTGAGGGAAAGAAGGTAAAGTAGTACATTCAGACAAGCTCTGACAATTCACGTGTGGAGCAGACACAAAATAAGGAGCAGCAGTTGTACGGCTGGAGGCAAAGGGGAGACAGAGAAATGGGAAGAGGGAAGCAAGAGGTCTACAGCTGAATCATGCCTAGTCTCCCCATCTTTCTTGGTTTTGACAGAATCCTCGGATGTAGAAAAAGTTTCATTTGCCAGTTTGTCATTAAATGCCAGCCTGTGCCTACAACCAGTACAAAGAGCAGGTAACTTCCAACAATTCCTACAAAAGGAGGCAAAAATGTTACTGACAGTATCTCGTACATCTCCCTCACCTGATTTTCTGATACTTCCTCTTCTCATGCCCACTCCCCAAAATAAAATACATTAGAAAAAAAAAAATATAGCTATATTTAGAAAGAGTAACAAGCCATCACTATTTTTCTGACTGACCCTAAACCTCCAACATCTCATGTTCTGTTCCATCCACACAGGTGGGAAGCCACTGTGACACATCATTCAGGGTGGAATCACACCAGTTTAGAACCGCTGAGCATCATAAATATGACACTAATCAAATGGGCGGGGAGTGGGCAGAAAAATGCCACAAAACCGCAATGATTTCTATGAATAAATGCCCAAAATTCAAATTCCACAGCTGGCAACTTCAGAGAAGCTCCTCTGACTCCCTGCAAATTTCTTTTCAGCAGGAATATTAATTAACGTGGGTTGTTTTTTTTCCTTGCACACAGGAAATTCCCTCTGCATCTGCCACACAGGGTGATTCTTTCATTTTCAGGAACAGGAATTTAAAGGAATCCCTGAAGCATATCAGAGCTGGGCTTGTGCTAAGTATCAACCGTAATTATCTTTTAAAAGATTTTATTTGTCTTATTTAAAACATGAACAGTGACTCAAGACTTGCTATCATTTCTCCTCCGCATTGCTACCACAACTGAAGAAGTTAATGGAATACATAAAATACCGCAATAAACCCAAGTTTGCCCCCCAGCATTTCAAGTTCCCTTTCTAAATTAGTTCAGGGAAACAGCAATTGGGTCACTCTCATTTTAGATCTCCCAACAGCAAAAAGGCAGATTTCCCTGATTTTGGTAAAGAAGCCTAAATTGTTGGTTAATTAACAAAGCCATTTAACTTTAGAAATCAATCAAGTCCCAGAGGTGAATGTCAAGGTTACCTTGAGTCAAGAGCACTGTAAAGGAATAAAACAAGGTTTTATCAATATCATGATGGCACAAACATGTAGAAGAATACAGCGCTTTACCCCGAACGTGGAAGAAAGAATCTCAGAGGGTGAGAGTTGAAAGCAGAATTGCCAATACCTTCAGATAGTTCTGTCATGATCAGGGCCACAGTGATTACTTTTTCTCTCCCAATCACAGAGGGGAAGATAGAACACACCTCTGATATTTTTTATTTTTCTTTTTAAACGAAAGAAGGGTCATTCAGGTTGAAAGTTGTACAGCTGGTTAGAAGCAGCACAAACATTAGCCACAAAGGAGGATAAGTTTAAACAGAGTCACAGGATCTCACACACTGATGCCAATAAAGCCTCACTGCTTTGTAGCACCCAGGAGAGCAAAACCAGCCAGCTACCTGAGGAACGCACAAATCCCAGGAGCAAACTGGAGTGTGCAAGCAAGGAACAAAACCTCCACAGACAACTCTTCTGGGGCTGCCGAGGGTCCAAATGCCTCACCAAAGGGCTGCTTTTGCTTCTCCCTCGACAATCTTACCAAAAATATTAATACTGCTCACCAAGCACAACCCACCCAGCCATGCCAAAGGGCTCCCAGAACATTGTGATGTGAGGGATAATAAACAATAACTTAAGGACACACAGAAACACACAGCCTTTTCTATACAATACTTCTAGATTTGCTAAGGACAATTTTGTCTAAAATCCACCCATACCTACCAGTGCTCTTCTGAGTGTACAAGTCACGGCCATAATGTTTTGGGGTTTTATTGCTATTTTTACACAAACCCCCTCAGAGGACTAAGTGGGCTCAGCGGGTTAAAATAAAGATTGAATATTTAAGCCCTCTGGCAACAGAAAGTAACATGTTCGCAAACACCGTGACAGGGGAAGGGTATGAGGAGCCCCAGCTCACCTGACATGGCCCGGAGACATGGATTCCCCTTCATGGGAACACTCCCGCTCAGTCTTCCCACAGCTCTGAGGGGAAAAAGTGCAGCCCAGGTGCCAGGGTCTCTGCTGGTCCAAAGACCAAGCACAATTCACCAAATATTTGCAGTAGAAGCAGCCAAAACTGTCTCGGCAAGCAGCAGGGGCTGTGGGGGCCGTGAGGGGACGCAGCACTGGGCGTGGGCCCAGCAGCCCCTCAGCTTCACCACAAGGGCAAAATGACGCCGCGCCCTGAGGAAAGTCTTCCAAAAAATAGACACTTAGCACTCTCTACACACTGCTTTATAGGGAAAACACGTTTCCTAGGGATTTGGCAGCAAAATATAACTGGCTGATGTGGTGTGGGATGGCGAGATGGCTTGCGTGTCCTCGTCACCCTCACAGCAGTGAGGACTGAAGTCCCCGCCCTTCAAGGCCCAACCTTTCCACAACAAAACAACAACTGTGAACAGCAGCTAGACAGTGTAAATTCCAAAACTCAGTACCCAGCAAATGCAGATGTACAAGGAATTTTAAACAAATAACCTGTGTATGCATGCACAAAGAAAAACCTCAAAGAAAGATCCCTTTAACTGCCATATTGATGAGCTCTCTCTGGCTCCCATTCCACAAATCCTTCTGTGGAGGGAGCCACATTCTGAGCAATATCAGGATATCATTTAAAATGTGCATTGTTTATCCCTTCTGATACATTATACATACAGCTCTGCTGTCTCTAAGGCAGGGGCAATCCAAGCACAGCACTTGCCATACAAAAATTCACTAAAAAACACTCCTGGTCTCAACCAAAACAGGCCATTTTCCCTTCCTTTTGGATTTCAGAAATAACCTTTGCAAAAAAACAAAAAGAGGGGGAAATGGAAGTAAATAATATAGTGCCTTTTCTGAGCACATCAAGGGTTTTGGAGCTTCAGCATGTGGAGGGTTTTTTTACCTCAGTGAGCTGGGTAATATAAGGTGTCTAAATGTAGAGAAAAAGAAAATATCATCTGTCACTGCCATAACAGCAAGAAGATAAAATTACTTCTATAGACTGAAAACAGAAGTACTCCTGAAAGAAATCGTAGCTGGAGAGTTATTTGTGGAATAGTATTCATCAAGAGGTTAAGGGGGGGGAAAGAAAAAAGTGTTCATTGGGGAAAAGAAACATAACAAGAGAAATTAAATATTTCAAAGGCCTACTGAAATATAATTTCTAAATTGAATTAAAATTTTAGGAAATTTCACACAGTTAACCGGTCATATTTTTCCTTTTCCCTGTTGTGTGGGTGACATAAAACATACAAGCAATGTAGTAAGATAGAGATGTTATACAGACTGATATTGATTCCTTTTTTTTTTTATTTTAATGCCATGTAAACCAAGACTTGAGACCAACTTAGGGCCAAAAGACAAGATACGAGTTTTAACAGTTCTGATCAAGCCATGCCAGCAGACTGGTTTGATTTCCCCTGTTTTCTGAACAGAATCAAGGCTGCTTCTTTCCCCTTTTGCACCACTGTGGCTGCACCGTCTTTCCCATCCAGCTAAGGACTGTGATTTTGGGCAATTTGAGAATCAGATCAAAGCATTCAGCAAAGCTGCAAGATGCCTACATGAAATCTGAACGTGCGTGAGAGACTGCATGGAGAATTCCATTCAGCTTTCTGAATGCAATCAAGGGCTCTGTCCTCTGACCATAATTTTTTTTTTCAGGTTTAAAAAGTAATGCTGTGTTTTCTGAATAAGCTTCTAAGTACTGAACTGTTTGCTACAAATTATTATATATATTACAAAGGACAATTAGGGAGAAACATTATTATTTTAAAAGTTATTTTTCTTTAAATTCAGGTTTGATAATTTTGCCTTTTACACCCCCAGCCTTCCCTTCTAAAACACTGTTAGTCTAAAGAAACCTGATCAAAGACAGGTGGTCTCCATTTTACAGCAGCTGGAAAACCTTTCTTCCTTTAAATTCTTTCACTGGAATAAAAGGACTGAAGTAATTTTGCTTAACGTTCCTGAGATCATTCCACCAGATTGAAGTCAAATAAGAGAGATTTCAGCTCCAGCAATGAACGCTGAATGTGCAAATCATGCATTAATCATTAATGATGTTTAATCAGTTCTACTTTGTACAAAAATGCTCCAGCATGCACCAGGCACTCAGAGCAGCCTCTTCTCTTCCAGTGCTCCTTACTGGGATGTAGGAAATGGCACCCCATGTTCTCAGAGAAAATGAGAAACACTGGATATATTCAATGTCAGTGTGATCAAAGGGATCAGCTAAAACACTCATTGCATGATCTTTCCACTTAAATACCTTTTGTCTGTATAACTCTCAGACAGGATTTCATCTCAATTTGCAGAGAGCATTTATATTTATCTAGCTCCTTCAAACTGCAGACATCATTAAAAGAAATGCACTAATACTTTGTCATCATCCTGACAAATCCCGAGGGAATGTAAATGCCTTGCAGACAAAATCCTTTCAGATTAAACCCAAGGCAGGTCACTGAAGAAATCTGGCTGAAGACTCAAGCTCATGACATCACCCAAACATGCAGCAGCCACGTGATGAAAGGCAGCACAACACTCTGTGATAAATGCACAAATTTCCCAAGACAGGTTTAATAATTGCTTACCCAGACAACCTTCTGGAAGATGGACATGAAAGTGCAAAGACAAGTAAAGTGGGGGAAAACTCACCAAAAAAACCCCCAGAAAATCCAACTCTGAACCAACAAAACACTTGGTTTTGAAGTGGTTTTGAACACTTGGTTTTGAATATGAAGTACCTCATATTCAGTTTGCTCTGTGTCATTTCTACTTTAAACCAGGCTGTGTGTTTGCATTAACAGCCAGGGTGCAAAACACAAATAGGGTTGGAAAGAGGATCCAAGACCAGCAATAACTCTCCAGAACTACAAGACTGCTTCAGAAAATGCACCAGTCTCCAAGAAAAGCTTTATGACCAGCACCAGCTACTTCCCTCCTGCTACAGGAGGCAGATAGACAATAAATACATTTTCTCACTGGGTTCTGCTTTCTGCAGGAACTCCTTTTGGCTTTCCTTTCTTTGAGTACTGAACAGAATCACGACTGAACCTGCTTCAGAGTCCAAGGATGCAGAGGATCACTGCCACCTGCAAACAAACTGTTCTGTGTTTCCTCATCTACAGAAGGGTTCAAGGAATTTAAAAATAACCCCCTTTTTGTCTCATCATGACAAAGGCTTTTCTTTCAGCAAAAAACCAGCACCAGCCAATCACTGCAACTGCTACATTTAGCATCAGCAGAGATGGAAACTGGCAGCAGCAGGACTGTACAGCCCCTTCTTAAAGAAGATTGACACCAGAGACCAAAAAGGCTCTCAGTTACTACACCTACACAGATTGCTTCATTCATGCCAAGTCTCCCTTTCAGCACAGGATCACTCAAAGATTTCTATCCCGATAACATTTACTGATAAGGACAACCTGCACTCTCCCATGCTGCCCTGATCTCACAGACTAGGCTGGGCTTTAGGACATGTACGAGATAAGCTGGTATTTGTAGGCATTATTTTGCCTTATCTGCTCTTTATTCTGCCTGCTCCCTTCCAAATGGATTTCTTGTTTTTAAAAATCAACCCCAAAAACTTCAGACTCTTGTTTCTAAGTCTGGAGCCAAACCTGGAACTGCCATCTGCAAGTTGAAGCATTACTTCAAGCAAGGAATTGTCATTCATTTTTACCTGGGTTCCAGGAGGGTTTCAGACATTCCACGATAATCCAGAGTTTTAAAAGAATTAGTAATACACTCATAAATCAACCCAAACCGGAAAGCAAGAAAACAAGTGAAGTTGCATGTTATCCTGCTTTTTTTTTAAAGGCTGCCAATCCTATTTCCTTGGATTTGAGATGTAGGCTGTCCACAGCTTTGATGTGAAGTATTTTGGAAAGGGACAAAGAGCTCAGCACTGCATTTGAACCACACGGAAAGGGGAGTTTATCCTGGAGGTGC
The DNA here is from genome assembly GCF_017639235.1 of Corvus kubaryi. Classification (NCBI taxonomy): domain Eukaryota; kingdom Metazoa; phylum Chordata; class Aves; order Passeriformes; family Corvidae; genus Corvus; species Corvus kubaryi. Next base: position 5,371,953 of record NW_024582058.1, on the reverse strand, counting down.
TGAGAATCCCAGGCTGGACGGGCAGCAGCAAGTGCTGCTGTCAGCTGTGGTGAATGCAGAGGCGCAAAATTAATTTTTAACTGAGACAAAGGCCAAGATATTCAGCTCTAGAAATGAATTTCCCAATGTAAACTACTTCCACTTCAAGAGGAGCCTTACTCAATTAAAGCCTGTACTATCAGCTTCAAGTGAAGAGATCAGACAGAGGTCCCCAAGCAATTACATGAAACAAAGTCACCCTTACAGCAGCCTCTGTAATAAAACCAGGGCTCCATTTCATACTGTTTTATTCTCCAGAGATATTTTCTAACCAGGTTTCAAAAGGAATTCAACTTTTGCAATTCACAAGCCCAGATTAAGAAATCCAGTCCATGGGTCAAAGACACAATTACCTCAATTTCACATAAATCTCCTTCCCTCACAGAAAACTTGACAGCTTTTTTTCAAGAGCAAGTGAAAAGAATCATATAACTGATGTACGAATATTTTCTCATTGTCTGTGACTCCTCTCCTAATTTGCCAGAGGCTTCAGTTTTCTGAAATTTAATATTATTTCTTACTAAAAAAACCAACAAAACAATAAAATCTGTGAAGAACTTACTTGTATATAGCTTGACAGAGGAAATGAAACCCAAATTGTTGCTTTGAAAAAATATTTATTAAAACCAATTTGAAAGCCTCACGTTTTTTTAGTTTTCCAATCTGAAATTCCTGAATTTTTCCTCTGTTGCTGCTGTCAGTGACATTTCCTACCTTTTGCAGTGGTCTAATGAAGTCCTTCAGCAGCTTTAAAGACTTAAATCCTGCAGTGACTTCAGTCTGCTCAGGTGGACTTCCACCTTATCCACTCTAACAGATTTAAACCAAGTTTGTTGCCTTGTCTGCAGCCATATTCTATAATTCTTACTGAATTTTATAGTCATCATCAACTTATCCATGGACTTAATTTAAACATTCACCCAGGTATAAATCACAAACATATAAAATACAGCACTACATGTGAAGCTGATTAATGTTTCTCTTAACACCTGCTTGAACTCTTACCTAACTTGTTGCACATTGATGAAAAACTCTGATTTCTTCCTTTGCTGTAAGGGACAAAAGGGATGAACTGGGCAACACCCCCTTTACAAGCTCATGTGTTGGAATTAACATGTGCAACAGCACAGGCAAAATTTCAGTTCTACTTAAAACATTTAAAACTCCCCCTGGCTAGAAAAATCACCTTTTTCTTACAAACCACAACTATAAACAACAATGAAAAAGACAAGCTCCTCATCCAACTTTCTTACTAAATCAACCACTGAAACACTGGTAAACCTCTAAATCTGGAGGAGGCATTAAAAAAACCCCTGAAAGCTACAATAGCTTAATGTCAAAATCTATTTTTTCCTTTAACAATAATGCAATGGCAGTGCCTTGCTGTAGCCTTTCACACACAGTTCACAGTACAGCAAAGCCATGGCTGGTGACAGTGATATTAACAGAGAAAGATCTACCAAGCAGGTACAAAGCAAATGCAACATTTCATCCAGAAATCAAAATTTTGGGTGTGTACTGGGGAGAGACAAGGTGTAAACCCAATATCTTTATGTCCTGTGCTTTTATGGTGTCTGACAGATGGACCTAACTGAGCCTCTGAAGCACTAATGTGCTAAATAATAAAATAAGGAATCAAATGCCTCCACAACCCAGCACTGCATCTGAACAAAGTGTTTAAGAGCTATGGCTAAAGCAGCAAAAAATAGATGAATAGCATGAAGAGTCTGACTCACTCCTGAAGCTTAGATTTTTAAAGGATCCTACCTACCACTGATGGCACAGCAGTAAGGGATGAGCACGAACACCCAGAAGGCAAGGCTGGGAATTGCTCTAAACATATCAGGGGCAAATATCATTCCTACATGAAAAGCAGCTCTAAGTTATCTGCTAGTTTATAAGCACAGTGTGCAAAAACATGGCAAGAGCACAGTGTAACCATGGTTTACAAAACACAATGCAAGGAAGTTTTCTGGGGAAACTAAAGGGAAAGAGAGAAGGGGAACTTGTTGGAGCAAGTACCGCCATTTTAATCAGCACTACTGCTCTTGGTAAGGATCAACAGTCTCATCAAGGCACATGGCAGCCCAAAGCATCAGGTAACGCTCCCAAATCTTCCTGCTCCTTAAAGCCACTGCAGTGTTAAGGGGTGAAGCTCCAAGAAATTGTCTGGCCCTTGGGTTCAGTGAGAAAGTGTGTTAATGATAAAGAGAGAGGAGTGTGGTCCCCCACAGATCCAATCAATCATCCACAGAAATCAGCTTCAAACACCTCTACATGTTAAAAGCCCCTGCTGTCTGTATCTTACTGTAACCTTTCCACACCTAGAACCCAACTGGTAAGCAGCAAATTGCATTTCAGGTGTATTTTCGGCCACAACAGCATCACTGATTCAGACTTCTGACTGTAAGCAAAGCTTCTGACTAAATGTAAGACACATTTGCTGCTGTCACCAAGGGGGTGGCAAGGGGAACCACTGTCCCTTTTGCTCTGCAGAAAAGGACCTGCTTTGCCTGTTCCTGGTTTGCACCTGCAACAGAGGGACTGTAGTAGGTGACAGCCGGGAGCAGGGAGAGCTGCAGAGTTCAGCCATCCTGCACCAAGTGACCACCCAAGGGACTGTGCATGTGACCAGCTCCCCTCCAGCCTCTCCAGCTCAGAGGGAGGGACCTTTAGAAGGTGACTGGACAAAATCCAACTGACCTTTGCATGAGCCAAGAGCTCCCTGTCTTGTAGCCCTGCACTGCTGGAATAGTGGGGATGTGCCTGGAGCCCCTCAGGTCACTTATCACTTCCACTCTTAGAGAAAGATAAATGCTAAAACTATTATGGACCAAAATGCTTCCGATAATTTCCGAGGGTTTTTTTTTAACATTGTCAGGTTATATAATGACATGTCACACTGACAGCTGATGAAAACATTTACTGTTACTTTTTTCAGCACGCTCAACTCATTAATTAATGATGCATCCAAACCAAAATAACTGACAGAAGCCTCCTGCCTCACCCAGTGTTATGTGGCCTTTATTTATAGATGTATCACTTCCACTCAGAGGTAGTTCAGAAAACGTGTGAAGAGGGAGGCAAGAGGAATCGTTCCCCTAGTGCCAGAGTCAGTCCTAAATAAGGCAAGGGGGTGTGTGGATCTAACCAGGAGAGGTGGGCTTTGAACCCAGCATTTCCAGTAAGGCAGGAATAGTCTGGCAGTGGGAGTGAGAGATTGTAACACAAACTCCACGAGTACCAAACAAAAAGCCTACTATGGTACAGGATGCCTTGAGATGTGCATACACAACTAGGAGTATTTGGGCACATATTCTGGGAAATGGACTAAACCAGTCACTCTCATTTCTTCTGTTCAATTGCTCAGGATCTGCTATGGTCCAATGAACACCTGGGAATTCCATCCTGATGCATTTAGTGCTAAAATAGACATTTAGTGGAATTACGAATATCTCGGATGTATCCAGTTTGGACCTGATGTGATTTGGTTCAACTGCAGCACTTTCAGATACCATTCCTATTACTCTGCCTACAAATACCTCTGAAAGAATTCTTTATTTGGAGTGACAAAGAGTTTAACTATCTTCATAAAATTAACATGTAAAAATCAGTATCAAATGTGACCCTTTTTAACACATTCAAAAACTTAAATGCACTCATATCAAGCTATCTGAACCTTGTATGTGCTATTAATGAAAACCCCCAGGGTTCTCACAGAGTCCTGAGTGCTTCATAGAGTTATAGCCATCAACAATTTTACTTTTTTCAGTGTAGAAATGCACCAGTGCACATCTGAAAGTGCAGACAAGCTTTGAGGGCAGAAATATTGTGCTGCCATTCCCACAAAAGCCTTTGCTGGCCCTCAGTCAGGAGTATTTTTTCCCTGACACTGCATTGCCCATTTTCCCCATCCAGAGAGCATCAATTTGACCAAGGGAATGAAGCAGAAAACAAGACATTTGTAAAGACATTTTAAGAGCTACCCTTGCCACACTACAATTTGGCCTCCTGCAGGCCCCTGACTGTGCAGCAGAGGTTGATTGCCTAAATAGATTCATTTATTTTAAAGGCAGCCAGCTTCCCACATACCTCTATGTAAAATAAACTGTGATACTGCTTATCCACTACCAGCACCTCTGGCACATCCATTTAGAATTATTCCTCATTTATCCCCACTGCTATCTGTATTTTAGATCAAATATTCTATTGCCTGCTGTTATTTTGGTTAATTAAAATGACCTTGGGAAAACAGACCAGCCACAAATACTTAATGCTACCCTGCTGATGCCTGAGCAAGTGGAGTGACTGATCTATCAAAAGCAGACACCAACTTCATTGACATCAACTTCCAACAATGGCACCTGAAATTCTGTAACAGCTTCCAGCACCGTTTCTTAACTACTATGACTTGTAAGATTAATATTTATTATTATTATTATTTCCCAGCTTGGGCTTACAGACTTAATACCATTAAGTTTAAACACATAAAAACCACTTTAATCTCAAGGGCTTTGATACCACCCCTTAAAATTTTGTGGAGTTCAGAGAAGCATTTCTAATTTTAAAGGTATTTGAGTAGCTATTGGTATTTTTACAGGAAATATTGAAACTGCTGCCACAGACTGACCACTCACCCCTCTCGCTGCTTCTTGGCTGTTTTCTGAACTCCAGGGACATCACTGAAGGGCCCAGGGCTGGCAGGTGGGAGAGGTTAAGCTCAGTAGGCTCCAGTGGAAAGACATAAATGGCCTCAGCTGGACCCCGTGAGATCTCAATGAGATCACAGCAAATCAGAACACGGTCACAATATTTGCAAAGAGAAAACCGTGGTAATTATGTCTGTCAGCAACAGGATTGTTTGTTCTAGAGCAAATCATTTATCCTCAAATTCAATGGGAAAACCTGGAAACTTTGCTGGGAGTAGTCATCACAAGTCAGAGCACACTCAAATTATTCCCAAAAAGACTTTCCCAAACCCTAAAGGGCTACATCAAGAAATAAGATTTGTGAGCAATTGTACTTGCAGTAGAAGCCCTGATCCTGTGGCAGGCCACCTGGGACGAGTGGTTTAATTAAAATATTAGTGATTTGGGCATGGAAGCTAAAAAAAATTTGAGGATAAGATTGGTTTTCTTGCCAGTGTGTTCTAGTAACAAATTGAAGTTTATATGTCCTTTTTGTTACTTGAGAAATGCTCTAAAATAATCTTTTGTCTGGAAAATTCTTTTGCAAATGGACTCTATGCACAATAATTGTTATCAATAAACATTTTCACCTCAGAAATGTGTTCAGGACTGTATGCGCACAGTCTAATCAAATCTGGAATAATTGTTTAGAAATAGTCTTATCACAGAAACTATTTTGCTTTCACTCTGAAAATTGACTCGGTTAATTAATCATGAGGCTTTTAACAAGTATTTATGCTTCTCCAAGGGCAGAGACTGAATATGACAGGATAAAAGTCTGCCCAAAAAGGCTGAGCTATTCAGCAAGGTATCAAGCAAGCATGAAGGCCCGGTTTCTAGGGGTTATTTCACTGTATTTTAACAATAATAGAAATATTTCACAACGTTCCCAAGGGGCCATGTACCCCTTGGATTATGTACAAAGAACAACTGACAGGATAAAACAGGAAACACAGATAGAGGTTGACACATATCAGCACCCAGGGAAAGTGAGTATCTGTACCTCAAGGTGTTTATCTGTCACCAATCTTTCAGTGGGATTCAAAGAAAAACAAAAGTCTGCAGTATTCACTGTAGACTGGGGGCTTCCAACAGTTCCTTACATATGGAAAAGCACTGAGAAAACCTGGAAGGGAGGAAAAGAGCACACCACCAGCAACGGGAAAGCGGAGACAGCCCTGCTACGAAATAATGATCAAAGGGAACTGCCCAGCTCCGACAGAACGTGTTTCTCTTGGGGTCTCACTGGTGGGAAGAAATGCAGGGAGGAGCTGAAGCACCTCTTGAACCAGCATGACTGAGAAAGGCTCCTGTGGTGCAAGGATAAAGGGAAGTTGGGAGGTGATGCAGAGAGGAGAACTTGCTTGGGCTGGTGAGTCAGGGGAGAAGGTCTGGAAGCAGCTCCGTGGTGGGGGAAAGGCCAGAGCAGAAGAGCCATGAGATGCTGCGATGGCTTCTGGGATTCTCCCCCCTCGCCTGTGGGCTGTTAGTTTAAGTTGGCAGAGCAAACAGTGAAGAGCCATTTCCTGCAGGGAAACCCCTCTGTAGCAATGTCCATCCATGTGCTGTGAGCAGCAGGAGCCAGGCGAGAACAGCGCAGCGATTTCAGGATGAAACTGTCCTGCCACTCACTTGCATGTGTGAGCTAAAAACACCCAGCCCATCAAACCTGGCGTCTGACATCTCGAGCATGCAGGATGTGCCTGGAATAGAAGCCTGTCTGCTCTGAGCATATGCTCATTTCTATAATGATCCCTCATTTTATTCCCTCTCCCCAGGAGGAAGCAGAACATCATGAATGGGGATCACAAAACGCCATTGATGAGCTGTAATGTCAGAAAGCTGAGGCCCAACAAACTGTGGGGTGAAACAAGCAGGTAACAGGTTGTTAACATTTTAATGCAGTTTGAAACATTACCAAGAATTTGTGCTTTGAGCCAGAGAGGTCTCAGGCAGGTGGCAGGAGTGCTCTGTGCCATCCACTGCCTTCACACCAATCCAAGGTGGGACTTTTTCCTTGATGGAAATCAAGTAATAACAAGTAGGAAGAATGACTGTAACATGAGGAAGCAAAACAGCAGGAGCAAACCTTGGGCTTTTCTATTGCTGTGTTATATAGAGCTGAAGCTTTTGTTAGCTGGGGATTCTACTTCCAAAAAATGAAACATCACTGCCCTCTTCTGTAATCCAAGCCAGCTCTATCCTACCACAAATGTGTGTGAAACACTGGGCAGTTACATGCCAGCTGACACTGACGTAGTGAACTTGCCCAAAATACTAAACAAAAAAATACTAGTTAATTTTTCCATAATAATTTCCATGTCTGTATCAGTCTTCAAGAGCCTGCTAAAGGTCTAGCCCCGAAGAGAAGAAATATGGAACAAATCCACTGGAATTTATTGATTTAACAGTTTGTGCGTGAGACAGAATCATGTCCACTTCTGAATTTACTAAAAAGCTGTCAGAAATTTCCAGCATTCATTGAACTGTCATCTGGGCCTCTTGTCTAAAATGAACTAAATTTTCCCCACAGTTTTAAAAGAAATTACGTACAAGTTGATGTTAAATTGCCCTACACTCCAGGGAAAGTGGGAAATCACTGCCTGGATAACAATTCCAGAAGGAACCTGGAGACGCTCACCCACACCAACTGCAAATGTTGCCCTCCCAGCCCGTGGTGTCCTGATTTAGCCTCCCTCTTTGCAATGCTCACAATTCCAGTGCATATTCAACCTGTTCTTGCTCAACCACTGTGTCAGCCAGGAATTCCCTCATTCTGCCCACATCACCACATCCTGCACCCAAGCTCTTCCCATTTTCCAGAGCCTTTCCTATGACTTTTTCCATGCAGAAACACCTCTGGGCACCCACTCCTGCTTTAGGCCTCCTCTTTTAAGTATTTTTTCAGCTACAACCTGCTCACTGTCAAGGCTCTCGTCTCCTGAAAGCCAAAAACCCAAAAGTGAGCTCACCAAACTGAAGGCTCCCTCATGCAAGTTTAAAATAGACTCGAAATCTAAAAATATTTTATTTATTGAAAGCAAGCAGCAGCCTTTAACTGCGTAGGCTGGAACTCGGAATTGTGGATGCTCCTGCAGTGCTGAGGCTGATTATTTCTTGGGGAGAAATCTGACCTGCTCGTGGGTTTGAAAAGATTTTCCACATCTTTTTCCTTACAACGGAAAGCTCCCCTTCTCTCCCATGCTGCTGGAAAGGACATGTTACACTAAATGATTCACAGAATAGGTTGAATATGAAAAGGCAAGAGAAAGTAAACTTCATGTGCCCACAGCTGCCCAGGGAAGTGGAAAGAGCTCCTCCTCATGGCACCATTATCCCTGTGGGAAAAGGTGCAAGCCAGCCCCTGTCGAATTGTACACAAATGCAGATACCCTGCAGAACAGGGCAAGTTTCTAATTCTGCTGACTTGCCCTCTCCAGGCAGAGCATTCTTTATAGTGCTGCAGTGCAGTGAAGAGAAATCCCTATTAATGTTTATGAATTCCTAAGCCAAGACAGGGAAACCATCTGAATTATGAGGTTCTTATACATAAAAATACAAGGAGTTATAGATTTCTTTTGCCATATTAAATAAACACACCAGGACTGCAAGAGTCCCTGTTAAGAGCCATTCCTCATCCAGCCCTGTGAGCCAGAGCTGATTTATGCTGCAGGGAAGATAAACATTTAGGTCTGTTTTGAAAGCTGAGCCAGGGCCCTCACACTTTAATTGCTTTGAACTGCCCTATGATTTTTTATTTCATTCCAGTCCACAACAGTGACACAGAGAGGCACTGAAAGTCTAACACAAATATAATTATCTTAGTGTCAGCTTGATTCAGTGGGGTGTGAGTAGCTCTGTTTCAGTTATTACTGCTGGCAAGGCCAGAGATACTGTAACTTTTACAAAAACAACTGTAGCCTGATTCTGGAAATGCTGCCTCCCAAGGGCGTGCATCTCAGCCCAGCAGCCCTGGGGACGGGACCAGGAGGCTGAGCGCTGCACTGGGACTGGGGACAAAAGTGAAATGTGAGAGAAATATTGGTCAGGAAAGTAAAACAGGGACGGGAGTGGAGCGTGAACGAGGCAGGAATGGCTCCCACCATGCGGTGCCTGCAATGCCAGGCAATGAAAGTTGGTAAGAGCTCTTCCCATCCCTACACAGGGTGGTGGGATAATTGATAATGCTGCTATCAGCTGATGAAGTGAGGCACAGAGTCCTTCTCTCCCCTTAAAAAACCACAGACTACAGCAAAGGAGCACACGTGGACACACACAGGCCCACACACTGACACACGATGCTATGTCCAAGCTGAGGAACCCACTGAACTCACTCTAACACTCAGGGAACAAAACACTCAGCAGTGTAAAGCTCTTTACAACCCTGTTTTAAAAAGAGGAAAGCAGCCTATCTGCTGTAATGCCTGCGAAAACATTTAGTGCTTAGACACCCAGTGTGTGTTTGTGAAGGTGGGCTGCTTGGACTGACTGTGTGACTGCTATTAAAATGTGCTGCTTCTTGGCCAAGTTCCTCCCCACTCTCACTTCCACAACACACTCCTGAAGTCATCTTTCCTGGCTGTTCACAAAACACTACAAGATGAGGACTACATGATCATGCAGTTTTCTCTGCAACCAATGCTGCAGTTGATTTCAAGGCAGCTGCTCCCAGGCACTGCTTCATTTAGGGCTCAGTCTGTAACTGATGGGAGGTGATTTTAGCACCTGAGAGTCCCCCAACACAATCCAACAGCAGCTCTGTGGTGCATTTCCCCCATCTTTTTTATGAAATTGTCTCAGAAATTATTCCCTGTGTTCCACACATTATCATTAGGGGCCAGCAAGGGCTGGGCAACTTTCCTGCTGTGCAAAAATACAATCCCAATAAAGCCAACTACTCTGGGCAGCTCAGATGGGTTCCAGCAAGGAGCGGCTTTTGCAGTCCAGGAATGTCACCATTCCATGGCTCCCTGAGCAGTCAGGGTGACAATTTGCTGACACAGTGCCTTGTCAAACATTAAAATTTTGATACATGCAGGCCAAACACACTTCTAGGTGAAGCAAACCTCATCCTTTTGATCTGGAGAAACTCAGATAATTTCATGTCACTATTAAAAAAAAACCAGCCTTGGTTTTATTTTAGTCTGAAACAAAAATAAATCTGGAAATCATGAAAGCTGCTGCAAAGCAGAATTGTTATTTCTTCTGCCAACTGTGATATCAAAGACAGGCAGCCACGGATCACAGATCACTGAGTAGTTTTCACAACTCCCATAAATCCTTATTACACTGATCTTCTCACAAATATTGACTCTGATTCAGGAATGCACTTCAATGTGTTCTTTTGAAGTCAGCATCACAGAGCTGAACTCCTCTGGGGAGGCAGGAGCAGCGGGCTGGGGAGGTGTGAAGGGCAGGCTCCAGGGCTTTTCCAGCCACATGAGCTCATCTTCCCTCCCAGAGGATTATGCAGAAAGGGCAGGTCAGGAATCCCCAGGCTCACTGCCCTTCTTTTCCTGCACAGGACTGAGGTGCCAACAACGGTTTCAAAGCACTGGGCCCAGGATTCCTGCTCTCAGCTGGTTTAAAATGCTCTGACATTTTAGCAAATGGTTGATTATTTTCCTGATTCGAGGGCCGTTGCTTCACACCATACATTGCAATGTAGACTTCTCATGTCTGTGTACATCCCTCAGGACTGATTCTGACCTGAAAGCTGCCTTGGTGTGCCCTGGCCCTGCCACATCATCAGAGACATGTGCCAAGTGTGAGCCACAAATACTCTTTTACAGACAGTTCATGTCAAATTCCACTCCTGAGGTTCAAATGAAGAATGGACAAAAAAGAGTTTTTTAACTGGAGTGATTGACAGACACTGTTCCCATTTAAGTTCTACACTTTGTAGAGAAGGATGTTTGGAGTTTTGCATGAGCAGACCTTTGTAAAATGATGCTGGCTGTTTTGACATAAAGTTGCACTGCCCATGTCAAGGTATTTTCATTTTTAAAGCTCAGCGTGAAATCCCCGAAATTCATCAATTAATATTTTCCTTCCTTGGAAGCTTCTGGGAATACTAAGTGCTGTCATTTCTTTCTTGGAAGAAGTTCCCACCTGCTGGATCCCAGTGAAAGGGTCGCCACCACAGCAGAACAGCAGGAGATGGCACTGCTCTATAAAGAGGGAGAAATTGAGATGCAGACATTTGGAGGTAGGGGAGGTTTGATGCTTACTGTCAGCAGCTGCTAAAATTCTTACTATGAACTGTGTCAGGAGCATCAACAGTTTTGGTGTATAATTCACACCATTCAGGCCAACTTGCAGCTAAATCATTTAAACTGTCTAAATATATCTGAACTCAAGATACAAGCACTATTTAAATATTTTTGCTGGGTTCCTTTATGCATTCTTTGCATTGTGCTAAATGGGGCAGGGATAAGAAATGGAACAAAAGAAAAGATTATTTTCTATTTCACTACAGACTTCAAAGGCAGTGGATGTGTTGTGTCTAGAAAAATGTACAAATGCAATCCCAAATGGAAGAAATTGGATAAACAGAAGCTGTCGTCAAGAAATGTCGATAGAAAATGATGGAGCCTGGGCTGTAACGCCAGTTTTTAAAGAAAGCATCACATTCAGTGCTTTCAATACTCAAAATTGATTCTCAGGGAGGGGATTGTTTATGTTTCTTGTGTCATTCTTCTGTAAAACCCCACAGCTAATCATGGATTTCCAGAAAGTCCAGGAAAATCTTGTAAAAAGTACTGGTCATAAAAATCTAAGACAAATGTTTCACAAGTTCACGATATTTCCTTTTATTTTTTTTTCCCAGACTGCAGGACAGACGGATTTTCTGAAAATCATTAAAACACTGCATCAATAGCTATCAAATCATTCCTACTGAAATAATTTCTAAATTGCCTTCCAAAATCATAGGTAAAGACTAAGCAGAGCCCAAACAAACCAGCAGCCAACCAGCAGAGCATCTCATACAACCCCAGCCACTCAAGAACCCTTTCTCCTCTCACCTCATCGTCCCTCCCAAGAGCAGGGGCTATTGCCACCCTGGCCTCTTTTCTTGTCTCAAGACTCACATGAAGTAGAAAACACTGAAGTGTTCTCCAAATGCCAAGTACCTGCTTTTTTTTTTTTTTAGGAGTAAATTGATGAGTATAGAGCATTCCAGTGTGTCACTTGATTATAAAATAAACCCAGCCATGAGCAGGAGGTTTTCCGAGAACTCTCTGCTTGTGCTCACTTGAGCAAACTCTGAGCTCTCCTTTTTACACCCATGAACCCAGGGGACAATTTGGTCCTTTTCCATGGAGCTCTCTCCATCCTTTTGCACTGCTGAACTCAAATCCTCACGAATGCCTGAGTCCCTTCAGCTGCCTCTGCTGGGCTGTGCTGCCACTGCAAAGCCAAAAGAGGCCAGATGCCCCCTGGCAGTTTTCACTTGACTGCAATTAGACAATTTTCAGTGCTGGGTGAGCAGTGGCCGACCAGCTGCTGGGTAAACAGCCTTGGGGATTGACAGCAGAACCTCTGTTATCCTTGGAAAACACATATTGGAAAAAAACCCAAATAATGGCTCTGAATCACAATAATTTCTATTGTCTGCCCTTAACAGAGAGATGATCTGCTTTGTTTTTGTTCCTCTCCTTCAAAATCGCAGCAAGGAACCCCTTATGTTGAAAAGTGATTTGAAAGTCTCTGGAAAGAATCCAAATCCAGTGCACCTTTCAGGATGGGAAAGTTCTCTGTAAGACTCCAATGGGAAGAGCTGGGGGAAAGGTTTTAAAAATCACTAAACCCTGAAAGCTTCTGAAACGTCTTTGTTTATATCACCTGGGTGCCTTGAAAGCCCAGAACCAAAGGAGTTGTGCAGGCCAGAAGTGAATACAGAATCCTACATTGCCTCAAATATTCGCACAGAGGGATGGACAGAGCTGCCCAGACACTGGGTTTGTTTTAAAGGCAGCAGAGCACAAACCACATTTTCTGTAGGGACTTCCTCGTCATTTGGATGCACTCGTGACTGATGGGTGGCCACTGCTCCCTGGTCACTCTGTAAATGATGTATTTGTGTAAACGAGTGTATTTGTAGGCTCTGTAAAAATACACGTGTAAAATACGGAACTGCAAAACCTGATTCCAGAGCACTGCTAAAAAGATGGAAAACAGAGTCCTCTAGTGGCCTCCGCTTGCCATAACAGTAAAAGCAGTCAACAATTTAGGGGAGAAAGTGCACGATCTGAAACGTGACGTAACAAGAAATAAATCTTAGTCCAAAGCTAATAATAATCAGAGAAAATTTCCCCCGTTGGCGTCCATGAGATCTATCAGACTTTGGAAAAGATCACAGGATCATAGGCACAGAAAAAGCTGAGGAGGGAAACAAGTGGAAAAAACTACTTACATAAACTTCCCAAGAAAACAAGGGGAGGATGAGGAAGCTTTGCCAAAGTACGTACTAAAAGAGCTAATGAAAACACGGCAAGAGAGTGAGGGGAAAAACTGGGATACTGGAGAGAGTAAACAAGACACAGTTCACAGGGGTGCTGGCAGGGAGGCCTGCTTGCTGCACCCACCAAGTTGACTAGATTAGAGCTCTTCACATACAAATAATGTAAACAATCTGGCACAGTGGACAGGTGAAATAACCACGCACGTGTTGGTGAAATAGGCATGTAAATGTTGATGCCAGTTTTGTAGCTGTTTTTATGCAAACCAAGAATTCACCTTTGTGTACAAAAAAAATTAAAATGAATATTCATTCATTCACTTTGTAGGAATCTTGACTAATAGCTCATGACTGCAATAAATTAATAAAATGAAGTTTTGTAAAATAACCAACTCTTTCTCTGAAGATGTTAAAATTTCTTAGTGGTATCAATAATCAGCAAATGGCAAGAGAGCATTCCTAAATTACACAATGTATATCCTGACATCTGCTCCGTGCACCCCCAGACCTTAAGCAATCCCTTGGCAAAGGCACAAACCAGCCATAAAAACCTGGCAAGCAGCAGTTTCTAAGGAAGGTCTGTGTGGTCCTCGTACCAGACGGTTCCCAGCACCGTCATTAAAGCCTTATCTCGGGGAAGCACTTGGAAAATCTCTTCTCCCTTTAAAGAAGAACCTCATCAGTCAGAGCTGTGGGGTCATCTGTCAGGCCCACCAGCTTCCCCCACTCCAGTGTCTCCAGCTCCACCTCTGCAGAGTTAGAACATAAAAAGATAAGTTCCACATGCAAAAATTCCAGGGTCAAACCTCACCCGGTTCTATTTGCAGATGCTCTTCAAACCTCTACCCCTACACCTGATTTTAACTCTCGGTGCTGGCCTGGCTTTTATCAGCTTTACTACTTGTAGTTCACACTCCTATCACAAAAGTATTGCTGAACTTACTCACAGACATAAAACAAAGTTTGAAAAGATCCCATCTTTCATCCAGCAGGGGAAACGATTCCCTTTGAACAGGCTGTCAGCCTCAAACAGGGTAAGGGATTGGTGCAGAGTGCTGAAAACAGGATTTTGTTTCATATTTTGACATGTGCAGAAAGCTTCCAAAACACCAAAAGTTGCTGTGCCTGAACCAATGCAGAGCTGCAAACCCAACAAGCCTGTGGAGATACAACCTGGGAGGGAATTTCAGTGTCAAACAGGCAATGATGTGCCATAACCTGGGACAAAAAATATCAGGAAAAACATCAACCCACCAGCTAACAAATGCAGGAATGCAAATTAATTTCCATAAGGGCTGTTTTTGCAGTAGGTGTGGACACCCCAGTGCCGAACACCGGCTCCTTTTCCTTCTAAACAGGAAAGGAGTTTGTGTTTGGAAGTACAAAATTCTGAATGCTGTTGTGCTGTCACCACCATCACCCCCACGAGCTCCCCGAGGGACACAGTAAATTGTGATTATTCCCTCAGACTCAGTAAGACAATTATTATCTGCAGTGACAGTTTTTGGTGCAGCTTTGCAGAGGGGAACTCCTGCTCGTGAGGCAGCAGTGTCAGAGCAGGGGGCAGAGGAGAAGTTCTTTATTTACTGGTCTGCCAGGGCTACATTCAAAGAGCAAGAGAGGCCTTTTATGGCCTCTGAGTCCAGTGGAGATGATGGAGATCACAGAATCACGGAATGATTGGGGTTGGCAGGGATCTCTAGAGGTTACCTTGTCCCACCCCCTGCTCAAGCAGGGCCACGTGGAGCGGGTTACCCCAGTGATGAGTGAAGCTTACTCATGGCTGGCAAAACCACTGTGATTTCAGCCAGCACTGTTCACACTGGAAAGCTGCATCAGTAATAGCCTTTATCACTAGCAACAGCTGTGCTGGACCTCAGCTTCATGAACAAAGGTGAGCAAGATGGTAAAGATGGGACACTCTCTACAATCCTGCTGGGCTTCTGTGCTACAGCCACACAGAAAATACGACTGGAGGAGAGGCCAGGAGCCAGTCACATTTCTACCCACATTTCTTACCACAGGAGGCAGTTTTTATGTTCGGTTCTGCTGCTGCCCTACGGACAAGTCCCAGCACTCCTTCCAACCATTAGCACACATTCCCATCTTCTGATGGGAGTCAAGAAGCACAATAGGATCTTACAGCATACTAAGTCTCAGAGTTAGAAAAAGAATGGATTTCCAGTTGTGACACTCAAGTGGTACAACTGGAAATGTCAACTGCATTTTACTCATTGATTGCTATAAAAATAAAGATACACTCAGAGCTCCAGGAAATCCAATTGCTATTTGCATTATCCAAACATGGTTATTTTCCAGCCAAAGTTTCTACAACTTCAGCTCTTGACTGTGTAGTCACATGCCTACGACTGTAAGTGCAGAGAAGTTTTTTTGTTCTCCCTGCAATTCAAAGAATAACCTTCCTCTCCCCAGGTTTTCTTTGCACATTCAGACCCTGTCTCCCCCAAGTTCTGCCTGCTCTCGGTACAGGCAGAAGGGGGTGACATCTCTCTCAGTCCCTGGGGAAGCTGCCCCATCAGCATGGTCCCTGAAAATCCACTGATGACCCCATTGGTTCTTCCCCATCCCATATTCCTGATCATTCTGAGGAAGGCAATGAGTCCTTTCATGTGTTTATGAGGTCTCCTCATAGTCTTAACTGAGACTGTGGGCATAATCCAAATGCAAGTCATAACCATAACAATTTAATTAGAATTATTAAATCCAAAGAGCCAGAAGTACTTAATTAAATAAACAGCTTGGTTTGTGAGCAGAGACATACTTCAGATCACTGCAGTCATAAAATTCTCACTGTGCAAAATTATGAGTTGCTGTTTGATAACAATCAATAGAAGAGACCATTGAATAAATACCTCCTACCTTGTTTTCTAAACCATCATATTGGTCCCAGTAGTTTGCCAGACAGATATAAATAATGATGCAATTGTGTTTCCAGTCTTGCTGTTATTGGTATCTAAATAACCCCTGACATGACTAGACAAAAAGAGGAGGCAGGTAGTCTGTCAAACCTCGCAGATCATTGGCACTGTGACCTCATGCAGGGCTGGGGCTGCCAGGGCTCCTGTCCTTGTCCCTTGCATTCACAGCGCAGCCTTTAGCTTTGAGGTTCGGAGAAATACATGGACATGGAGCAGATGGATGTGTCCCACAGAGACTGCACTGCTGCACAGGGCCAAGGAGTGAAAGTACTTGAAATATGGAATTATAGAATATCCTGAGTTGGGAGGGACCCACGAGGATCATTGAAGTCCAACTCCTGGCTCCGCTCACAACAGCCCCAAGAATCCCACCCTGCGCCTGAGGGGGTTGTCCAAATGCTTCTTGAACCCAAGATATGGAAAAGGAGAGGGATAAAAGATATGGAAAAATTCCAACATGCATTTACAAATTATTACTAGAAATGACAGGCTAGGAATCCAAAACCCGTATTATAGACAGGGCACTGCAAATCTCTTACAGGCCTCAGTGAGATTACAGGCTTTGGTTATTCCTCCCCTGAGGTAAAACTGTCCACATTCACCTGCAGTAAAAGCAGAACTTCCTTCTTATGGCTGGACTTAATTCTGAGCCCTTCAGAAATGTGCAGGTGACAAGGAGCCAAATGATCCTTTTCCTTGGCCTGGAACATTTTCAGTGCATTTGGGATGAGGAAACATGGTACAAGACATGGAATTTCCACTTGCTGCTCTCTCACCCCAAAACTTCCTTTGTGCCTTTACCCACGCTGTGCCTCAGACTCCTTTGTGAGCTGCACCACAACAACCCCCGCCACGTGTGACGCCTGTGTATATCCATAACACACAACCACAGCCACACAAAGGCAACAAAAACCCTGGAGGAAATCTTCCTGGAGCCTCCTTCCCAGCTATTCACCCTGCGAGCAGCAGATGGCATCCCTATTGCCATTCCCGTGTCCCGTCACAGAGCTCACCCTGCTCGGCAGCTCCTTCTCACGTTCAGCCCCACAAATCCTGCCCTTTCCCACCTCTCCTGGGTTTCTGGAGTTACCCAGCACTGCAGGGAACTGCCAGGGAAGCTCAGCCTGCCCAGTGAATTGCTGTGGGCCGGGAAATGGAGATTTTCACCCTCTTCCCCAGCGTAATGCCGCTGACTCCCTGAGTTTGCTAAAATCCCTGCCCGTGGTGAAAGCCTGGCTGTAAAAACTTCGTGGATGGAGAGACACTCGTGGCACTGTTGCTTCCTGGGCTGAACAAAGAGTGGGCAGAGAAAGAGGTTCACAGCCCTGTAGAAAAGGCTGTTTGCCACAAGAATTATCCCAAGCCCAGTGATTTCAGTACTGCAGGGCTTTGGGCTCACTCACTTGGAATTTAATGTATGATTTGTCAGCCCTCGCTTTGTAGGAACTTTGAACTCTGCTTTCTGGTGTCAATCTGCGTTGTTTTCCTCCTTTGAAAGAAGAAATGTGTCCTGTATGAAATGCCTTAGCCTGGTAGTAATTTTTGAGTTATGTTTTCCTGCAAAGAAAACAAGCAATTGTCTGCATATCCCATCCCCAGCTCTTCATGTGCTTCTCCTTGTGCAGTCACACAAGCACAGAATAAAAGGGGGAATACAAGGGTTTGCAGTTTCTTCATACAAATGTACAGGAGAATTCAGAAACTACACCTGGCAGAGAGAAGCAAATCCACCTCCTTGGGATTAGGAGTCACCTGCTTTGTGCCCTGCTTCTGCCAGGGGCTGACTGAGGTAAACTTTGTCCCATTCAGTTCAAATTCAGAAAGAAACAAAAAAATTCAACTTTTCCCTGCGGTTTCTGCGATTTTTTCCAGTGTAATTATGATCTCTATTAGGGTTTTAGATAGGAGAACAAAACTGAGGAAACTCAGTTGTAACTTTCTGTCTGGACTGGCTGCCCTGTGTTGAGAGGCTCATGGCAAATAAAGCCTCCCTGCCACAGCATGGGAACTTTGCTATAACCAGGAAAAAAATATCCAAGAGCAACAATATTTATTTTCCACACTCCATTAGTAGCCCAGAAGCAAATCAAGCATGTTACTAGAAACCAAACCCAGCTAATTAAAAATAATGTTCCAAAGCTCCACTGATGTGTTTTGCATCTGGAGCTGGCTTCTGCAAATAAACATACACAAAACCAAGGACAAATCACAATAAATCTAAGCAGACAGGTACAAGCAAATTGGTCTGTGGAAGTGACATGTCTCTCTGCTTAAATGTCTACCACAAATCCCAAGGAGACGTGGCAGGATTTTATCTAATTGGGTTTGCCACTTCCCTGCAGCTTAATGTGAGAATAACAGCAATTATATATGACTGTACTTAGCTCAGTACCAAAAATCCATTTATTAGGCTATTAGAAGCTATAGAAAGCTGGGGTTTGAGATCATTTGGATATGCTGGTTACACACTTGGCCTGCTAGTTGTTTTGTGGTTACAGTTTCCAAATTGCCACTGATGAGGTGGTGGTAGAAAAGCAGATGCAGTTAAGCATTTCAACGGATGGCTTAGAAAGGTTTTCTTCTCGCTTCAGGATCCATAATGGCTCCTTCTAAGTTGGCTCAGTGCTCTGCAAATCTCAAAACATACAGCAGGAGACCGGGAAACCAAGAGGTTGCTGAGGTTCAGAAATCTGTTGATCATAAAGCAAAGCACCTTTGCATGTGTGGGGCCCCACAGAGTTGGCACAGCATGGCACAGAGATGAGAAAAGAATTATGTTTAAGGCCAGCATTATGGGGGAACAGAGGGAAGAGCCTCTAGTTCTTTAGCATTTGAGAGGGTGCAATTAGCAAGAAATGTAAGAAAAGCCATTGGGCCATTCCAAAAAAATGTGATCTTGTCACTCTCCTGCCTGTTCAGCCCGCAAGGGGAGCAGGTGACTGGTGGGCTCCCCATGGAGCTCAGCACGAGGAAGCTTCACAGCCCTGTCCTTTAAGCTTTGTCAGCTCACACAACCATAACAAAACTCTTCTTGCCAAACAGATGTTTGCAAATGAGGCCCTAAACCCTCACCATTTCGGGTTTTTTTCTAAACCATGGTGAGTGCTGGGATAAAGGTGGATTTTTTTTTTTGAAGTCTGAAAATCTTCACCTGTAGCCACAGTTCTCCAGTGTTCGCCCAGTGGGGGCAAACACAAAACAAATGGTTCCCCCAGCTCACCCACGCTCCAGTGAGGGCCTGCAGCGGGGAAGGACTCGGGGGCTCTCTGTGACCTCTCAGACACCACTCACGAGGTATTTGGGCCGTATTCAACCTGTAGATTTGTTTTCAAAGCCAGCCTTGCAATATGTGATCTTTACATGGAGCACCTGGAGTTATGAAGGCTTGGTTTTGCTCCCAACAAACTGACTGACAATGTACCCATGGAGACAGCGGCTGTGAATGTCTAACTTTCCATCCAGTCTAGCCTTCCTGGCAGCTGGGATGTTGATAACCTTGCACAGCAGTCTGGGTGACACATAATTTTAAAGAGATTTCTCTTTCCAGGGCTCAACTCTGATCCAAACAGACAACTATCACAAATTACCACAATTCCAATGAGCTCTGCTTGAATCAGACACCCCACCAATTACCTGCTGGAATTCAAAGGATGTTGGTTAAGGTCCCTGTCCAGCTGCTGCAAAACACTTATCTGGGAAGTGAATAAATTTAAACCTGGTCATGGGCAATGTTTTTTGGGCAAAAGAACAGTGAACAGAAAGGCTTGTTTAACAAAATCATCATCCTCATTGCTCTCATTGCAGCACCACAAACATGGGTGGCAACCTCTCTCCAAAGGCGGAGGCATCCTGAACCAGTCTGGTTTTGTCCTGCCTTCTAGCCTTAGGATTACTTTAAAAGGTTGTAATTAACATAATTACCCCGACTGATGTCTGAAATGAATGCACAGTTCAATTTAGCAGCTGTAGGACTGGCTGTGGATTTGAAGTCCCTTTTGACCCCACCCTTGTCCTCTCTCTTACAGGGATGGCAGTGGCATTAAACACCTCAGTGGGGCAGGCAAGGCTGTGTTCCTTAAGGAAGGCCCCTGTCTCCTCCAAGGGAAAGGCTCCAGGTGAAGCAGAAACGCTCCCAAATCAGCACAAAGGGGTGCTGAGGGCTGGGTGCCACCCAGCTCTGTGGATGGGTGGGAAACACAGGAGGAAACTCCCACTCTCCTGTGAAAAAGCTGGTAAAATCCCACTGGGAAACACAGGCTCTGTTTATGCTTCTGCAGGTGAGACCTTACCTCTCCTCACCTGGCTCCCAAAGAAGCAGTGAAGAGGAACACACAGATGTCTCTTTTACGGTAGCACAGTCCTTGGGATTCCCTAAGAGACTGGGATTCCCAAGTTCAAACACCTGAATGTGGTGAGCGCAGCTACCCTGGCCAAAAAGGGGTTTTGAGAGTACTCACCTTGACCCCCCCAAGTCAAGGGCCAGTAAAATCTTACACCTTCTGAGGAAGCTCTTTAACCAAAAGTTATGTTTAACATGCTCATATTAAAGACACTTCTGTGAGTAGGAGGGGGGTGACAAGTATTTCCCCAGAAAACCTCTAAATTGTAGCTGAAATGGGGATACATTAACCACTTCTGACTCCTCAGAAGACACATCCTGCAGCATTACATCTAGAGACGCAGGAATTATCAGGATGGGATCTCAAATGGCTGCAGTTTATCACACCCCAGCAAATTCACTGCACCACACAACCTGATGGCACATGACAAAGTGTGACAACTGATCTGTATTGCTCAGGAGAGATTGTCGAGATGTGCTGAATATTTTCTAAACTGCTATCAGAAAACATATGTTTCCAAGGGGTAATGACACAGTGGGTCTGAATAACTCATAAAAATTATGAATGAAGTGTTCTCACCTTCATTTGACCTTTTTTACTTCTCCAGCAGACAGAGCTAAATGTGTGGCACACCAGAATGCATCTGAAGAAGAGACAGATGATAATAAGAAGCTGTTAAGAGCTGCTCACTCCGTTGGCTCTATTAGTTCAGCTTGCTTGCACAGAAAGAATTTCCCTGCACCTGTGAACATGAGCACAGATCAATAAAGGGAAATATCCAGGCTGATCCTTTCTCAGCCTGAACGCCTCCAAACAAGATGCACACAGAGTCCAATGCCTTGTGGAAGGCTGGAGACAGGGGTTGGGCATGAGGAACCACAGAAATCATAGTGCTGTTCTCCTTGCACAGAGCATCCCCAGCACCAGCTGGGAGCACTCACACCACCCTTGGCTGATGTCACAAAGGGATCTGGAAGCTTTAACTCTCATTTTCCCACACCTGGGGCCAAGGTCTGCTTGGATACTCACCTTGTCAGAGATCATAAGAGATCTTACTTGCCTTAAAAATATGACTGCTTGACATGTTTTTTAAACATCAAAAGGAGAGCAATATATTTCAAATGTCAAGAGAAGAGCAATGCCTCTGTGCCCTTGGACACTCATACGAGGTGTAAAATACGGCAAAGAAAGTTTGGGCAACCAAGACAAAGCATCTCCTGTCCGTAAGAAAGTAACCCGGATTGGCAGGAATGGTTCCAAGGCAATCAGCCTGCCCTAGGACAGGCAGAGTACCTCAGTTTAAGCCTTTATAACCTGTCTGCTCATGCCTCTCATCTGTCAGCTCTTTTTTTCCCATCATCACCTGTGGGTGCTGAGTTTTCACCACATCCTGAGTACAACTGGGAATGCTTGGTGGTCTAAAGCCTTTGCCAGCTTTGGGAGCGGTCTATCCCTTTCCTTTCCACGCTAGCTGGGTCAGGTACTCACCTGATTTAGTTTATCCCAGATAAAGCTCTCAACTCTATTTTAATTTCTGTAAATGTATGATCCAAGCCCAGCCAGAGGCCAGCTGGGAGTTATCTCCAATGGTCACCAGGTTTCCCAGCTTTGATGTGCCTGTGACTTTCTCTTATCTTTGCCATTAAGGCCCCGGGCGCTTTGCAGGGCATGGATTTTCTGAGGCATTTAAGTCTCCTTGTCTTACTCTGCATCACCTGCCTCCCTCCCCTGCCAAGGCCTGGGGCATGACAGGCGTGAGGAATGTGCAGCGTATTGTCACTGAGGAAGGAGGTTTCACATGCTCTGCTAAACAATCCCAACAGATGCTGCTAAGGAGGCTGAAAGGTGATTTTCACAAGGCTATAAATTTCCTCGCAGTTCAGTCTGTGGTCTCCAGACACAGCCAGGGCTATGCACAAACCCTTGGAAAGGATTTGGGTCCACACTGGGAGTTCTCAGAGGGAACTCGTGAGGGGGAATTACATTTGGGGAGGTGGGGGGTAGCCAGAGCAGGTACCCCAGGAATGGGGTTGGGTGTAGTGGAAGAGCTGAGCGGGTGCTGAGCTGGGTTCAAGGGCTCTTCTGGGAGGGCACAGCCAGACACGTGCTACACCCATCTCTCTCTGCTTCCTGGCTTGGTCTTCACCACCTCGAAGCATCACGGAGGAGGCAGCAAACAGCATTAAGGACACCTACCAACTACCTGAAGCCATGCACAGGCGTCTGCACAGCGAATATGCTGCAGAAGTGCCAAACCACTGCAGATGTTTAAAAGGCACGAGGTAAAAAGGAGGGGATTGCAAACGGGTGTGAGCAAGCATCAAACACAAAGGAAGTTGTAATGAGAGCAGGAGCGTGAAGAGTGACAATTCAGCATGGGAAAGATAAAGCTGGAACAAGAATGGGATCAAGAGAGAGTGCACAGAAAGGATGGGGAGGAAGAGAAATTTGAAATGGAAACGATGGAAATGGAATATGATTTCCAGAGGGAAAGAATAAGGGTGAATGAGGGTCCTACTGGGTCAGCCCATGCATATTTAGACAGTTATAATAAGGTAAAATTGCTTCCTCATTACAAAGAAGGGAATGATGTTGATATGTTTTTGCAGTCTTTTAAAAAACTGTACAGAACTTATAATTGGTGAGAGGAGGCATGGGCAGCACAGTTCAGCCCCTGTGCCATGGGAAAGCCCTGGAGGCCTGTGCCAGGCTGGTTGATAATGACTGCCCTGACTATCAAATTGTGCAGGGAGCCTTCCTGAGAAGGCATGGGCTTGACCCCAGAGACCTGCAGGGTTACACTTGGGTCTCCAAGGAAAGGATCTGATAACTCCTTTCCTGAATTGGCTGTAGAAATGACAAATTTATTTAACAGGTGGATAGAAGGTGAAAAGACACCTGTATCTGGGTTTTTTTCTTTCTTTTTTTTTTTTTTAATGATGAAATTATCTCAAGGAGCAGCTTCTAGAAGATGTTCTGAAGGATTTGAGAGCCTGCTAGACAGAAAATCCTTCTACTAAAATTTTTAGCCTATTAATCAAAGCAATGTTTTTATGAGAAAAGTGATGGGAATCCTACCTACTTCCACAAAGACTTGCCCCCTCTTTCAGAAACAACCAGAAACAGACAACAAAGTACACAACTTCTGGAATTTTGTAAGCCACAATCTATTGCTTCAACAACATATTAACGACCTAAATCTCATTATATTTCATATGCAAAGACCACAGATATGCTCAGGAGTGTGACTGAGGAGATCAGTTCTTGTGCTTAATTCAGCGCTGTAAAGGAGTTTTACAGAAGCAACTTCAGATGCAGTTTGTTAAAAGACCCTTCGTGGAAGCACCACTGACACCAGCCTGTGTTTCCAGAGGTGCCTGGCTCGTTCCTCCTGGAAAGCATTACCCACAGTGCCTCCACATTCCAGCCTGGATTTCCATTTCAAACAAAGCGGGAAGGACTGGAAAGTGGCTGCAATAGGAGACAGATGTGTTTCTCTGCTTTCTGAAATATTTACCACTTGTAATGAGTCTGTAAAATTCAATGTTGACTCAGCTACTGCATTCCCAAATTCCTTCCAGACTCTTGACTCAGTCTCCTCTCTGCCTGGCAGTGTCCTGCTGCTTCCTCTCACACCTCCCTCAGCACCTTTCCCTACAGCTCCAGGGGCAGCACATCCCTGTTAACAGCTCGGCAGCCCTGAGGTGCTTCACACCAGGCTCTGCTGCCAAGGCTGGACGAAGAGATTTGCTGTCTTCAATGTAATTTTCTTTAACTTCTGTTTCACTGTTGATCATTTATCCTTTTTAACTCACCCATTTTCTCAATTACTTCCTAATACTCTTAACATCCATTGTACTTTTTACTTACCTCTGACTGTTTTATCTTCAAATTCCCCTGAACCCGCCCGCATGTACAGCCCCCTTACTGCCAGCATCATTTGGGCTTTCATTTTCATTGGCTTTTAATTTTCTGGATAGGTTTTGGCATGGATAATTTCCTGCATTTTCAGGTGAATTTTCCCTCAAACTCCTGCCTCTCTCCTAATTAGTGTGCAAAAGTCCTATATCCCCTATGAAGGTTTCAGTGGAAGAATTACAACCACCTATTCACATCTTATTTCCCTCTTTGTACAGAGATCACACCCAGACAGGGGCTTCACTGAGGGGCTTCACTGACATCAAAGAGAGCAGATTTTAGTCTAAAGGCATTTCTTGAACATTTCCCTCCAGCTCCCACACTTGCATGTGCTCTATCCTAATTCCCGTATGTGCTAGGGTGAAAAGAGCTGCCTGTGGATCTCTAGGATGGCCACTGCCATTATTTCTGTCACCTTTAATGGAGTTTTTGCCTGCAGATCCCAAAGTACTTCAGAGAGAAGCCAATACCAATGTCTACACTTGATAAACAGGCAAATGGAGGCATCAAGTGATCTACACAAAGTCCCATAGCTCCGAAAAGTTCCACAAATTTGTCATGCAAATGCTTTATCTTTGATGCAGAACTTATTCTTGAATTTTCTCATCTTGGCCCTGAGGGAGAGAAAAATCCTTAAGAGAAATAGTGCAAGTTCCTGACCTGTCCATCACAGTGGAGCTGTTCTGGCTGAAACCAGCTCACCAGCTGCTCCTGATTGATCATTTCTCCCTGGCAGAACAACTCTCAGCTAAAAGAATTCTGCTTGTGCACTTTGCTGAGCTCGGACCAGCTTGCAGAACACATCCAGGGAAAGCACGTGCTGGATTTAAAGTGAGGTTCAGGTGCTCCTGTGGTTCGGGGGTGAGCATTAGAGCTCCACATAACAAATAGGGGGTTATTTTAATCTTCTATAACTGCATGAGATTCAGATTTTAATTGACTTCTTCCCTCCTGAACTCATCTCATAAAGTGTGTTAGGTATATCTGCTGAGTAAATAGGAGACAATAATATGTTGAAATGTCTGTCTGGAGAGTTTCTTCCACACAGAGCTGAAAATCGATACAGCTCAGAGAGCCATTCCTTGTTAATATAACTTCTCCTTTCAGCATGTTCCTAACATGTTTAATATTTTTCAGTGTTATTTTGCCGGCACCGAAAGCCCAACCCGTGTCACCAGATCCCTGAACTGGGACTCCAGGGATGTGTGTTCCACTCTTGGAGCCATTTTTAACATCTTGGACAAGTAAGTACAGCTCTCCAGGCCCTTCTATCCGTTCCCAGCCGTCCCCTTTTGGGCCCCGTTCCTGTAAAGATGTGTGCATACATTTGATTGTATAAAGTGGGAAGGTATTTAGTGACTGGGAGCAGTCCTGTGACTTAAAGTTACTGCTAAATCCAGAACCTGAATCTTTGTAAGACACAGCTTTGAATTGTGCACTCTCAGCTTGTGCCGCATTGGGATAATAAAATGTGAAGCTTTCAAAGGCAATCCACCTGTAGCACCCCCAAAAAAAGCCATTTCTGGTGCTCTTGTCTGGCCTCAAAGTCAGATTTCAGGCTTGGGGTTGAGCAGGGAGGAAGCTTCAGGTGAATTGCGTCTGTCCCCGGGCTCTTACAAATAGCCTGGATTTGCCCCTCTGGACTGAATACTGTCAGGCTGAAAATATACGTTGGAAAAACACTCTCCACTTCCTGCCCAAATCAGCCTATAAATAACCTGTGTGGCCCAAAGTGGCCCTGATCCTACCTCAGGAATAGCTGCTGTGGTGCAGCGGTGACAACAACAAAGAGAGGGGAATTGGTTAAGTACTTTGGGGGTTAAAATCTGTGCCCTGCACAGTAAATTTTATGGCCGAAAGTGAGTCTTCTATAGCCTCATTTATTATTGCAGAAATGATTGGAACTGGGGACTATGACACTATTACCTGTTACTGCAGATTTATTGAAAATTAGCAATTCCATTTATATCTATGAGATTTCAGGGATTATTCTGTTATAGACTGGAAAACGGATAGATTTATAACGCTGGCGAATCCAGTTGTACCAACTAATAGAGCCGGTGAGAAAATTTAGAGGTTTGTACTCCTAAAGGAGTTAACCTTTGGAAAAAGAAACATTTTTCAAGTAGCATCTGAGAAATTATTGGATTCATAAATTCTCGCTGCTGCAGCATGAAAAATATTCATTTCCAGGGGTTTATATTTTTGTTCAGAAAAGATACAGAAGGCAAAATTTCATCCAAAACCATTTCACTCCACTCAGAGCCCTGCTCTAATTGCTGCTGTACCTTGTGTTAACCCTTTGGCATTTATTGGCAGGGTTTGCCTGGCTGACCCTGAGGAAATTTTCAAGGTATGAATCTTCTAAATTCATTAACATTGTATTGACTTGAGTGAATCTGATTTTACTTTAATTTTGATTTTTGTGTACTTGCTGGACTTCTTAAAAATTGACCCAAACCCGCAAAGCTATTAAATTCCTGTCAGGATGTTGGGAGTTCTTTAGGATGAGTTTTTTGTTGTTTGTTTCTTAATATGTGAAATCTCAGACTGTGGATGAGCTTGTGTAACTCAGCTGTCACTTTTGCATGGCTGCTTTAGGACTGATTGCAAAAACTGGAGAACTGGCAAACAAATCTACAATTTATCTATGAATAGATGAGAAAAACCTAGTGAGACCCCAGCTCCTCAGTAATGCGAGAAGAGTGATCATTGTATTCCTACAGAATGCAATTAAAATCCACCACCCAGTAATCCAGATCACCCAGGATGCCATTTCTTTTCCCATTCAGTATTCCCTAATCCCTGTGTTCAGGCCTGTTAAGGAGGTGGCTGGGTCTGATTCAAAACTCAGCCCTGCTGAAGGAAAACATTATGACTTCCTTGGGACTACCCCAATTTCTCCTAAGGGAACAGAAGTAAGGGACTGTTTCACTGATTTCAGCAGGGAAGCTGGAAGAATTCAGGCTTGGATGCTGGACTGTGAAGGTTCATTTTGGCTCTTATTAACTTATGGCTATTTTTTTTGTCTGAATTACATATACAGATAAACAGATTTTTTAAAATTACTTTTAAAAATAATTTGAAGGTTTATAAATCATAAGAGCTGCAGGGGCTAAGATCTGCAAAAGAACTAAATGCTGAATTTCAGTTAAAGTAATCCAGAGTGTTCCCCCTTTAAAGGGGAAGAAGAATGACAAGTGTCTGTAATACGGACCACATCCCCACGCCGGTGGCAACAACTGAGTTTGGTTATTAACTTTGGAAAGAGGGAGAATCCTTTATCTGAGAACCCCTCAGGGAAAAAGCCCCTGGAATTACCCCATCATTTCACAATCAATAAGGCAAAAATGGAGCGTGCAAAGAGTTATGATTCCATCACCCTGTTACAACACTGCACCTGTGACTTGGGAATAGGGCAGTTCTCAGTGTCCAGTGTTTCCCAGCAGCCACAAACCAAGTTTCAAATGCCCAACAGAATTTTTCTTTCTGTTTATATTGAATATAAACTTATGTATGAGATATTTCCAGCTACAATTAAAAAAAACCAAACCTGAACAAGAATCTCCTCCTTCTGTGTTCTTCTATAAAGTTTGTGCTGGGTTTTGACCCAGGACAAATCAGCACAGCTCCATCAAAGGCTGAGCTATCCCCATTTACAGCTTCTCAGAATCCAGCCCAGAATGCACCAATTTCTGATTATTGTGGCAAAATATCCCAACGTGGCTGAATTCCTTAGTGCAGAACCAAGTATAAGAACTGGACATGCAGCTACACATATGTATAAGACTTGGTCAGAATATGGACTTTTCTTTCCTTGGACTATAAAGGAATTATATTTCAAAGGCTGTAGATCATTTTCCAACAGCAGTGACTCCAGTTTAAGCACAAGAAAATATCCTTGATTATACCTGGAAGATTATTTCTTGTGTCTTTTCATGCAAACCCATTTTTGCATCTCTCCTGTTCTAGGGACCAAACACAACTTCTCTGGTGGACGAATTCTTGGCTTTCAGAACCATTCTTCTAAGGAGGCTCAGTGGATGTCAAGAGGCAGGAATTGTGCAAGAATGATGCAAGGCAACCAGGGAGAAGTCACTGAACTAAATAGAAGACATTTCATCCCCGCCACAGCTGCTGAATTCCCCCCGGAATATTTTTCTTTATGTTGTTAAAGGAAGCTCGTTCAGGTCATGATATTTTTTTGCTATAATAATCAGTGCATCAGTACTTCAGACTATTACAAGGGGAAGTATTTTAGCCCAGAGACAGGCAATAAAAAGGAACTTTAACGAATAATGAGTAAGAGAGCAAGAAGGCACGCTACGTTCTTCATGTAAATCAAAGTTGTTCTAGAAAGGCTGGGAAAGAGAGGTTGCTATTTCCAACTGAGAGTCAACTGAAAGTTAATGGGGACATCACTAAAGATCACAGACAAACGGGCACTGTACTTTTAATGAATATTTTATTCATGTCACCTTTAAATTAGTTAAATTTGATAGGATGATAATGTAATGCAAAATGGCTTCCTCCCCAGACCATTTTAGGTGGAGGGTAGATCAGAATTTAATTTTAGGCTAATGCCAGGTCAAAATTAAATTTAAAAAAATTATGGTTGGAAAGTAATAAATCCAAAGTGACCAATGGAAAAAATATTAAGTTAATGAGATGTGCAAGCCATTTAGAAAAGCACAGATATTTTATATGACATATATTTTTCTTATCTGGAAACAAGCCATTTTAACACCTGCTGATAGGGATGAAAATAGGGAAAGGAGAAGAAGGGGCACTCTCAAAGTTATTGCAATTGGGTCTCAATAAAGTTAAGAAGCCAAATGCAAAAAGCTCATGGTGGGGGTATTCATCATTTCATCAGCAAACTTGGTAACAACTTAAGACCCCAAAATCCTCTTTTAGGTATTTAAATGTGTGTTCTGCTGCTCGGAGTGTTGTCACTCACATATGCCAAGAAAAAGGTTCCCAAATCAGGTTCAGCAGCTGCCCTGAAACCATGAAGTTGGGATCAGGCAGCCTCATCCCTCTCCCTTCTCTGCTCCATCATGAGCCAGCACACACACACACACACACACACAGAGGACATGCAGGGGATCTCAGGGTTTACAGCTGCTCTTACACAGCCTCACCAGTCACATGGACACTGTGCTTCCCTGGTCCCTCTCCTTCCTCAAAGGAACTCAAAGTTACTCACAGAGACCATGTCAAGAAGAGTTGCTATTATAGCAGGCATTTCTGAAGTTCAGCTATGAGAAAGTTCATCATCATAATTTGTAGAATGCAACAAGTGAAAAATGTCAAATCACGTAAAGCCAGAGCAGAAGGTGCGAGTGGGGAACTCAGTGAGAGGAATGTGCTCCTCTGAAATGAGGTCTGAGTGAACAGGAGTGTGGAAACCGAGCTCCTGGGACAGAAGGAAACTCCTTTCATGCAAAGACACTGAACTGCATTGTGATGTGAAACCATAGAGCATAATGGTTCCCTTGCAGGAAAGCATTGGGTTTGTGACTATTCTTACAAACAGGAAATACACCCAGGGAGTTTCAAAAATCGAGCAAATCACCTGACTCCAGGTTATTTCTGGATATTCTGCTGGCAGCACTGCAGCTGACTAATCCAACCATGTCTGCTACTTTTCAACGTGAATCTGCTGCATTAGCCATGCCACCAGAGCTGTGACACTGGGCTAATGGACTGGAGCCTCCCTGCATCCCCCCTCCAGATCATCTGCAAACTGGAGCTGTACAAAAGAGTGTCTCCCCACCCATCAAGCAGCACACGAAGGCACTGCAATGCTTCAGCCTCCACTGTGGCGAATTTTGGGTGGAATTTCAGGTGTGGGTGTTATTTGATAAAATCGAAAGTGAAAATGGGCCCATGGATGGACATGGCTTTCCCATCTCCACACAGAAATGAGAGGAGGTGTTAGAGCCCAGCAGGAGCCAGGGCATTATTGCAGTTTGCTCTCCTCACTACACAGCTCGCTGATAAGCTGCAATGGTCGTCAGGACTATTGATTTACTTTTTGAAGGGGGGTGTGTGGATGCTGACTTTAAGCAATCTCTTCTCAAGGCTCAGTTTGATAATCCTTTTCAAGCTTTTATTTAAACTCTCTAAGAGAAAAAAGCAAGAATGAATTAGAAACTGGAAGAACACAAAGAAGCTTGAAAGAGAAGATCAATAACTCACATGCAGAGCAATAAACAAACTGGAACAATTACAGTGAGAGATGGTTATTGATCAATATCAGGAGCAGCTCATATAGCAGCACCTCTGTTTATACCAGACCTCAATTATATTCTTACTTGCTCATAATAATATAACTACATTCTACAACTTTTATCACCAGGGAAATTTTAATTCCCTTTTATTAGTGAATAATAACCATATGTTTCCAGGCAGTGGTGGCTCTCAGCACATTTCCATATCTGCCAGTCCCCACTGCCCCTGTGGAGCTGGAACCTCTCCCACAGCCTGGAAAGCTGAGCTGCGGAAAGGTGAACTGACTCCCTGAGGCCAAGGGCAGGGGCAAAACGTGGGAGATCTGAGCTCTGGGGACTTGATTTTCTGGCAGTAAAGTCCCTGGAGACCACAGCAAGAGGACACTTTTTCAACCAAGAGCAAAAATCATCACCTGTAAGTCAAGACAATGAAACACCAAGTAATCATCAGCTCAGCAGAAGTGTCCCCCAAGGGGAGCCACCTGCCTGACCCTGGGACTCAGAGGCAGAGATTCCAGCCCCTCCTGCCAGTGCCAGCACTGCCTTGTGCAAATAGCTGAGGAGTGTCATTCTCACTGAACCAGGACATTCACTTCACTCCCCTCACAAGCTCTTGCCTGGTCTGTAAAAACTCTCACACGCTCAGATTTTGTTCAATTACACGAGTCAGAGTAAAATTTAAGTTTCTGCTGGTTGGAACTTCATGGTTTGGACTTAATGAGATGTATCAGCACCAACACAGCTTTGCCTTTCTTGGGAAATTCCTCCCTCATAGATGTGTGAGGCAAGTGGGTTTTAATTCAAGATATCCGTGTCAATCCTCCAGCCTGTCTCCGTAAAATCTGACATATAAGACAACTTGCTAAAGAATAATGAGCTGAAGTCTGGTCTCTTCAAAAGTTTCTTTACTAAAGTAAGCTCACCTTTAAAATATAATCGAAAATCCCAGAATCCTATTCACAAATCATATTGAAAATTTCAGAGTGAAGAATTAGCTCTGGCTGAAATAAATTTGAAAACCAAAGTTGACAGGAAGTAAAATAATTTATGATAAACTAACTTCTTTTCCCCCCAGAGTTTGAATGATACTATTTTACGGAAAAACTGTCTGTTTAGTAAACTTCTCCATAAATATTGATGAAAATATCTATAGCCAAGAGATTGTCCATGAAGTTTCAATTTGAAAAAGTGTGTAGATTCTCATTTTGCTGACAACAATTTCAACAGGAGAAATTTCCTGGAACATCCTGAGAAAAGCCCTGAAGTTGGTCCCATGTCCTGTTTCTGTTGGTTGTATTACAAGCTTTATCTTTTCTTTATTTTAAGCATCCCCTGTGCCTTTCCACTTTACTTTTTATTCTGATCCAGCCCTCTGCTGTCTTGACATTCAGGTGTTCTTCAAAGATCTGTCCCTGATTTCCTTGTAATCCTTACACAAAATGGACAATATGCTGAGGAAAACCGCCTTGCAAAGTTGCCAAAAGAGCAATTCCAATCTAATTAGGAGTTCGTAGTGCTTCAGTGCAAGCAGCACAAACACTGTTAATATTCACTGCAGCTGCTTTGTCAATAACTCCCAGTGAATCCTCCAATTTATCAGAAAAATCAGGAAACTATTGGATTCTATGACACTGATAGATCTATCAGTATTCATTGCCCCCATCCTCTGCAACACGAGGCACAAATGCCAATAACTCTAACAGTCCCTTAAATGCTGAAGGATCATTATTAAAGTGTGCTTGGCATCCCTGGTCATTAATTATAATCTTGTGCACATATGCAGTGTGATTGCAGGAAATAATCAGCTTTGTCTGCCAAATTGGCAACATTTAGAAACTAATTTGTTATGACATACCATCAAAGATATTTAAACAACAAACCCAAAGCTCTGCTGCACTGCGCACACTGTTAAAATATCAGATCACATCATTAAAAAATAGTTAACATATCCGAGGGGAGGTAATATTTATCCTTGAACCCTGGTTCAAGTGGAATTTCCAGAAAGAACAGTTATATCCTTTCTCCCTCGCAGTTCACAGGAGAGGGAACTCTCTCCAGAGTGAGGGGCGGGCGGGGGGAGGCAATGACTGGGATTACACCGCAGACTCGCTGTCAGTCAGGAGCTATTAAACAGCCATTGAATAAATGTTTGCCAAGAGCAAAGCTTGCCCGGGATTACCACACTATCCGGGATGCCTGCAGATTCCTTCAGAGCCTTCGGACTCATATTTATCTGTCTAATTTCTCTTACAGCCCCTGTTCCCACTCTCGACCCCCTGCTCTGCCGGCAGAAGGGTGCGAGCACCTCCAGCCTCTCCAACCTTGCAGCAGGGGCTCAAGGAAAGGTTGTGCTGGAGGGAGGGAAGGGCTCAGCCCAAGCTCTGCCAGGACAGCCCAGGAGGAGCTGGGCTCCCAGCAAACTCCTGTGAACTTCCCCCAGCCTGCATTCCTGCTCACTGGACAGCAATTTACTCCTTGTTACTTGGTTTCTTCACATGGCCCAGGACAAGGGCAGTCCCTGCAAACCACCTGAAGGAACAGAGGGACTCCCATAGAACCCCTTCGTGCTGCTGTCTCACAAATCCTGCTCCTGCAGGATGCAAATCCCACAGTTTGGAGTTTTCCCTGTGGGCAGCACAGGTCCTCTGAGGAGAACCAGAGAGCTACACTGCAGATTCCCTGCCACAGACAGTGCCCAAGCTTTGGTATTTGAGCTGTGGACTGGGAGAAAACCAACACTGCTGCTGCATGATTTAGGCTGGTCCTGGGAAGGGGCTAATCCTGGGAAAGGGCTAATCCTGGGACAGGGCTAATCCTGGGAAGGGGC